>NC_134856.1:144692488-145009988 GCF_049852395.1 Peromyscus maniculatus bairdii
GGGGCCTAAGCAGAGAAGGTTGTAAACACAGCAAAATCACACACAGCTCACCCTGCCTCATGCTAGGGCATGGAGTAAGGGAAGAGACGGGCAACTTAATGTCTTCTAGGTCACACATTAGCCAAGAACTACTTCCTTACTAAAAGAAAGGTCATCCTCATCACATAGCCTAAGCCATATGGGCCCCATTTCTTACCTCTGTCACATAGCACAGGTCATATACTAAGTCTGCTTCACTGTAGTACAGGACCTCTCCTTCCCTTAGATATCTTTAAGGGAAGACATCTCACGTTGTCTGGCAGGACTGAAGTTCTTTGTAAACTGGGCATGGTGGCATACATCTGTAACTCCAGAACTTAGGAGGCTGAATATCAGGAGTTCAAGATCAGCCTGAACTCAGAAGGGGAAGGAAAGGGAGAGAAAAGCCAAAAAGACAATAAATGAGAGAAAAGAGAACCAGTTGTAGTGGTTTATAATCCCAGCACTGGGGGGCTGAGGCAGGAGGATCAACAGTTCTGAGTCAGCTACTGAGACACTCCAAAAAGTAAATAAATAAAAATAGAAGGAATAGCAAGCAAATAATCCTCATCTAGATGCATTGCACTCAACAGTAACAAAAAGTAGATCTTACTCCTTCAGTTCTAATGTGTCTACAACATCAAAACAGAACAGGTTACAAGAATGGACATAACACCACGTTTTGAAAAATTACTTGCCTATCTTTTTGAGTGTACATGATGAATATTAATCTTTATAATGTCAGCCATGTTTACTGCTACTGGCAGCCTGTAGGTCATTTGTATACTTTTTTTCTTGATTTTTATTTTTTTGCTACAACCATGCAAGTAATTTATTATTTTAGAAGAAAACTCATTACAGTCAAAGCTGATGTAAGAATCTCATGTTAACGATATAATTCCATTTTCTTTTTTACAGTCTGTATATTCAAAAAGAATATTGCATAAGTCAGAGCTGATGGAATGGACTTGGGCTCCTTCCTGAAGTACCCCCTCCTGTCCTTGTCAAGGTCTTGTTCGGAGGCCTGGCCCTGTGCCTGGTCTGCACTTTGTCATGGTGTTTGGGGTGGGGGTGGGGTTGCCCAGTGTTGTATTATAAATGATCCTCTGATTTGTCCAGCTGACTGGGTACTGCCCATCTCTTTTGTCAGCCCAGGACAGTAAATCTTTCCTAACCAGTGTCTCCCGCCTGTCTCCGATATCTCCAGCAACTGGGCTGCCTGTGAGCACCATTGTATCTCTTTGCATTTCAATTCTTTTGCTCTAAAATATCCCAGGGGGCTGGTACATTGTTCTGCAATCTTGCTGCTAAATTACTTTGTGGAAAGAGACACTGCTTTCAATTCTACTGTCACTAATAGAGTGATATTTTTCAGCTGTCCTAAAGAAAAAGGACCTTTTGTTGTACTTTCCTCAGTATCAACAATGCTAGGTGTAAAATTCACTTAGGTTTTTTTTTTGTGTGTGTGTGTGGGACAGGGCTGCTGATCTCACATCTAAATTGGTATAATGTAAGACCTGATTAAAAGGAAAGTGTTAATTAATTTTGTGATTAAAAACATGCAGGTTTGAAGTTGTTAACCAGAAGTTGTCGTATAAACAACTTTTGTATAAAGGTAAATGGTCACTCTGTGAACTTTGCCTCTTGTTAAGATTGGACAGAGTTCAAGATCACTGAAGTGGTGTATTTTCCAAATAAAGCTGTTTGGATAATCACAGTTTTAGCATAGGCAATCCCTCATGCCTGTAGAGTGTATTCTCCACTCTGCTGCCAACGTTACCTCACTAAGTTACTAAGACAAGCTCTTAGCAGGTTACCAGCCTGCTTAGAAACCTTTGATGAGTCTCCATTGCTTGTGTGATGAAGACCAAACTCCTATGGTAGCTTTTAAGGACCTTCCCTTACTTAACCCAGCCTATGTTTCCTTTCTTCTCCTCCAGCCCCATTCTGGCAGACAGAGGCCATTTATTGCCTTTGCTAGCTGATCTTCCAAGACGACCTCATGCACTCTGGTAGTTGACCAGGTCCTCCCTGGGCTGCACCTGCAGAGAGCATCACTTATATTCCTCTTTAGTGTGACCAACAGAATCTGTTTTAGTAGTTCCCCTCATTCCCTTTTATACCTTCTAGGGAACTGGTTCCAAGTCTAGCTGAGCATCCGGGTCTCCCATGTATTTTGATATAAACACAGTTCCTGAATCCCACATCAGATGAGGGTCTCTGAGAGTAGGGCCCAAGAAACCTATGAATTTGAAACAGTTTTCTAGATAATTGGGATTGGTAGGCATGCTTAGGATTACTACTCTAGGGTGAGCTAGGAATTTTCCATGGTGACAGACAGAACACAGAAGAATGGAGGAGATGAGAGCTCAGACACATCAAGGGTCCCCCTGTACCAAGTCCTGTGCTAGGAAACATTACACCTGATAATCTATCCAACCATCTGGAAAGGCACAATGCTAGGTTCATTGCTACCCCCAGGAACCTGAAGCCCAGGAGGCTAGGCACCATACACAGTCCTCACTGGTTAGTAAATTTGGTTGTTAATAGAACCAGTTCAGCAGCTTTTAGATTTCATATTCTTTTTATTTAGCTCACGTTAAATAAGTGTTGGTTAAGATAAATGAACACCTGTATTTTTAGATGTTTTGTGTCTCACTATATCCAACCAATCTGCAAGACCCATGCATTCTATTTGCTCATGTCCTTTATCATGGTGACCACAGAAGTTACCTTCTATTCATCTCCAAGCCATCTCTTAAATCCATTTTCCCAGCTGCAGCCAAATGATCATTTAAAATTGAAAAGCTGCCAAAGCTACTCTGCTCATGGTCCATTTCGCCACATGAAAGATTTTCACTTTCATATAGACAAATATGTTAATTTTTTTCCTTTATAGCTTCAAACTTTTTAGACTTGATAATGAGTATTTAATGATCTGATCTTCCCTTTAGATTTCTAATAAGAATAACAATTCAGGACTTTATATAGTTTCAATGTCTAAATAATTCGTATATTTTAACGTAAAAGACTTACATTAGGAAAATTAGTAATGGGATGGGCTATTGGTATATTAACAGCTCAGTTGGTAGAGTGCTTGCTTAGCATGTAGGAAGTCCTGGATTTGAACCCTTAATACCAAATAAATAGGACTTGGTGGTGCTTACCTGTAACTCCAGCATTGGAAAGGTAGAGGCAGTAGGACCAGAAATTCAAGGTCATCTTGGAACACATAGGAAGGTACAGGCCAGCCTTGGCTACAATGAAACCCCCTCAAAACAAAACAAAATCAAATAAAGCAAAATGATTTGTGGGTGTATACAAAGCATTTTATAGATGAGGAAATTAATTAATAAGCAAATGAAATGTAACCACTGTCACTAGAGGCTGAAAGAACAATGGGATAACACTTTGTCTCCAGGTTAAAACTGCAACACTTAGCTGGGTGGCGGCGGCGGCGGCGGCGGCGGCGGCGGCGGCGGCGGCGGCGGCGGCGGCGGCGGTGGCTGCGCAAGCCTTTAATCCCAGCACTCAGGAGCTAGAGGCAGGTGGATCTCTGTGAGTTCAAGGCCAGGCTGGTCTACAGAATGAGTTCCACGACAGGCCTCAAAACTACACATAGAAATTCTGTCTGAAACAGCAACAACAACAACAACAACAGCAGCAGCAGCAGCAGCAGCAGCAGCAAAAAACCAAACCAAAAATTAAAAAAAAAACAAACCAAAAACAGTAGCACTTACTGCTGGAGATACTGAGAGAAGGGTACTCTCATAAACTTCTCATTCTAATGCTATTTATTGTGTTTCCTATCCTAAGGAATCTGTTTTCTAGTACAAAACATCAAGTTAATTTAAAGGACCCATGGATAAGAGTTTTCATTGCTTTACAGTTCAAGTGGTAAAGTCTTGGTGTTTACACAATTGAAGAATGTAAGATGCAGAAAAATAGAATATGATTCAATTCTGTATTATGTTCACAAGAACATGTTCACAGGAACATGTTCACACAAATTTTTTATATGATGTGTGTATGCATGGTTGTGTAAATGTGCAGAAAATTGTTGGAAATTATTAATATAAATTGCTAGGGTGTGAAGGTCAATGATGGAAGGGAGTAGGGAAACAAAGGAATTTCTAAGCCAAGGCAAACAAGGACAGAGGAGTTGGTAGAAAATTTCAGTAATAAAGATGCTCATCGTGGTGATGTAGCATTCAGGAGGCAGAGGCTGGGGGACCTCTGTGACTTTGAGGCCAACCTTGTATACATAGCAAGGTCCAGGCCAGCCAGGGATACATAGTGAGACCCTGTTTCAAACAAACAAACAAACAAACAAACAAACAAACAAACTCCCCAAATTATATCTGTATACAAAATGCTACAATTTATATCACGAGTGCCCTCCAGTGCCCATGTATTAATGGGCTGTCCTTTAGCCCTGAAAGTATTGAAAAGAAGTAAAATGTTTAGGAAGCAGGGCTCAGTAGGAGGAAGTTCTGTCATTAGGGGGATGTCCTTGAAAGGGACATTGGGACCTAGGCCTCTTTTTGTTTCTCTTTTGCTTTAAGGGTAGACTGCCTATTCATAGACTTCATTCATTTTTATATATTTTTTAACTCATTGGAAAAAGTCAAAATCATGCATGAAAGTTTAGGGAGATCAGTTAGTAAGCATTTTCTATACACAATCTGAGTTTAAGCCCTAGAACTCAAGTTAAACAAATGACCAACAAGCAAATGAACAAATATGCATGTCATATACATTGCTTGATGAGCAGATACAGTGAGTTTTTGCCACAGTTATGGAATGCCAACCAACATATGTGATATAATTATCTGCATTTATTTACATAAAATTATATGTGTGTGTATGTTTTCATTTATCAAGAAATCTGGAAAAGTTAGGCTGGGTGTGGTGGTGTACACATTTAATCCATGTACTTAGGGAACAGTGGTAGGAGAATCAGGAGTTCAAGTCCATCAGTGGCTAAATATAGTTTAAGGTCAGCCTGACCTGTATGAGACCCTGCCCCCCCCCCCCACACATTCTGAAAAAAAAAATCAACAATGAAAATCCAAGCAATCCACTCCTGTACCTATAAATTGCAATGGCTATTACCCTGTCCCCACCTCCTCTCTTCTATAGAGGAACCCTCTCCTCATTCTGTTACAGATACACATTTCTCTACAGCTTTCCAGGCCCCCACCTGCTTTTCCTCACTTCTACACCTTCCCTGTTCTGTTTTCCATGAGCTGTATGTACTTAGGGTCTGTAATGTGATATGTTGGTGTGTACATACAAAGTGAAATGATTTTTACAGGTTAGATCTCCCTTTAACTGTCACATTTTCAGAAGACTTCTGACTCACATACGTGGTCAGGTATCTTGATGTTTATTCCCATGGTTTTCTGTCCTTATCAAAGTTCTTTTTCTATGATTATCCTCTTTTGAACATAGCCCAGCGTTTCCCAGAACTAGTTTACAGTCTTTTTGTTGAATGTAAGTTGAATAAGAGCCCACAGGAGAGGCCTGGGCACTGTCTTTTGAATCTCACCATGGGGGATGGTGGAAGTCTCTCCAGCCCCTCCTGCCATGCACATCGTTCTTGGCCATAATGAGGGTTGTTAGTTTTCCAGAAGAAGCAGAGGGAAGCAGGCTTCCCCAGGACTGTCTAAGTGTCTTGGACTCAGCCTTTTATTCCCTCTGGCCACCTATGTGCCTTGGCACATCTCCCTTTGTTCCCGTCCTGCCTCGAGGAACCTCAGACAAAGGAACCCCCATCCACGCTGCTGTAAATGCCACTTGTCTAGCAAACTTGCTCTGGACCAGACAGGAAGCTAAGTGAGGATGACTCAAAGTTCTGGAATGTGTCTGGGGATACTGGAGCTGACACTCGCAGAGAACTGACTAAGACAAATGTGAAAGGACTTGACAGAGGCAGGAAATTCTGAGGTGAGCAAGGATGAGGGTGAGCCAGCCAAGACTGTTCAGCAGGATTCTACTTCCTCTGCATGTGCCTAAATAAAACATGATCATCAAAAAGCCCAAATTTATAGGAAGAGAAAACTAATTCAGTTTATTTTCAAATCATATTGTTGAAATTTCAAAATTCACACTAGTTTTATTTCTGCAGGCTGTGGCATCTTTGTATACACAAAAAAGGAGGAAAGGAGACAACAATTTTGTGATCTGTTTCTGGAGATGTGGAGAAGCCGGATTCCATCAAGGTCATTGCCTCAAGCAAGCTCAGGGAAAGCATTTAGATTTCAAGATGGGGATAGAAGGCAGAACCACTTTTACTACATGGGGAGGGGTACTAATTCAAAGAGCTTTTTACATTAAACAATCCAAGCATCCCACCGCTGCAGTTACCCTGTCCTCTGTGTGGAGAGGGTTGAGCTAGATACAGTTCCCATTAGCACAGGGTGGTTTACATGTATGTCCTTTCTCAAATGGGAGAACAGATAGGGAAGTTCTGCTTGTGAGTCAGTATAACTCGTGGAAGTCTTTTTCCTTTAGAAGAAGATGCCCTTGATGGTTTGCCAGAAGCACTCAGTTCTCAGGGGTAGCTTGCTTTCCCTCATTATCAGGATTGTCCAGCATTCTCAGCCTCTTCTCCAGCCTCTGCTTCCATTCTTCTCGAAGCCTGAGGAGAAGACACCACACACGCAATTGATTAGTGCATTTGTTTCTATATCTGCTGGTCCATTGGTGAGTTTTTCATTTGTTTCTCATAAATATTGTTCAAAGAAACCCATGACTTTTGCAAGTGAGTAAAGAACAGAAATAGAATAGAAAAACAAGTGAAGACTACAAACAGATAGTCTTTCATCAAATTTAATTTAGCCTTCCTAAATTAATATTGGACTCCATGAAATTCCAGTCAAAATCCCAGTAAAATGTTTTTGTAGTCATCAACCAGCTGACTGTGAAACAGCTGGGGAATGTGGTCTCAGCTGCCTGGGAGGCTGAAGCAAGAGGATTACGTGAGTCTAAGATATTGAAAATAGCCTCGGTAACATAGCAAGACTTCATTAAAAAAAATCAATCATTGAAAAATAATCAATCAATTTTCTGTGGAAAAGTGAGAAAAGAAGTAGGTTAGCCAAAAGAATTGGCGGCACACGCCTTTAATCCCAGCACTCGGCAGGCAGAAGTAGGTGCATCTCTGAGTCTGAGTCCAGTCTGGTCTACAGAGAAAGTTCCAGGACAGCCAGGGTTACACAGAGAAACCCTGTCTAAAAAAAAGATACAGTCACCATTGTTAACACAGCCTCGAAGAAAGGGGCAGACAGGCAAATGGATCAGCAGAAAACACAAACTAAGATGACAAATTGATTTGTGATCTAATCAACTAAAGGATGAAAAGAGGTAGGGAGATGGCTCAGCAGTTAAGAGTACTTTCTGCTCTTGCAAAGGACTGCAAAAGATCTTGCAAAGGAACCTAGTTAGAGGACTCACAATTGTCTGTAACTCCAGCTTCAGGGTATCGGATGCCCTCTTCTGGCTGCCACAGGCACTGCATTTGTGTACACATACATGCAAACACACACACATACATAAATATAAATACAAATCAAATAAATCTTAAAAATGAGATCTGACTACATGAGAAGAGCATTATAGCTGGTATTAAAGTTTTTGTCTTTAGTCAAGAAATACTGGTTTCACTTTTCAAATGGAGACCAAGTCATGTTTATTTATTTTTCTAGATTCTTTTGATTTGTTGGGGTAGGGGTGGCCGTTAATATCTAGATATTCTGATTCTCCTTCGTAAGTAGAATTAATTAGGTGTAACTAGAAAGCAGAGTGGTGGTGTCTGTAAGATTCTCAAGGGATAGTGTGTCACTGGGAGGCAGTGAGGATCTGATCGGGCTTGCAGTTTTTCTGTCACATGCCTAGCATTATGCATCTCAAAAACAGATTTAGGGAAGGAACTGTGAAAACAGAGGGAGAAGGGACTGCACTGGGCAGGGAGAGCCTTCGGACTTCACACTAGTTTGACACAAGGAAGGAGGCAGGGATAAGTAGGACTGTTGGAAGCCAGCTGCTTTCCAGACACCATTCTAGGCCTGCTTCCTCTAAGCAAGGTCAGTGTGTTAATGACACTGTTAAGGATGTGGATGAAAGAGGGTTCTTCTCCAGGTATGGAGGGAGGCTCTTCTTTGGGGCTTAAAAACCTTTTAGAAAGTGATGTTGAAAGCTGAATGTGGTGGCTCATGCCTGTAACCACAGTGCTGAGGGCGTGGAGGCCAAAGCATCAGGAGTTCAAGCTCATCCTCAGATACGTAGCCAGTTTGAGACCACTCTGGACTACATGAGTGAACGTCCCATTGTTGAGCCTATGTCTCAGTGGGACTGTTCCTATGTTAGGGTAAAGAACTTGGACAGGCTCTGAGGGTTGAGCTGTTCCTGCTGCTCAGCTGTGTAAATAATGATCCCTTTTCAGTAGACTCTCAACTGAAACAAGAAATCCATTTGTTAATGAAAAAAAAAAAAAGACTGTGCTGTGGGATGGTCTTTCTGCACACTGTGAATACGTGTTGCTACTATTGGTTAATAAAGTAGCTGTTTTGACCTATGGTAAGGCAGGATGAGAGCCAGGCAGGAAATCAGTTATTTAAGAAGTGGCTGTTGGGTATTTGGGAACAGGCAGGCTGGAGAGACTGCTTTACCTTCCCCTCAAACTCTTAATATGTGTCCTTCCAGATGTGGAAGCTTTTCGTGAACTAGTTTTTCATACAGACAGATCTGTCAAGCTAACCCTGAAAGGTAGTTTGGCCTTCTATTTTGGGATTATAATTGTGAAGAGCTATTTTTAAAAAAGAAGGGATTTTTCTTTATTTTTTTGGTTTTTTGAAACAGGGTTTCTCTGTGTAGCTTTGTGCCTTCCCTGGAACTCACCTTGTAGACCAGGCTGGCCTCGGACTCACAGAGATCCGCCTGCCTCTGCCTCCTGAGTGCTAGGATTAAAGGCATGTGCCACCACCGCCTGGCTTTATTCTTATTTTTATTCATTTATTTTTGACACAGGCTCCATGTAGCTCAGGCTGGCCTTTAATTCTCTAGGTAGATGAGAATGATCCTGAAATTCTAATCCTTCTACCTCCACATCCTAACTGCTAGGATTATGGCTTGTATCACCACACCCATCTCTTGAGTAAACAATTGTAGGAAACAGAACCTTTTTAATTCAAATTATTATCAGTTATTATTATTGTGTATGTGTGCCTGTGCACATGCATGTTGTGTATATGTGGGTACATATATCATGACATGTATGTGGATGTCAGAGGAAAACTTTGTGGAGTCAGTTCCCTCCTTCAGCCTTCATTTTGGCTATGGGGATCAAACACAGGTCTTCAGGCTTATGTGACAAGTTCCTTTACCTGCTGAGCTTTCTGGACAACCCAAAACTTGATTTTTGTCATGTTGAAGAAAGTATTGTTGATATCTGTAAGCTATTGGTTCTCAATAGGAACCACTTTGCCCTCCAGGTACCTTTACCACAATGTGAAATGGGAATCTTGCTGACAGCCAATTTTTTGAGGCAAGAAATACTACTGAACATGTTACAAAGGGCAAGGAAGCCTTCCACTGCAAGCAGTTCTCTGGCTCTAAAACATCAGCAGTGCTGACAGCTGAGTGAGAAACAGGCTGTAGGTGCACCCAATAAACCCCATTCAGACTGGCAATATTGAATGAGTGCTTCTATTAACCTTGGTTTCTGACCTTTTTTTTCTGGAGCTGAGGAACGAACCCAGGGCCTTGCGCTAGCTAGGCAAGCACTCTACCACTGAGCTAAATCCCCAACCCCTGATCTTCTGTATTTTATGTTCTGACTTCTTTTAAAAATGCCCTGGCTGGAGAGAGACTGCTCCTCCCAGGACTAGTTCCTCACCCTCTTTTGTAAGATGGGGTCTCATGTAGCCTAGGTGGATGAAATGGAACTTCTGAACCTTCTGCTTCTACCTGTCCAGTGCTGGGATTACAGGTGTTTGTCTCACACCTTCTTTGGTGCTGGGATCTGACCCAGCGTTTTGTGCATTCTAGATAGGCCCTCTAACAGCTGAGTTACATTCTTGTCCTAGCAAAAGGCTTAGCCAATCTCCAAACCATCTACACCCAAGTCTGTAGCTTCATTTTTTTTCCATGTTCAACTTCCACACCTGCCACTATGCTCCCCTTTGGAAAGCAGCCTAGAGCCAGTACTGGGGACTAGCCGGCCAGAAGCCTACTTGGATTGTTCAAACCAGCCTACATTGAACTGTCCTCTCTTTCCTGCCTTGCCATGGAAATCCCCCAAAGGATATGGCTTACTCTTTCTTCCTGGCTCCTAGGTTCTGATTAAAACTTGCTCCTTCTTTGATGTGCTGAACAATGTGTGGAGACACATCTTTGGGACTTGTGAGTTTAGTACACTTCTTTCCTCCATATCTTGTTCTTGTTTCCTTCCTCTGTAGTACAGAATCCATCACCCACCTTATAACAGTAAGTGATGAAGAGAATCGGGCCCCTCTCCACATCTCATATATTCCCAATGAAATTTAGGACAGAAAAGCAATCCACATACTTTCTCAGAGCGCTTCTCTCCTGGCGAACTTCTTCAAGTTCTCGGTAACAAGTCTGTTTGCTAATTTCCTTTTCCCAGAAGCTTTTGAGCTCATCGCAGGTCTCGCAGCAGAAGACTTCCCTGCGCATGTACTGGCTGTTCATTCCTGCAATGTGAAAGACAAAGCGTAGCCCAGCAATTGCAAGTAGTAGCGCCCGACTGGGATGTGCTTGGACCCAGGTGAGTTTGAATTGATACTTTTCTGTCATCACACACTCATGGAATGACTCCATTTTTCCCACTGCAGATGAAGATAATCATAATGATGTAAAAAGTATTCTGGAAAACAGTTGAACAAAGAAAAATCTGTAGCCCTTGAAGGTAATCTGATTCTGAAGCAGTTGACTTTTTTGTTGTCTTTTAGCCATTTCGATATACTGTAAATTATATAAAAATTATAGTAATGTAAATGATTCTAAAACACAGAAATTAAAATATATTTTGTCCAAATGATATACCTGTGGATGTCAATCAGTTTTTTATCTACTATAAATTTGTTGATTTTTAAAACAAATGTCCTTGAATTAGTTGTAATTGTGTGTGTGGTGTGCATGTGTGTATGTGGGTATACTTGTCTATGTGTGTTCATGTGGAGGCCAGAAATCAACACTTGAGACAGAGGCTTTCATTGAACTGGGAGCTTGTTGATTTGGCTGGACTGGCTGGCCAATACATTCCTGGAATCTGTCTGTCTCTGCATCTTCCCAGTGTGAGGACACAGCTAACCTGGCTTTTACATGGGTGTTGGTGATTCATATTCAGCTTCTCCTGCTTGCACAGCATGCACGTTACCTGATAAATTTCTTCCCAGCTCCTCACTTGAAGTCTCTTTCTAGTTTTCCCATTATATGTAAAATAAATTCTTTGCCACATTTTGATTTTATATCTGTTTGAAAATCACTTTAATTTTTCTAAAAACCCTCTAACTTTTTTTTTTAAAGTTTGTATGTATAGGTATAAAATGAGTAGACAAACAAAACCTCTGAATCTAGTACAGAGCTAATGGTTCTTAGCAAATGTCATACTTCCCTGTCCCTCCTCACAGAGTGACAATGACCTCTGCTCTTCTCTGAGTAAGATGTGTGGGAATCCTGTTCTACCCACTGTACTGTTGTCCTTTAGTGCTGCTCTGTGAGACGGTGGTCCTACACTCATCACTCAGATAAGGAGGCCTTCCTGACTAAAACAGAGCTGAGTTTAAACCTAGGTCTGCTCACCTTCATAGGGGACTCTGTACGTTATGGATGGCTAACTTGAGCTTATTAATTTTTAGTTTTGCACATGAGGAAGCTAATGCTCAGAGGCATTAGTTGATTTTGTTGAAACCCTACAGCTTCAGAGTTCCTTCCTTATTCCTGTCCTTTGAAAAAGGCAAAGTGACTGCATTCTCTCCCTGTTGAGAATCTCAGAGCTCTCCCATGACTGACAGGTACCTCAATGTTTGAATGTTTGTAACTTGGTGAGACCTAGTTTCCTTAAGAGAAGAACTTTTGTCTTGTTATTATTGGTGATTTGAGACTTTCAATAGGTATTCAGTAGTTCTTAATTTAATGACTTTTTTCAAATGACTGTTTTTATAAAAAGAACTTTCTGAGAAATGAAAATTTGTTCCTTAAGATATCCTAGTACCTAGACAATAAGAAAAAGTCAGAGAGGGGAGCACTTTTATCCTTTCTGGGTAAGAGAATTGTTCAATTCTGGTGATTCAGAGTAGCGACAGTGCTCAGAGTATCTGTGAACCCTGGGCTCTCTTGCAGCCTGACCACAGCACAGTCGCCTGTCTCCAAGGGCATACATCTCTCCCACTCACTCTTGTTTCCAGAACAATGGATTCGGTGTGAAGAATTTTAATAAATTTCTAGTCATTAGATATTGGAAGAGAAACTATTAACAAAAATAGATTATATTTTACATTTTTATTCATAGGACTAGGAGATAGAATGTTTGCTCCTCCACGCACTTGAATTTCCTGTGTGTTTAGTTGTGTCTACAGGAGACGCTAAGGTGTTTCACTTTCCTGGGATACACATGTGAGATAAATGCTGCCTGAACTGAAGAGATGGATCAGTGAGTGCAAGAGCTAGATATTAACTGCATAAGCCTGATGACCCAAGTTTGATCCCTGGGACCCATGTAAAAAGCCAGATGCTGGGACTCACATCTGTGATCCCAGCACTCCTAAGGCAGGAAGGGACGTGGAGAAAGAACCACCAGGAAGCCTGTGGGGCCACATAGCCGCAGTGCAGCAGAAGTAACAAGAGACATCTTGCCTTAACAAGATAGAAGAGAACTGATTCTTAAAAGTTGTCCTCTGATTTCCACATGCATACATAAATGTGTGTCCACAAGCACACAACAAGTAAACAGACAAAGAAAATACTGTTTATGCTGAGCTGGGAGGAACTCACAACTTGCAATTTATGTGGGTGCAAAGTAAGAACCCTTCACTTTTTTTGAGACAGAGTCTCCTATATCTCAGGCTGGCCTTTGCTATGCTTACCCTCTTGTTTGACCTCCCAAGGATTATAGGTCTGTACATCATACTGGCTTTATGCAATGCTGGGGTTGGAACCCGGGGGTTCACATATGTTAGGTCAGCATTCCACTCACTGTGCTCCAAAACCTTCTTCTAAAACTTTCAAATTCAAATCACGTATTTGGTACTCATAGAAAGGATAGTTTGGCCAAATACATACTCATAGAAATGTTTTTCTTTCATTGAAATTTAGAATTAACATTTTAAGCTAAAGAGTATCATGGAGAAGAGAGGAGATCCCAGCAGGCAGCCAGCTTGTCACTTCATGAAGTCTGACATTTTTTCTGTTTGACTGGAAGGTGTTTTGGCTCTGGAGGACATCTAGTCTAGTCTAGCAGGCAAGGCATTTGTAGATCCAGGAACTGGGGGAATCTAATCAGCTAAAAGAAGAGATGTCCACACACCCAAGGGGTAAACTGAGGTTGAGCCTGTCCAAGGCAAATTGGATAAGAGACTATTAGGGATCTGAATGGGCAGGATGGCCTGTTCTGGTCAGAAAGAACTTAGGGGTTCTGTTTCCATGGAGGAATTGGCCTAGGGATGCATTCTCTATCCATAGTGTTAACCTTGAACTTTCTCCTTTAGTGCTGTGGTTTGATTGTGTTTGAACATGTTATTCTCAGTGGTGCTGTTTTGATAGGCTATGGAATCTTTAGGATGTAGAACATTGCTGGATTAAAATGGGTTACTGGGGACTGCGAACCTTGGGACTCTACAGCCTGAACCACTTCCTGTCTGCTATATGCTTCCTGCTTACAGATATGATGTGGTCAAGTGCCCAACACTCCTGCTACCATGCCTTCTCAACACCATGGCTTGAAACCCCTTGAACTCTAAACCTGAATAAGCCCTTCATTCTTTAAGTTGCATCTTGTCAGATACTTACTTGGTCATATTGAAAGAAAAGTAGCAAATATTCTTAGCTTGCCCCCAAACCTTTTTTTTTTTTTTTTGTCTCCTACTTTTCTATGAAGTCTGCAGAGCTCTCTTTCTTATACCACACTTGAACATGCAAATGCTATCTGAATTAACCAAACAGATTCCACTGCTGTGGGCATGATTCTCCTTACAACTCCCATCTCCTGACTCACTTACCAACCCTGCAGATTGTGTTCTGTCAGTCAGATATGTGAGGGAGCCAAGAATGAGGGTATTAGGCTGGTCACTGTCATGAGCTTTTTGTACTCAGAGTCCTAGTTTCATTACTCATGAGACAGAAACTAATTATTGTGACCCAGCTCATAGTACTTCATACATGGATTGCTATTTCATTCTTCAAACATGATATGCATGTTTGCAGGATACTCACAGGCTATCATCTACCCATGACAAGCATAAAAAATGTTAATCACTTCAAACCATCCCGTACATACCCTTTCATTTGGTTTATACATGATATCAAATGCTTCTCTTCATACTGACTCAGCTCATGCTTAAGGTTTATTTATTTCTGTTGCTGGGCTATTAGGATTAGAAAACCTGAGATGACAGGGATAAGAGGCTTCCCTTTTGTCCACGGCCCAGTGTTAGAGCCTGGACAGATGCCTTTAGCAAAGCTTCTGGTGCCACTTAGGATGTTACATTAGTGCCCTCTCTGTGATCAGGCAGAATAATCACATTCATTGCGTGATGCCGAGCATGCTGAAGAAGTGACTAGTCTACTAAAAACGGTTGCTGTCACCACTCACAACTGCTCTCATTCCTTACAGGTTATTCACAGTTGCTTGTTTTGCTGGAAGAAAACAAGCTCAGTTTTTAGCTTCTATACCATAAAGTGCACTTTGATTTAGAGCAGATCCTCTCTCTAGTTTCTCTCTTTTTAAAATCTGCCTTATACTTATTGTTTCCATTTGCTGTGCTGATTGTGAGCAGCACAATAGTGGCTGGCACTGACAGCTTGGAGCCACAAGAAATAGAATTGTGGACTGGGAATGTAGCTTCGTTGGTAGGGTACTTGCCTAGTTTATATGAATCCTCATGTTCAATCCCCAGTACCAAATGAACCATCTGGAATTATGTCATGTGTGAAGGAGAGGCTGGGGATCAGAAGCTTAAGGTCATCCTTCACTACAGAGCATGTCTAAACCATTGTGGGATACTTGAGATCTTATATCAAAAAAGAAAAAGAATTGATAGCAATTTTAGGAAAATATAAATCTAAGGCAGGAAACATATCTCAAACCTGTCCATTTCATTTTTCCTGATGAGCACTGTCAGGTGTGACTTGCTGTCTCTGGATCCACCCTGGTACAGGCAGTGAAAATCATCAACCATATACCTCATCTGCACTCATGTGACAGTGAAAAAGGCATTACTTGATCCACCTGCTTTATCTGGGGGTTGGGAAGATGTGAAAGCTCCTGGGATCTCAGTGGCATGGATCAGCAGTGTTTCAATAGCTTAGAAATAAGGAAAACGAAGTCACATGTAGATGTGCAAACCATCGGAGGCTGTTTATCCTGTGCTACTGAACTAAGATTAAGCTCTAATGTTTTATAAAAGAAATTTTCAACTTAGATGTCTCCACTTTCCTCTTGCAAAAATAGCTTAAAAAAACAAACAAACAAACAAACAAACAAACAAAACCAACTTCAGGTCTTTGACCTCCCACCTGCAAGTTTCAGCTTGTTGATTTCATCCCCTGGTGGGTGCAGTTGGAAGGGAGTGGCCTCCTAGGGAAGCCTGTGGGTGCCTTTCATATCTCTTTGGCTTCCTCCAGTTCTTAGTTTCTCTAAGAATAGAGGACAACTTCTTTGTCTTGACACTCAGCTTAACTGTTCTGTTTTTCACCCTAACAGCTTAAAATCAAGAGCAGCAAATTTAAATAAGTCTAGAGGCTAGAAGGTCACATGCATTCACTCTAGTTTTAATAAGCATTATTATTATTATGTGTGAATGGGCAGGGCACGTGCATCACAACGTACACCACAGTGAAGGTCAGAGGACAACTTTGTGGAATTGGTTTTCTCCTTTTACGTTTTGGTGGGCTCCGGGAATTGAGTTAACACTTTTTCTGCTGAGCCATCTTGTTGACCCTGTTCTGGGTATTTTTTTTTTTTTTTGTATATGATTCTTATGCTCACTTAAACTCTATCAGGCTTAGTATGTTTAAATTTTTTGTTTCTTCACTAAAAAAAAATAAAATCATGGTTACACAGAAGAAATTTCTCTTTTTTAATATGACAGTAGGTTAGGCAGGCATGTAATCAGCGTGTTTGGGAGGTGGAGGCAAGAAGTGTGAGGCTAGCCTGGACTACATGAGAGAGACCCCTGCCTTAACTTCCAGGATTGCCTCAGTGTTAAATTTCTCCAATTAACAACTGAGCTGTGAGTATTAGCTATGTTCTTAGAAAGGATACATTGAAGTGTGTAGGTTATACATTGAAGTACAAAGGTTAATGTATCACCTTATTCTCAAATGGGTCAGAAAAATATATAAGGAGATAAAGTGTAAAATAAGACAGACAAGCAATGACTGATGTATCTGGGCTTGTGGTCATGGAGTTCTTTGAATTCTTTTTTTTTCTTTCCCTTTTTCTTCAGTGCTGGGAATCAAACCCATAGCCTCATGCATGCTACTGAAGCACTCTACTGCTTACTGGTATCTGTAGACTTGATTTACCCTTGTAACTTTTTGTAACCTTGAGATCAGTTGCATATGAAATTTTAAAGAAATGTTTCTTTCAGGGCCTTCTAGATGACTTCCCTGGTAAAGGTGTCTGCCACTAAGCCTGGTAAACAGAATTCAATCTCTAGGACCCACAGGTGGAAGGAAAGAACTGACTCTCATAAATATTCTTCTGACTTCCACACACATGCTATGGAGTATGTATGTGTGCATGCGCGTGCATGCATGCACGCACGCATGCATGCACGCGCACGTGCACACACACACACACACACACAGTTTATAAAAAATAATAAAAAACCCTTACTTTCATATCCTTAAAAGAGAAGAACACATTTTCCATTTTCTTTCCCATTTAGCCCCCCAGCCTCTTATGTAGACCCCAACTTCTATAAATCAATTGTGGATATACTTTAGATTTTTTTTTTTTTTCCGAGACAAGGTTTCTCTGTGTAGCTTTGTGCCTTTCCTGGAACTCGCTTTGGAGACCAGGCTGGCCTCAAACTCACAGAGATCTGCCTGCCTCTGCCTCCCGAGTGCTGGGATTAAAGGCATGTACCACCACCACCCGGCTTATACTTTAGATTTTAAGACCCTTTGTACTAAATATTTTGTTGTGCCCAAAACATGGATAGCTTTAAAAAAGCAGTTTTGGGGGATCTTGGAAAAGACAAGAGGAGAGTCTATCAATAGCCAAAATTAGAAGAATTTGAGCAACAAAACATCATTACACTCCAAATTGATATACATGATTATAAGTAAATGAAAGAAAAAGAGATTCCTAGTGAATAAGTGTAGAAGAAAAGAGAAATAGAAAACTAGGAGAGCAGTCCCTATGAGGCACACTGAGCTTGATAAAAGACAAAATGAGCAAATGAAAATTGAAGGAGAAAGAGTAGTGACTTAGCCCCGTGAACATGTCTCCAAGCTGACTCCTCCCATATCTTTAGAATGGGTTCTTATTGAGACTGGGGGCATGTAGTGGCTGAGGGGAAAATAACTTCCCAGAGCAGAAACAAGGAACATTTTATTCAATGAGTAAGGGTTGCATTAAAGTAGCAAATTGTTGCTTCCACACAATTTAGCAGTAGTCTGGGGTGTCTCTTCAGAACACTTCCCAACTCCAGAAGGCTGAGTCTACTTATAGGAAAATAGCACATTGGTTACATTGTCCCTGCTCAAGCAAATGACTACTAACCAGGCTCCTGCAGGCTACCCTAATTAAATGCAATGGGTCACACATACACATAAAATTAGAAAGAACGTCAAAGTAGGAGGAAGGTTTGGAAAGAAGAAGGGATTTGGTGGGAGGAGAAAGGGATACGAGACAATGGAGGTCAGGAGAGACATAGTTATCGATCAAATTGTAAGAGAATAAATAAATAAGCAAATAAGAAAACAGCAGACAAGTTCAAATTCAGTCTCATCCTACAAAGCATCTTAGTACAGCTCCTAAAAATTACCAAGGCCAGTTTTTCAAAAGGAACTATAAATAACATTTTTTTAAAAGGTGAAATCTTTTTTAAAAATATTGTCAATGAATTTTAAGACAATACACTGGACAGAATGTCAGAACATGTCTGCTGGTCAGACTTGCTTTTGGGTATCCAAGTTTTGATTCTTACATGAACTAGTGAGCTCTCTGGACCTCTGGGAGAAACTTACACAGGCATATGCAGAATGAAGATGAAACACCACAAGCACAAGGAACAGGGTTCTTTCTTCCCTTCCTCATCTCTCCCATCTCCCAGGCTACAGCTAATTACTGGGAGTTTATATTGGGCCCATCCAAGCTGTTCAATTTGAGAAGCTGTTCTTCTCATCTAACTGGAGATGAAAAGGGCCTGGGAGGCCACTGGCTGCTCTTGCTGTGTCCTAGGTGGGTTGGGGCCAGAAACCAAGCCACCATATTACCTGACTTTGGTCTTCATACCGTCAATTAGATTCTCAAGTACTGTGGGTTGGGACTCGTTTAGCCCTGTGAACTTCATATGGTATCTCTGAAGGACACAGAGTCTGAACTATCCTCATGCTGACTCCACTCACCCGCTCAGAGTTCTGCGAAGACTTTTCAGCTAAAACTACGCATTTCTCTAGAAATTTTATGTTCTCCTCCTGCAAAAATCTCAAAATGAATAAACAAAAATAAGTAAAGCACACTGGTCAATAAACAAAGTTGAGTTCAGAGTTGACATTTTCCTTTCCACTCTTCTTCCTACTTCAGGAAGTTATTCGTCTGTCTCAATAAATCTTGCTTGCTCTTCAAATCTGTCTCTCACTCCCCTTCCTCCAACTGCCAGCCCAATGACCTTTAGCTGTCATCAGTCAATGCCATTATTTTCTCAATAGGAATACTGATAAGAGGCCACATATCTCCTCTGAGGCAGTGGGCTCTAGCCACTCTGAACTTAACATTTCTTGTAGAAAAATCTGGGGTGCTGAGGAGATTGTTCAGTTGGTAAAGTGCTTGCCCTGTAAATATTAGGATATAAGTTCAATGCCCAGAATGCAGGTGTAAAAACAACAAAATTGGGGCCTACAGAGATGGCTCAGCAGGTGAGACCTCTTGTTGCACAAGCACAATGAATTCGTTTGAAGTCCTAGCACCCATGTTGAAGTTGGGAATGGCTGCTTGTGTCTGTAACCCCAGGAACGAGGGACAAAGATGATCAGATCCCTGCTGGGTTGTGGTGGCTCACTGGCAAGCCAGCCTAGCCTGAAATGTATTGCTTCAGGCTCAGTGGGAGATCCTCTCTCAAGGGAACAAAACTAAGAGTGATACAGCCAGACACCCGATGTCCTCCAGTGGCCATTATACACACAGGAGTGGGTATGACACACACACACAGACATAGACACAGGAATGGGGTATCTGCAAGTAAGGCATCTCAATATCTCTATGGTGGTGTTTAGTGAGGTTAATCCTGGCACCCCCACTGTCCCACACCAAGCCACAGGGCCTGCTTTCTGTATATGGATGGATCATTTTAATCAACACAGAGGGATTCATCAGAACCAGAAGGGGCAAAGGGAAGCAGGAGTGGCTAAATGCAACACATTGAGGACAATGTCACAAGGCAGAGGAAACAATTCGAGATAACTCAGGGACAAGGCACAATCACTGGGGCTGCATAGGAGAAAATGATATAGGAAACATGGATCCCAGAAGCACCTGATGTCCCTCCCTGGCCCCAGAGACTGTCTAGGGTACTCCTCTCTTCCCTTTTTTGCTGTGCTGATCCCTGTGTCTGAGGAGGCATGTGAAAGCTATTATAAGCTATGATTTATTCAATCTTTTTTGTTAAAATCTTCAGAATAGTTTCTGAAAGGACTATGAAGTTTATAAAGATCTCTTTAAGACCATTAAAAAGGTAAAAGCTGCATGCATATGATAATATATTTCAATAATTACTGAAGGTTATAAAGCTAATTATAAAAGACTTTCCCTCCTGTCTCCCTATAGCCAGCAATGCTGCCTAATGTCATCCACTGTTAACAATGCCTTATTGGTGTTTCCATTTTAATAAAAGTGTGTATATACATATACATGTATATTCTTCTCTCCAAGCAGGAATAATGTTTACATGAAGGTTTGATTTTCTCACTTAAAGTACTTATTTGCATGTTTATCCCACAGCTCTGTAGTAACCTGTTTACAGATATGCTGTAACTTATTTAATTGTTCATGTATTGATGGACATTTAACTAATTCCTGTTTGAATCTATTGCAACAAACAAACAAACAAACATCTGAGTTAGTGATATGTTTTGTTCATGACTTCATGTGTAGCTGAAGCATAAACTCTGGAAATATCATTACAGGTTGGAGTCATGAAATGTTTACTATGTAACATGTCCTCATGGAGGACAATGCACAGTTACATAGTTCCACATGAGCATTAAATTCTTTGTGGATTTGGACAAGTCTTTTGTATAGACTTAATTCCATCTTTCCCTAGGGCAGACGACTGGGCTGTTCATCCATTTGCCCCTTAGTGGAAAGATGTGAGCACAGATCTTATATTCAGGAGCGTGTGCCTGAATATGCCACTCCAACATGCCTAACATGGTTGTCACTCAAAATACATCTTGAGCAAATAAATAAATGCATCAGGCCAGACTCCTAGACAGGCAATCAATATGTATCATGATTTAATTATGCTGCACCCATAAAAAGGAACCACCATCATTTGTACTAGTAAACACAGACTTTAACCAGCTTCATGGTACATTTGTGCTAATAGGAAAGACACAAAATCTGATTTAAGTGGAAAGGGATATTCAAAGTTCTAATAGCAGATAGGTTTCTAAATGGACAAATGGAAACCCCTTCCTCCCCATATTACATTTTTGAATGTAATACTTTAAGTAATAAAAGCAAAATGATCTATACTTACCATATTGTTATCAACATCTAGTTCTCCCACTCTGCCTTTCCATCCTTCTTTTTTCAATGTTGGGGATCAAACCTAGAGTCTTGTACATACTAGGCAAACAGTCTACCAATTGAGCTACATTCTTAGGCTATACTTAGTTTTAAAATACACATTTAAATACCTTTTATTTTATAGGGTTATTGACCTAATTTAAAAGAAATATGCTTTATTGGAGAAATTATTTTGGCCACTCCACATAGTTAAAAGGATATTTATTTAATGGCGTAACTCACAAATTAAGTAATGGGTAGGTCGCAGGGTCTGGGGAAGGTGTAACGCAGTCCAGCGGTGTTCTCCGGAGCTCTGCACAGTCAATCTCCACCGGTCAGCGTATGCTTTCTTTTAAATTTTGGTTTTGGTAAAGATACTTCCATCTCATTATGAATTGAGGTGTGTGTGTGTGTGTGTGTGTGTGTGTGTGTGTGTGTATTCTTTAGGGTCCCCCTGACTTAAATAGCTAGGGAAATTGCCAACCTTAAGTTCTAGGGAATAGGTTGCATTGTGAAAAGTGTATGGACTTTCGGTTTCAGTCTCTTCACTTGCAAATGAGGCTATCTGGCTGTCTTGCATATATGGAAAGAACAAATAGAAACAGATCGACATTTAGCTAAAGAGACTGCTCTTGTGTGAGTAAATGGCTCTATTTCTCTGCACCTGCCCTCTGCAAAAGTGGTTCTTGCCAGTCTTTATATGTATGAAAAAATTATTTCTGTTTTCACTAAATCATTACTAATTTGGTTAGAAAATTTTTCTTTCACTTTGATTCTTGTTTTTGAAACTAGGTCTCACGTAGTCTAGCTGGTCTCAAACTCAGTTTATAGATGAGAGTGACCTTGAACTAATGATCTTCCAAAGTGCTGTGATTACAGGTATAAATGAGTCTCCCTGCTAGGTTTCAACTGTTGGTTTTCAAATTTACTTTACTAATTAACTTCCCCTTAAGAATCCTACAACTTACTTCCAGCTTTACATTAAATAGCCACTTAGTTAAGTAACATTTGTTGTAAGTTGACTTTGGAGGTCTCATGTGTTCCTGTCTCTCTAATAAAGGAACACAGAATATCCAATTGTACAAACGGAAACAAACAAACAAAATTTCTCTAGCTTAATCTTCCAAGTTCCAGGTTACTTAGTCAAGTAAAAACCTCAAATTAATTTTTAATCCTCTTATCCATTGGCTTCCTGAGGAGTTTCTGTGGTCTGGCACCTCTAACAAATGTGTTTTTTTTTTTGGGGGGGGGGCGGTCAACACGAGGTATATTGCTTATTTTGGTTAATCTTCACAGAGCCTCACTCTGAGATTGACACTGATTTTTGGCTTTTTCACATCCTTGAACTTGAAATTCATGCATCACTGACATTTAGGGAAAAGAAAGCTAGAGATTAAAAAACAAAACAAAACAAAACAAAACAAAACAAAACAAAACAAAACAAAACAAAAATCCCTAACTCGTGGAAGACATCGCAACTGGCTGCAGCAGGCTGTTCCCACAGCCTGGCAGCACAAGCTCAGAGCAGCGTACCTTACAGATGAATCTCAGGTGGACTGATATCCTGTGACGGTGCAAAGAAGCGCAAGTGTTCTGGTTCTGGCCTCCTCAGCTCCGCTTTGGGAAAGCCACAGGCACTATTCTGAAACCTCATTGTTGGAGCTTTTTATATATGGAGTAGAGGCAGTAACAGAAATCCCTCAGCCTTTCAAGGTCATTTGAGCTAAATTAGTAGAATCAGACAATATCTCTCCAGGGACACTGTAGCCTTCCCTCATGGTGAGAGATGGTTCTAAAGAAATCCCATCTCTCCCTCCCCTGCCTGCCCCTGAGCAAGCGAGCTTCTGTTTTGGCAGTTTCTCATGAACACTATGACTTGGCCTGAACCTAGAGAGGTGGTTTAGAACATGCACGGATTATCCATGTGCCCTGTTGCTCTGTGACTTGTGAAAAGCCATCCTCTGCCCCTTAGTGTGCAAAGGGGACTGGAATGGTGGGACGAGCCACACTTGGGTATAATCTTACAGGAAGACTTAGTGAGGCATCTTGTTCTTTGGAGCCATTAATCCTTGAATAGAATCGGTGATGACATATCACGGCCTGCTAGAACTCTACCAGCTGGAGAAGGAATTGACCCCTGGAGAGTGTTTTCCAATCAAACGCATCCAAGTGAGATCGACTTCTCCTTTTAGAGTGGCTCTTGTCCCATCACGGAGGAGCACACTTTGTCCTTAGGAAAAACATTTGGAACAGTCACTGATCTGGTCACAGAAATAGCTCTGGTTTTCATCAAATCCTTTGACTATTCTGCTAATTGCAAACCCACTACATGGTTCAGTGGACTATAAATCTGCAACTCACATTACATGTGACCACTCATCCAACACTGGTATGCAGATTTTAGCTTGCTGAAATGGTAATATTTAATGTTGAGTCTGTAAAAGTATCTTAATGAGGCCACTTATTGTAAACTGGATGCCTAATTTAATAGTAGAAATAAGTTTTACAACAGATTTTTTTTTAATTACGAGAAAAAAGTTAGTTTGAAGATATTTTTTTCCCCTGGAAACATACCTCCTCAAACACAGGGATCAGCACAGCTTAAAGGGGAAGAGCAGAGTACCCTAGATAGTCTCTGGGGCCAAGAAGGGATATCAAATGCTTTTGGGAATCCATGTTTTTGTTTCCCTGTATCATTTCCTCCTATGCAACAATTAAAATAAAAACTTCAATAAAAACATTTCCAAAATATTCATTGAAACCACAATGAGATTCCTAATGAAGTTTAAATGCATATCTTAAAACTTCAAATGAGCCGGGCAGTGGTGGCGCACACCTTTAATCCCAGCACTCGGGAGGCAGAGGCAGGCGGATCTCTGTGAGTTCAAGGCCAGCCTGGTCTACCAAGTGAGTTCCAGGAAAAGGCACAAAGCTGCACAAAGAAACCCTGTCTCGGGAAAAAAAAAAAAAAAGAGTTACTATGGCTGGAGAGATGGCTCAGAGGTTAAGAGCACTGACTGCTCTTCCAGAAGTCCTGAGTTCAATTCCCAGCAACCACATGGTGGCTCACAACCATCTGTAATGAGATCTGGTGCCCTCTTCTGGTCATACATGCTGTATACAAAATAAATAAATAAATCTTTAAAAAAAAACTTCAAATGAAGCTAATATTTTACATTTTTATGTATATATTTCTACTTAAGAAAATGTAGTAAAACTAAGTAGCAAGTAGCAAATAGCAAATGACTGCAAGATGATTGTCTTCTCATTGAAGCCATGAGAAAAAATTCAAGAGAAACATAAAAATATATTTTTTGGGGGCTGTTACCATACCTGGTATTTCTACAAACATTTAATCCACTGACATGGAATCTTGCAACAAACAATTATTTCTATAAATTTTTATTAGATTTATTAATTTATTTCATATGTATTTTGCCTTTGTGTATGTATGTGCACTACATGCATGCTTGGTGCCTTCAGAAGTAGGAAGAAGCCATCAGATTCACTGGATCTAGATAGTTGTGAACCACTATGTTGGTGATGGGAATCGAACCTGGGACCTGTGCGAGAGTAACATGTACTTTTGGCCATTGAGTCACTACTCCATCTTAAAGAACCATCCTTACGTTCTTCCTAGTTTAGCCAAGATTTTAACCTACAAGGACAGAGATGTCCACATTCTGCTTTTGCTTTTTCATTCTGTTTGCTTGGGAAGACATTGGTTTAGAGAGATGAGATCTCATAACAGAGTAATGGCAGTATTAGGATCTGAACCCAGGCTGCCTAACTCTTATTTTCTTGCCTAAATGCTCTCATTGAGCATTTATAGGAAGGCTCATGTCTCGGACTAAAGCTCACAGCACTCCTGCCCATTTTCCTACCAAGAAAGGAGGGTTTATTTGAAAGAGGAAGAAATGGACCGGGCGGTGGTGGCGCGTGCCTTTTATCCCAGCACACGGGAGGCAGAGGCAGGCGGATCTCTGTGAGTTTGAAGCCAGCCTGGTCTCCAAAGCGAGTTCCAGGAAAGGCGCAAAGCTACACAGAGAAATCCTGTCTCAAAAGAAAAAAAAAAAAAAGAAAGAAAGAAAGAGGAAGAAAGGGCAGACATATGCTCACATCAGAACCTTTACAGACCCTCCCTCTGGAAGGTGGGACACTGATAACAATAGTGGTCTGTGATCTATTTAGTGTCCAAACAGGGTGAGGAGAAAAGCAGGGACAGCCAGCTGAGAAGAAGCCACTTCAAATCTACATGCAGGCACTCATCAAGATTTCAAAATGTTGCTCCATGTGTAGTTTTTGGCATGATGAGACTGTAATTTCAGAGAGCCCTTCTTTGTCCTTATTGTGGAACTGGAGATTTAGTTAGGATTTTCACATTGTGAACTTTATTTTGAGTCAAAGTATGGATTACCTTATTTTTTATTTTAAAGTTATATTTTATTTGTAAAACTTTCTCTTTTTTGGAATGATGGATTACCAGCCCCCAAAAGCAGCATCCTTTCTCCCAAAATACAACTAAAACTTTTTTGGTAGTACTGGAAACTGTAGCTAGGTACTCAAAATGCTGGCAGGTGCTCTATTGCTGAGCTACAGCCCCAGATCACTCCACATCTCATTTATTATTTCATCAGTTGACAGACAATTGAATGATTTCCACTTTCTTGGCTCTTGTGGATCACTTGGCTATGAAATTCATGCACAAGTTTTTGTTTGAACACCTGGCGTTGGCTCTGGCACTGCCTGTTTTTATAAATCATGCCCTAGTGCTTACAAATGTATCTGTTCAATTAAGAATTTTCTAGAATGGAATTTAGTAGAGGCTTGTCCTTTACAGAAAGCTTGTTATTTTTCACATCACACCAAGTTGCCAAGATTGTGGAGTTAAGACAAAGTACCTCTTGAGATGGTTAGAAACAGACTCTGCCTTCCCTTGCTCACCAGAGGTGTGTAACTGCTCTATGCCTGTGCCTCCTATCTATGATAGGGCACTGGTATGGGTGTGGCCTATGAGGAAAGCTTATAAGGGGTGTTCATAAATAGAAATAGATTTTAGTTTATACCACTGACCCTCACTTCAGAATTCACCATAGTTTCCACAAGGTGGAGGCATGGTCTGAGTAAACATGATTAGGAAATGGTGGTCTCAGAATTAATTGTAGTAGCAGTCTCCCATTGAAAGGAAGTCCTGAGCTCAAATGGATTAGGTGAGAATGTCTCTGAAGGTGGGATGGGGCTGACTAACATCAGCTTCAGATTCAAACGTGTGAATTTTTCAGTTGTGTCATCTGTCTTCAACAAGTGTGAAAAGCAGACTGTAGCTCAGAGGATGCTTGTGTCCCTTGTGCCATGTGCTGAGATGGGGTTAATACCTGCACAATCTAGAAATCTTGGCAGTGATAAGGTAATCAAGAATAAATATTTTTTTAAACTTTTAGTTTTTTTCTCTCTCTCTCTGTGTGTGTGTGTGTGTGTGTGTGTGTGTGTGTGTGTGTGTGTGTGTGTGTATGTGTGTGTTTCTCTACATAGCCCTGGTTGCCTGGAACTTGGTATCTAGACCAGGCTAACCTCAAAATCACAGATGCCTCTGTCTCCCAAGTACTGGAATTAAAGGTATGTGACACTATGCTCAGCTTTTTACCTTTTCAAAAAAAACTGAATATTTTATTGACCTTTTAGAAACTTACAAGAAAATTACAGAGTTCCCATGAACCTTAGTCTTTATGATTGAACACCCTTTCTTGTGAACATCTTACATAAGTTGTATATGTTTTAAGAGTATATGTAGAGTTCCCTAATATCAAACATGGATGGATCTTTTAAAATTAGATAGTGTTTATTTATATCATAGTATTGACTATTAAAGCAAATAACAATGAAGCAATCAAAACATGTCTTGTTATATTTACATGAGCATCCATACAATACACATATATTGACCACTTACACACACATATATTGAGTATATATAAAATGAAATGTAACATACCTCATTTGATCATAGTGGTTTTATCAAAGTTGTTGGAAAACAGTAGTTTTAATTCTTTAAGAAAAAAGATTTATTTTATTGTTTATTTATGTATATGTACATGTGTGTGTAGGCATCTCCAGGTGCCCTTAGAGGCTGGAAGAGGGCCTCAGATCCCCCAGAGCTCAAGTTACAGACAGTTGTGTGCAGTTCATCCTGGGTACTTAGAAGTGAACTCTAGTCTACTAAAGTAGCAGCAAGTACATTTAACCACTGATCCATCTTTCCAGTCCCTTTCATCTTCTTTATTTGTGGATGTATTATTTTTTACTTTCACTAGTTATAAAAACTATTAAAGAGAAAAAAAACCTGTTCACTAGGACTAACTAAATGAAAAACCCTACCACATTAGTCTGTGAAAATAATAAGTTTAAAGGAATTTTAGAGAAATCAGAGTGGGTAACCTACAATTTTTGTTTATATTTCATAACCCATGAAGGAACATGGGAAAAACTGGGTAAATGAAATATTTTCAGATGTCTGGACCCATCAACTGACGAATTGAGTAGATAGTTGATCATCCTGTGTGTCTTAGTTAGGGTTTCTATTGCTGTGTAGAGACACCATGACCACGAAACACTTAATTGGTGCGGCTTACATTTTCAGAGGTTCAGTCCATTATCATCATGGTGGGGAGATGGTGACATGCCAGCAGACATGGTGCTGGCTGCATCTTGATATGCGGGCAACAGGAAGTGGACTGAGACACTGGGAGTAGTTTGAGCATAGGAGACCTCAAAGCCCATCCCTACAGTGACTCACTCCCTCCAATGAGACCACACCTATTCTACAAGGTCACAGCTCTTAATAGTATACCTCCTTTGGGGGCCATTTTCTTTCAAACCACCACACTGTGGTAATAGGAGAGATGTTGGTTTTCAGGTTGGAAGAGTTGACAATTTGTGACGGCTGTGTGGTCGTAAGAAGGTAGCACTGGATTTGAGGAGGCAGTGATCAGTCTCAGTGCATTCTCCTGACTTTATCTCTTTTAGACCCTTTTTAATGCACTCCTGTGGTGCTAGAGAAAGCAGACTGCCACTTCATTTGCCAAGGACCTGTGGGGATGTGGCTGGAGTCAGAAAGGAGCCTGGTTTCTCTTTCTCTTCCAGGTTTGGGCAGTGACTAAACTTAGCAAACTTCCTATCTATTCTTCTTGGGGGTGGGGAAGATGCAGGTGGGGCTTTCTGGGCACACCAGCCTGACAGAGCTGTAGTGATGCACTGTTGTTGCAGCACCCCAACTGGGAGAGGCCTGTTATTGAGTTCAGAAACCAAAGAAGGAGAGGGCTCACTGTCTTTCAGCTAAAAAAGGTTGTTTACTCTAGGCTCAGCACATGGAGTAGAATCAGCTACAGATTATTGGCCTACTGACTGTTATTTTGTTGTTTGCAGTAGCACAAATAGTCTGACATTTGTAGGCTAAGGAATAAACTACCAAAGAATAGAACAGCCTAGTCAAAGGATAGGAAGTTCACATGAAACAACAGCATTTAATGCCTGATGTCATCCTAATTTAGCCCATATTTCTCAGGTGGGAGGCTGTGTGCTTGTTGTGAAAATACAGCTTAGATCTATATTTTCACTATTTTCTTCTAGTTAGCTCCTAACCTCATATCAGTTCTGATGTAGAAATCATGAAGCTGTTTGTGCAGGGAACCCATAGCCAGCTTTTGCAGCCCGAAGAGAACTTGCAAAGAAGCAGAGAGAACTTTCAAGGAGAACTAAGCACAGGGGGAAAAAAAGAAAAAAAAAAAAAAAAAAGAAAAGCCTGGAACTCAAGAAGCATAATTTTTGAAATCATCAAGATACCAGTTCATCTGTTAAAAAAAAAGAGTGGTTGCTAGTGAGGACCAGAAGCAATTCTGAATAATAAAACTGAAATAGTACAAACAGAAAACATGAATGATTGAAAACTATGGCAATATGCAAATTGTAGTGAGTCAGAAGTTTGAAAAAACAAATAAAAAAGGAATAGATGGAAGAAAAGTAATTGTTTAGCATTTATATGTTTGAAAATTTCAGACTATATAATTTTTTTTTCTCCTTTTTATTTTTAAGCCTGGATTTACAGAAGTTGCAAAGTTAGAGCAAGTACTGATTGGTCATGGTTGTATGTGAAGCCTTGAGTCTGTAAGTCTTCAGTTCTTCCTGGAGCTAGATGTGCTTGGAGAAAGTATTAAAAATTTAGACAGTGTCCCAGATATCACATTCCAAATCTTTGTGAATGCTGTGGCTCACCAAAAAGTCTCCAGGCCCCTACTGCCAATTACATTAAAAGTTGACCCAGATGGCCCAGGTGTGTGAAAGACAGCCATAGGCCTGCCTGTGTCTTCATGGCTCTGGATTGGCTGAATACATTCCCAGGCCTGCCTGGGTCTTCATGGCCCCAATGTGGCTGAAGACATCTATAGGCCTGCCTCTGCCCTCATGGCCCAAGCAGGTAAAAGACAGCCACATGGGTCCTTATGGCCTCAGCTTGGCTGAAGACAGCCATGGACCAGGCAGGTGAAAGACATCCACAGGCCTGCCTGGGTCCTCATGGTCCAGACTAGTGAAAGACAGACATAGGCTCATCTGGGCCCTCATGGTCCTGGGCTGGCTGAAGACATCCACAGCATCATAAGGTGCTGGGTGGGTAGACACCATTATGATGAGCAAATACATGGTAGAGAAATGGGAGAGAAAGAAGCAGACCAGTTCATGTTCTATGGAAAGAGGCAGAACTGAAGAATCAAAGGTAGTGAGGAATAGGCTGATGTGGATAACTTTCTTGCCACCTAGGGCCATGTTGATGTCTGAGGGCCATGCTGCTACTGGGGCCATTCCAACCTGAGTGGCTTATGCTGCCATCTAGGGTCATGGTGACATCAGGGCCTAGGTTGCTACTGAGGGTTATGTCTAGATCTGTGGTCCTACTGCAGCCAGGGTTTGTGCTGATGTCCATAGCTCCTGTTGCCACTAAAGGCCATGTGGATGTCCTGGAGCAATGTTGGTATCCTAGGGCCATGCTGCCACTGGGACTATACTGATCTGGTTGGCCTGGGCTGCCACCAGGTTTCATGGTGATATGTGGGTCAAAGCTGCTCCTAAAGGTCCATGGCCCTAAAGCACCCAGTGTCTGATTTGATGTCTGTGATTCCTGTTACTACTGAGGGCTATGTAGATACCTGGGGTCTGGTTAGTTACCTGAGAGCATGCTGGTATCCTAGGGCCATGTTGCCACAGGGGCCATGCTGGTCTGGGTGGCCTGGCTGCCTGGGGTCATGGTGATATCCAGGTCAAAGCTGTTGTCAAGAGGCTTGTCTGTGTCTGTGGTCTTGCTGCAGCTGGGGTCTGTACTGATCTTCATGGCACAAGATACCACAGGGGATCAGAGGAACCTTGCCTGTTGAAATCCAAGGGTTGTGCTGAGCTAGCACAGCCCTATGCTGTCCCTGCTAGCCACTGCAGCAGAAGAGCTGGCCCTGCCCCTCAAGGGAGAGCTGGTCCTACACTTCACTACTCATATCCAGGGCTTTGAGTTGTCCCACCCCAGCATCTACCCCATCCATGACCTGCTGAAGTGCATGAAGGGACTGGTCCTGCAGAACCATGGCCACAGGATCTCTGTGACTTAGAGTAACGAACATCAGGATATCCAGGAGGAGTTTTGGTGAGGGTTCAGTGTTAATGGTGTAGCAGAAGCCAGAGACCTTGAACCAGATCAACAACTTATTACAATGAACATTTGCAAGTAAAGCAGAGTGGACTACAGTGTATACTGGGTGACACACCGCAGCTCCCAATGCCACTAAGATGAATGAAGAGGTGTTGGAAATGTGGGAAAGATGGAGGAGTGAAGGTCTTATTTTTTTTCACTCTGCATTTATTGAACAGAACAGAAAATATCACATGGGGAAGAAATGGGATACTTTACAGAAATCTTTAACAGAGTTTTACAAGGGATTAAATCCCTGGCTCCATTGGATTCCAAATGACCCAGATAGCAAACATCATTGTTTATCAATTAATACCCATGAATGGTTGATTTCAATAGCAAACATCATTGTTTATCAACTAATACTTATAAATGGTTGATTTAAATAGTAAACATCATTGTTTATCAACCAATATCCATAAATGGTTGATTTCAATAGCAAGCATCATTTTTTATCAACCAATATCACTAAATGATTGATTTAAACATTTATGGTAGATTCTAGGAGGTTGCTTTCAACTTCTGTATTTGCTTTCAGCAAATGATACACATGTATTACGGGATCTGGGACATGGAAGAGTACATAAGATTGCAGCTATGCATTAGCTTAAGTTGTAAAAGTTGATCATATGGGATATCCAAGGCAACTGATATTGTTACATTGTTCTCTTAAAGTCAGGTTAAGCTAACAGTTTGAGTACATAGGTGGCTAGCAGTCTTAAATCTTAAGTAACTTCAAGGTATATGATTCACTCTGGCTGTGAGGTTCAGCAAAAGTTTGTCTCTTAGAATGTAAGAGATTTTTTTTTTTTTAATGTTACAATACCAGTTTTAAGAGTTCAGTAACTAATGGGGAGCCGATGGGATACATGCAGACTGTGAAAGCGATCTCACTTAGCCAGCTGTACGCGTAGACTGTAAATCTACATTCAGATCATTTCTGAACTAAGATTATCAGCTCAGTTTATCTGTTGAGGTCAACCAGGAAACCCTAGAATATACCTTGATTTTTGCAAAAAACAAAATAGGGGGAGGGGTTTCTTCAGCATTTCAGTCCACGAGTAACAGTATCCTAACAGGCAAAGTGTTCTCTCACTGTCAACATAGAATGAACTGCTGCTGGAGGTCAACTTGGGCTTTAATTTGCATTAGCACTTACATGCATAGTAGTCCAAGTTGTTGACCTCATGACTTTAAAAAGTAACTCTAAAAAAGTAAAATGGCCCTTCTTGGAAAACTAAAGAAAGACATCCAGCCACAGTTGTAAAAAGTCTCATTAAAACAATGTACCCTTTTATAAATTATGCCTCAATTTAAAAAAAAAAAGTAGCCCCAAATAAGAAGCAGCTCTGAAAAAGAAAATATAACTTAAGATATTTGAAAAAAACAAAGTGAATACAGGTTCAAAAATAATTAAGATACATTTTCCTAAGGCTACCTAGAATTAGGCTTTAAAGAATTCTACCATTTCAAGTTTACCACTAGTTACTAGATACCAATTTACAAACAAGATGTTCACTTTTTTTGTTCCTTTTTCAAGAGAAAAATCTACCTTCAGACTATGAGGGTGGTGATGGGGAGGGACTAGAAAACAAGATTCAAACAATCCCATGCAAATATCACATTTTTCAAATGGAAGAACTCCAAACTGCACTAGAAGTTCCAATCACTAAGACACTTTCCATTGAAATGATTTAAGTACAAATACATGGCACCAAGGTTTAGGCCTAATATAGGCCTGACAATCAAGTCCTTGTTTTCTGGAAGAAAGGCCTCAAAAGTCCCACTCAATTCCACATAACAATGCTTCAAAGATCAATTAGGTTTTCATTTCCTTAATATTTTTGTTTTTGACTTCTAATCTTAAAGACTAGATTAAAACTTAGCTCAATTCCCAGAAGGCATTGCTTCCCTTTGCTCTATGAAGGAGTTCACCAAGAACTCTTCCTCAAAACCATCTAGCCCCCAGCCTCCAGCCTGTGCTTGTGATGCATCTTTCTCAACATCCTGAAAAGGTAATGTAGGTAAAATATGCTCATAAACATTAAAACTAGTTGTTAGAAAGACGTAACTAGCTTTATAATTTAAGTTTTAAAACATAAATACTTGCAGCTTGATCTGCACTGACAATGGTTGTCGGAGCCTAGAATTCAACATTTACAAATTCTCATGCACACACACAAAACACACTATTATCACACAACTTGTGTCTTGAGAGAATCTTCTGCTTTTTAAATCTTTGGCCTCCCAGTCAATCCCAAGTTCAACCAACTTTAACTAAAACTCAGAATTTCACCAATCTTTTCACCCACACATTAATGCTTGTCATATCTTTCATCAACTGTCAAAATCTGAAGCCTGCTCAGAGATTGCCAGGTAAAAGAAAATAAATGAAATACACAGAGGTTATTTCAAAACAGAACATGACCATCAAGAAAAAAAAATGTCATGATTCCCGATTGGGATCATCCTTTGTTTACTACTAGTAAGAAAAATCCCACGTTGGACTATTTCACACTCCGGCATTGGCCAAAGGACACGAGAGCTGGTTCTGGAGCATGCAGTTTCTCACACAGGTGTCCCCAGAGGAACACCAGGGACAAAGTCACGTGAGGCCTCTCCCATACAGAGGCTGTCTCACAGGGGCAGCGTGGACACCCACTAGTTTGTAGAGATCCCTGAGAAAGCATGATTCTTAAAATCTGGACTGTACATAATTCACATCAGCCCTGTTCAGGTACTCACTGGAAGAAAGATGTAGCTGTTTGCCAGAACTCAGCACTCCACTCTAGATCAGCCATGTGGCCATGATGGCTTTTTCACAGGTGATATTCTCTAGTTTAAAGGATAATTATGTTGGGCTACAGATTTGCTATTTCCAAGGATGACTTGGAGTTCATCACTCATCACTTGATTTGAGTAACCATCCCAACATCAACCATCTATTCGGGTGCTGAGGCTTTCACAGGGACACTGTCTGGGTTCTGCTCAGTGTCCACTTCCATTTCACGAAGCCCAGCTGAACCAGTCTGACACTTAGCATGTAACGTTTCACCACCTGACCCATTTGGGTTTTGTTCCGAGGATAAGACACTGGTAGATTCCTTGGGAGCAGCAAGCGTAGCTAGACTCTTGCCAGCTTCTTCTGTTCCCACTTTCTTGAGAGGGGCCATTTTATTTCCTTCCCCATCAGAGCCAATTTCTTGGTCCTTGGGTGTCTCGTCATTTCTTGAGTTTCCCTTTGGAAGATCCTGTGCGTGGCTGCTTCCCTTCAGAAGCTGGCTATCTCTAACAGGCACTAAGCCAACTTCAATAAGGACTTGCTCCTGCCGCACCACCTCACTCCGCATGCCCGACTTCTCCTTGGTACTCTCTTTTTGGGGAGAAGACCTTTTGGTGACTGGTTTCACTTGAAGAGGTGGCTCCATGACAGCAGGAGGCTCCTTCTGAACAGATTCCATGTGAGGAGGCCCTGTCTGAGCAACCTCCACCTGAGTATGGTCCAAAGGACAAAGCAGCCTCTTCTGACAATGTCCCTGTAGATGTAACCAATCGTCTTATTAAAATAAGAAACACAGAGCCAATGTAAAAGAGAAAGCCGAGAGGTCAGAGCTCAGAGATAAAATCTTACCTCCTGCAGTGCTCCTAGCTTCCCCGAGAGAGCTACTTCCTGTGTGTCTGTGTTTAAATAGTCTTTCTGTTCTGCCTTCTCATTGGTTGTAAACCCAACCACATGACTGCCTCATCACTGCCTGTAAGTACCGCCCTCCAGGTCTTAAAGGCATATGTCTCCAATACTGGCTGTATCCCTGAACACACAGAAATCTACCTAGCTCTTCTAACCACCACGCTCTTGCTATGGCTCTAATAGCTCTGACCCCAGGGCAACTTTATTTATTAACATAAAATTAAAATCACATTTCAGTACAAATAAAATATCACCATATGTCCCCACTGAGACTCCATGGGAGGAGGCGGCTCCATCTGATCAGGCTCCATGGGAGGAGGCGGCTCCCTCTGAGCAGGCTCCATGGGAGGAGGAGGCTCCATCTGATCAGGCTCCATGGGAGGAGGCTGTTCCATCTGAGTAAGCTCCATGGGAAGAGGCTGCTCCATCCCTGGAGGCTCCGTGGGAGGAGGCGGCTCCCTCTGAGGAAGCTCCAGGGGAGAAGGCAGCTCCCTCTGAGCAGGCTTCAGGGGAGAAGGCAGCTCCATCTGAGCAGGCCCAGTCTGAGCAATATCAATGGGAGAAGGAAGCCCGGGCTGAGCAGAACCTGTAGGGGTGACCACCACCTGAGTGAGCGCAGGACTGGAAGAGACCTCCTCCTGAGCCAGCTCCATGGAAGGAGGCTCTGCTAGAGCCGTCTCCTTCTGCGTCTCCTGAGCAGGTCTGCTGCCTTTCTTACTTGATTTACCTTTTTGAGGTTTCTTCTTTGCACCTTTTTTAATGGAAGTATTTTGCCTTTTATTGTCCCCCTTAGTATCCTCCGTCTTGCCGTCATCCTTTGGCACCTCGGTACTATTTTTGGATTTGCTTTCCATCTTTTTTTTTTCTTTTTTGTCACTGGTTCCTCGTTCACAGGCTCATCTGATGGATGGGCTTCAGCATCCACCTTTCTTTTGTTCTTCTTGGCTTTACTGACTTTTTCTTTATTATTTCCTGTATGTACATCTATGTGTTTCGTCTCTGCTGCCTTAGTCTCTGTCACGGATTTCCGAGTTCTGGTAGTTACCTGGACCACTGAGGCATTGCCACAAGACTTCTTCTCTTTTGAAACATCCTTTTTCTCTAGATATTAGGATAGCTACACCAGCTTGTTTCTTAGGTCCATTTGCTTGGAAAGCCTTTTCCTAGCCCTTTACTCGGAGGTAGTGTCTGTCTCTGAAGTTAAGGTGTGTTTCTTGTATGCAGCAGATGGATGGGTTCTGTTTTCTTATCCATTCTGTTAGCCTGTGTCTTTTTATAGGTGAGTTGAGACTATTGATATTGATGGATATTAATGACCAGTGATTGTTAATTCCTGTTATTTTTTTGTGGTTGTGTGGTGTTGTCCTTCTGTGGTGTATGTTGGTGTGGGATTATCTATTGCTTGATTTTTCATGGATGTGTTTAGCTTCTTTGGGTTGAATTTTCCCTTCTAGTGCTTTCTGTAGGGCTGGGTTTGTGGATAGGTGTTGATTAAATCTGGTTTTATCCTGGAATATTTTGTTTACTCCGCCTATGGTGATTGAGAGTTTTGCTGGGTATAATAGTCTGGGTTGGCATCAGTGGCCTCTTAGTGTCTGCATGAGGTTTGTCCATGATCTTCTAGCTTTCATAGTCTCTATTGAGTAGTCTGGTGTTATTCTGATGGGTTTGCCTTTATATGTTACTTGGTCTTTTTCCTTTGCGGCTCTTAATATTTTTTCTTTGTTCTGTGTGTTTAGTGTTTTGATTATTATGTGGCGAGGGAACTTTTTTTTTTTGGATCCAGCCTATTCGGTGTTCTGTAAGCTTCTTGTATCTTCATAGGTATTTCTTTCTTTAGGTTAGGAAAGTTTCCTTCTATGATTTTGTTGAATATATTTTCTGTGCCTTTGAGTTGGTATTCTTCTCCTTCTTCTATCCCTATTATTCTTAGGTTTGGTCTTTTCATGGTGTCCCAAATTTCCTGGATGTTTTGTGTTACGATTTTTTTTCTTTAGTGTTTTCTTTGACTGACGAATCTATTTTCTCTATTGTGTCTTCAGTGTCAGAGATTCTCTGTTCCATCTCTTGTAATCGGTTGGTTATGCTTGTTTCTGTAGTTCCTGTTCGTTTAGTCAGGATTTCTATTTCCAGCATTCACTGAGCATGTGTTTTCTTTATTGTCTCAAATTCATTTTTTACATCTTGGAATGTTTCTTTCATCTGTTTAATTGCTTTTTCTTGGCTTGATTTGATTTCTTCCCATTTTTTGTTCGTTTTTTCTTCCATTTCTTTAAGGAAGTTTTTATTTCCTCTTTAATGGAGTTTTTCATTTCCTCTTTAAGGGAAGTTTTTATTTCCTCTTTAAAGGAGTTTTTCATTTCCTCTTTAAGGAATGTTTTTATTTCCTCTTTAAGGTCGTTTTTCATTTCCTCTTTAAGGAAAGTTTTTATTTCCTCTTTGAGGGAATGTTTTATTTCTTCTTTAAGGGCCTCTATCATCTTCTTAAAGTCATTTTTTGGGTTGATTTCTTCTGTTTCTTCTGTCATGGTATGTTTAGGTCTTGCAGGTGTAGAATCACTAGGTTCTGATGTTGCCATATAGGTTTTTATGTTGTTGCCTATATTTTTGCACTGGCATCTACTCATCTCTTCCTCTGTGCGGTGCAGGTGGTGTCTGTGTCTGAGAGTGCCTGTCTTGTTCTAATTTTCAGTCTTGGTTTAGTAGGGGTTCTTGGTTAAATTGGTGCTATTGGTCTATTTCTTCAGGGGCACCTGATTTCAATCGGTGAATTATATACTTATGATTCTGGTGATCTGGTTTGGTGGCTGGGTAGCGCCTTCTTCTGTGTTCCCAGGTCATGTTTTGTTCATTTGTCAACTCCTCAGCTGATCTTGTTTCTTCAGACTTTAAACTGTAGGCATCTGAATCCTCTCCCAGATGGGTTTCAGCTGAGCAGGGTAGTCTCACCAACACCTCCAAGTTGTTGGGTTTCACAGGATCAGCAGCTGGGTTGTCCTCAGACAGAGTGTTCAGATTCGTTTTGGTTCTGACCCACGGAGATAGCTTCTTCCCCAGGTGTTGGGGTTAGGGGAGTCCCTGTTCCAAGCTGCGTCTGCTTGTCTCTGTCCCTGGGCTTGTCTACCTCTGTGGTCCACCGCCGGGCCTGTAGTCCCTGTCAACTGCCGCTGGTCTGTCTGCCTCTGGGGGCCGCCACCGGGCCTGTATGTGTCTGCTGGCTGCAGCTGGGCCTGTATGTCCCTGTTAGCCGCTGCTGCCAGGGCCAATCTACCTCTGCGGGCCGCCTCCGCGGGCCTACCTGAGTGTGCTTGTCTCCACCGCCGCCGTGTCTGTCTACCTCTGTGGGCCACCGCTGGGCCTGAATGTTTCTGCTGGCTGCCGCCTGGACTGAATGTCCCTGTTGGCCGCTGCCGCTGGGCTTGTCTACCTCAGCGGGTCGCCGCTGGGCCTGTCTACCTCTGTGGGCTGCTGCTGGGCCTGAATGTCTCTGCCGGCTGCTGCCGGGCCTGAATATCCCTGTCGGCTGCCGCCGCTGGGCCCGTGTACCTCAGCGGGTCGCCGCCGCAGGCCTACCTGCGTCTGCTTGTCTCCACCGCCGTGCCTGTCTACCTCTGTGGGCCTCTGCTGGGCCTGAATGTCTCTGCCGGCTGCTGCCGCTGGGCCCATCTCTGATTTCCTCTTTAAGGGAGTTTTTCATTTCCTCTTTAAGGAAAGTTTTTATTTCCTCTTTAAGGGAATGTTTTATTTCTTCTTTAAGGGCCTCTATCATCTTCTTAAAGTCATTTTTAGGGTTGATTTCTTCTGTTTCTTCTGTCTTGGTATGTTCAGGTCTTGCAGGTGTAGAATCACTAGGTTCTGATGTTGCCATATAGGTTTTTATGTTGTTGCCTGTATTTTTGCACTGGCATCTACTCATCTCTTCCTCTGTGTGGTGCAGGTGGTGTCTGTGTCTGAGAGTGCCTCTCTTGTTCTAATTTTTAGTCTTGGTTTAGTAGGAGTTCTTGGTTAAATTGGTGCTATTGGTCTATTTCTTCAGGGGCAGCTGATCTCAGTCGGTGAAGTATATACTTATGATTCTGGTGATCTGGTTTGGTGGCTGGGTAGCGCCTTCTTCTGTGTTCCCAGGTCATGATTTGTTCATTCGTCAACTCCTCAGCTGATCTTGTTTCTTCAGACTTTAAACTGTAGGCATCTGAATCCTCTCCCAGATGGGTTTCAGCTGAGCAGGGTAGTCTCTCCAACACCTCTAAGTTGTTGGGTTTTGCACGATCAGCAGCTGGGCCCTGGGTTGTCCTCAGACAGAGTGTTCAGATTCGTTCTGGTTCTGACCCACGGAGATAGCTTCTTCCCCAGGTGTTGGGGTTAGGGGCGTCCCTGTTCCAAGCTGCGTTTGCTTGTCTCCGTTGCCGGGCCTGTCTACCCCTCTGGGCCACCGCTGGGCCTGTATCCTTTAATAATTTTTTGAAGTTACAGTTTGATCATGTCCTCACTTCCTCCCTCTAGCTTCTCTCATGTATCCTCCCTTGTTCTGTCTCTCATGGCCTCTTTTAAGAATAATACTTATATGTACATATGTATGTATACATATTCCTAAATGCATAAATAAAACCTGCTTAGTATCTATAATGTTACATTACATTATATATATATATAATCTCATGGATGACCACTTGGTATTGGATAACCAACTGGAGGACTCTTGGCTAAAAAAGTTCATTTCTCTCTCAGAATTCCTCAGGTACTCATAGCTTTGTCTAGAGTTGAACCCCCTGCGCATTTCTCTGTCCATGTTAGCATGTTCGTTAGTGTTCACATTGTTCAGGTCTTGTTCACGCAGTTATATTGAGGAGACTTCATGGATGTGGCCTCTCTGATATTTCTAGGAGACACATGTCACAGCAAAGTTACTGTTCCTCTGGCTTTTACAATTTTTCCACACCCTCTCTTCAATGATCCCTGACCCTTAGGTGTAGGAATTGTAGGGATTGCATTATAAATGTAGCAGTTGAGACAGGGCACCGCAGGATTTCTTGTTCTCTGCATTTTTATCAATTGTGATTTCCTATGATGGTCTCTGCTGTAAAGAGATATTTCTTTTTTTATTTTATAATTTAATTTAATTTTACATATCAGCCATGGATTCCCTTGTTCTCCCCACTCCTGCCCCACCCCCTGCCTTCCCCCCATCCCACCCCCTATTCCCATCTCCTCCAGGGCAAAGACTTCCCTGAGGATTGAGTTCAACCTGGTAGATTCAGTCCAGGCAGGTCTAGGCTCCCAGGCTGAGCCAAATGTCCCTGTATAAGCCCCAGGTTTCAAACAGCCAACACATGCACTGAGTACAGGACCCAGTCCCACTGCCTAGATGCCTCCCAAATAGATCAAGCTAATCAACTGTCTCACTTATCCAGAGGGCTTGATCCAGTTGGGGGCTCCTCAGCTGTTGGTTCATAGTTCATGTGTTTCCATTTGTTTGGCTATTTGTCACTGTGCTTTATCCAACCTTGGTCTCAACAATTCTCACGCATACAAACCCTCCTATTTCTCACCAATTGGACTCCTGGAGCTCCACCTGGGGTCTGGCCATGGATCTCTATATACAGTTCCCTCAGTCATTGGATGGGGTTTCTAGCACGACAATTACGGTGTTTGGCCATCCTATCACCAGAGTAGGTCAGTTTGGGCTGTCTCTCGACCATTGCCAGTAGTCTATTGTGGGGGTATCTTTGTGGATTTCTGTGAGCACTTCACTCTTCCTATTCTCATGTGGTCATCATTTATCATGGTTTTTTATTCCTTGTTCTCCCTCTCTGTTCTTGATCCAGCTGGAATCTCCCCCTCTCCTAAGCTCTCTTTCCCTCGACCCTTGCACTTCATTACCCCCACTCACGTCCATGTTGTTCATGTAGATCTCATCCATTTCTCTGTGTCTGGTGATCCCTGTGTCTTTCTTAGGGTCCTGTGCTGTGGGATGGTCTGTATGTCAAATTGCTCTGATTGGTCAATAAATAAAACACTGATTGGCCAGTGGCCAGGCAGGAAGTATAAGCGAGACTAACAGAGAGGAGAAAGGAGGGAACAGGAAGACAGAGGGAGTCACTGCCAGCTGCACAAGCACCATGTGAAGATGCCGGTAAGCCACAAGCCATGTGGCAAGGTATAGATTTATGGAAATGGATTAATTTAAGCTATAAGAACAGTTAGTAAGAAGCCTGGCACGGCCATACAGTTTGTAAGCAATATAAGTCTCTGTGTTTACTTAGTTGGGTCTGAGCGGCTGTGGGACTGGCAGGTAATAGAGATTTGTCCTGACTGTGGGCCAGGCAGGAAAACTAGCTACAGTCCTGTTTTCTAGGTAGCCTCCCTAGAGTTGTGAATAGCAGTCTAGTCATCTTTGTTTTACATCTAGTATCCTCCAATGAGTGAGTACATACCATGTTTGTCATTCTGAGTCTGGGCTACCTCACTCAGGATGATTTTTTCTAGATCCATCCATTTGCCTGCAAACCTCATGATGTCATTATTTTTCTCTGCTGAGTAGTATTCCATTGTGTATATGTACCACATTTTATTTATCCATTCTTCAGTTGAAGGACATCTAGGTTGTTTCCAGGTCCTGGCTATTACAAACAATGCTGATATGAACATAGCTGAGCAAGTGCCCTTGTGGTATGATTGAGTGTTCCTTGGGTATATGCCCAAGAGTGGTATAGCTGGATCTTGGGGGAGATTGATTCCCAATTTTCTTAGAAGCCATATTGATTTCCAAAGTGGTTGTACAAGCTTGCATTCCCACCAGCAGTGGAGGAGAGTTCCCCTAGCTCCACATCCTCTCCAGCATAAGGTGTCTTCAATGTTTTTGATCTTAGCCATTCTGACAGGCGTAGGGTGGTATCTAAGAGTTGTTTTGATTTGCATTTCCCTGATAATTAGGAATGTTGAGCAATTCGTTAAATGTCTTTCAGCCATTTGAGTTTCCTCTGTTGAGAATTCTCTGTTTAGTTCTATAGCCCATTTCTTAATTGGACTGTTGGGCATTTTGATGTCTAATTTCTTGAGTTCTTTATATATTCTGGATATCAGTCCTCTGTCAGATGTAGGGTTGGTGAAGATCTTTTCCCATTCTGTAGGCTGTCACTTTGCCTTGTTGACCATATCCTATGCTCTCAGTTTCAAGAGGTCCCATTGATTGATTATTTCTCGCAGTATCTGTGCTACTGGCATTATATTTAGGAAGTGATCTCCTATGACAATGCATTCAAGACTACTTCTTACTTTCTCTTCTATCAGGTTCAGAGTAGCTGGATTTATGTTGAGGTCTTTGATCCACTTGGACCTAAGTTTTGTACATGGTAACAGATATGGATCAAATTGCAGCCTTCTACATGTTGATATCCAGTTATGCCAGCACCATTTGTTGAAGATGCTTTCTTTTTCCATTGTACAGTTTTGGCTTCTTTGTCAAAAATTATATATTCATAGGTGTGTGGATTAATGTCAGGGTCTTCATTTCGATTCCATTGGTCCACATGTCAGTTTTTATGCCAGTACCAAGCTGTTTTTATTACTATAGCTCTATAGTAGAGCTTGAAGTCAAGAATCGTGATGCCTCCAGAGGTTGTTTATTTCTACAGGATTCTTTTAGCTATCCTGGGTTTTTTGTTTTTCTATATGAAGTTGAGTATTATTCTTTCCAGGTCTGTGAAGAATTGTGTTGGTATTTTGATGGGGATTGCACTGAATCTGTAGATTGCTTTTCGTAAGATTGCCATTTTTACTATGTTAATCCTGCCTATCCATGAGCATGGGAGATCTTTCCATTTTCTGACATCTTCTTCAATTTCTTTTTTCAGGGACTTAAAGTTCTTGTCATATAGGTCCTTCACTTGCTTGGTTAGTGTTGCCCCAAGGTATTTTATGTCATTTGTGGCTATTGTAAAGGGTGATGTATCTCTGATTTCCTTCTCAGCCTCTTTGTCAATTGTATATAGGCGGGCTACTGATTTTTTGAGTTGATCTTGTATCCTGCTATGTTGCTGAAGGTGTTTATAAGCTGTATCAGTTCCTTGGTGGAATCTTTGGGGTCACTCATGTCATCTGCAAATAGGGAAAGCTTGACTTCTTCCTTTCCAATTTATATCCCCTTAATCTTTTTATGTTGTTTTATTGCTCTGGCTAGAACTTCAAGTACTATATTGAGTAAGTATGGTAAGAGTGGAGGGCCTTACCTCCTCCCTGATTTTAGTGGAATCGCTTTGAGTTTCTCTCCATTTAATTTGATGTTGGCTGTTGGCTGGCTGTAAATTCCCTTTATTATGTTTAGGTATGTTCCCTGTATTCCTGATTGCTCCAAGACCTTTATCATAAAGGGGTGTTGGATTTTGTCATTGCCTTTTCTGCATCTAGTGAGGTGATCATGTGGTTTTTTTTTTTAAAGTTTGTTTATATGGTGTATTACATTGATGGACTTTTCTATGTTGAACCACCCTTGCATCCCTGGGATGAAGCCTACTTGATCATGGTGGATAATTGTTTTGATGTGTTCTTGGAGTCTGTTTGCCAGTATTTTATTGAGTATTTTTGCATCAATGTTCATGAGGGAGATCGGTCTGTAGTTCTCTTTCTTTGTTGTATCCTTGTTTGGTTTAGGAATCAGAGTAATTGTCGCCTCATAGAAGGAGTTTGGTAATGTTCCTTCTGTTTCTATTGTGTGGAACAATTTAGAGAGTATTGGTATTAACTCTTCTTTGAAGATCTGGTAGAATTCTGCACTGAAACCATCTGGTCCTCAGCTTTTTTTGGTTGGGAGAATTTTTTTTTTTTTTTTTTTTTTTGGTTTTTCGAGACAGGGTTTCTCTGTGTAGCTTTGTGCCTTTCCTGGAACTCACTTGGTAGCCCAGGCTGGCCTTGAACTCACAGAGATCCACCTGCCTCTGCCTCCCGAGTGCTGGGATTGAAGGCGTGCGCCACCACCGCCCAGCAGTTGGGAGAATTTTAATGACTGATTCTATTTCCTTAGGGGTTATTGGACTATTTAAATAGTTTATCTGTTCTTGATTTAACTTAGGTATGTGGTACCTATCCAGAAAATTATCCATTTCTTTTAGATTTTCCAGTTTTGTGGAGTAGATGTTTTTGAAGTATGACCTGATGATTCTCTGTATTTCCTCATTGTCTGTTGTTATGTCCCCCTTTTCATTTCTGATCTTGTTAATTTAGTTGCTCTCTCTGTGTCTTTTGGTTAGTTTGGATAAGGGCTTGTCTATCTTGTTGATTTTCTCAAAGAACCAACTCTTTGTTTCATTAATTTTTTTGTATTGATATCTTTGTTTCTATTTTATTGATTTCAGCTCTCACTTTGATAATTTCCTGGCATCTATTCTTCCTGGGAGACTTTGCTTCTTCTTGTTCTAGAGCTTTCAGGTGTGCTGTTAAGTCACGAGTGTGAGATTTCTCCAACTTCTTTATGTGGGCATTTAGTGCTATGAATTTCCCTCTTATCACTGCTTTCATAGTATCCCATAAGTTTGGGTATGTGGTGTCTTCATTTTCGTTGATCTCTAGGAAGTCTTTCATTTCTTTCTTTATTTCTTCCTTAACCCATTGGTGATTCAGTTGAGCATTATTCAGTTTCCATGAGATTGTAGGTTTTCTGTAGTTTTTGTTGTTGTTGAAATCTAACTTTAAACCATGGTGGTCTGATAGAACGCAGGAGGTTATTCCAATTGTTTTGTATCTGTTGAGATTTGCTTTGTGGCCAAGTATGTGGTCGATTTTAGAGAAGGTTCCATGGGGTGCTGAGAAGAAGGTATATTCTTTTTTATTAGAATGGAATGTTCTGTAGATATCAATTAAGTCCATTTGAGTCATAACATTAGTTAAGTTGCTGTGGGATGGTCTGTATGTCAAATCGCTCTGATTGGTCAATAAATAAAACACTGATTGGCCAGTGGCCAGTCAGGAAGTAGGTGGGACAGGGAGAGAGGAGAGTTCTGGGAAGCAGAAGGCTGAGGCAGAGAGACACTGCCAGCCACCGCCATGACCAGCAGCATGTGAAGACGCCAGTAAGCCACCAGCTATGTGGCAAGGTATAGATTTATGGAAATGGATTAATTTAAGCTATAAGAGCAGTTAGCAAGAAGCCTGCCACAGCCATACAGTTTGTAAGCAATATAAGTCTCTGTGTTTACTTGGTTGGGTCTGAGCAGCTGTGGGACTGGCGGGTGACAGAGATTTGTCCTGACTGTGGGCAAGGCAGGAAAACTCTAGCTACATAAGTCCTTTATTTCTCTGTTAAGTTTCGATTTGAGATATCTGTCCAGTGGTGAAAGTGGGGTGTTAAAGTCTCCCACTATTAATGTGTGGGGATATATACGTGGTTTAAGCTTTAGTAATGTTTCTTTTACATATGTGGGTGCCCTTGTGTTTGGGGCATAAATGTTCAGATTTGAAACTTCATCTTGGTGGATCTTTCCTGTGATGAGTATGTAATGCCCGTCTTGATCTCTTTTGATTGATTTTAGTTTGAAGTCTATTTTGCTGGATATTAGGATAGATACACCTGCTTGTTTCTTAAGACTGTTTGATTGGAAAGTCTTTTCCCAGCCTTTTATTCTTAGGTTGTAGTGGGTAGCCATTCCAGCTTGGATCTGGAAGTTCCAACCCCCATTGAGACTCTGGCAACTGTCATGCCTATGAGGCGGGGCCAGGGGAGGTGCTGGAAACCCGAGAGCTGGATACCTCACTCGCAGCGGTTTTTCACTGGTCTTGGGGCTAAGCTAGGGAGCTGAGACCGGACTAGCTGCTCCCCTTTTCGGGAATGGACTGGTTATATGGAACTTTGCAGGCGGGTTTAGGTACCCGCCAGCCAGGGAGGAGGCTGAGGGCAGGAGCCGCCCAGGCCTTTGGAATTTGCCCCACGTTGGGCGCCAGATATTGGGGAAAATTATAAAGGCCACTCCATGTAGTTAAAAGGAAGATTTATTTAGTGGATGACTTACAAATGAAGGAATGGATAGGTTGCAGGGGTCTGGGGAAGGTGTATCGCAATCCAGCGGTGTTCTCTGGAGCTCTGCACAGTCAATCTCTACCGTCCAGGGTCCAGGCACAGAGAGAGCGCCCAGAGAGAGCGCTCGCCCATCCAGATCTCGGGTTTCCAGCACCTCCCCTCGCCCCGCCTCGTAGGCGTGACAGTTGCCAGAGTCTCAATGGGGGTTGGAACTTCCAGATCCAAGCTGGAATGGCTACCCACTACATTAGGTAGTGTCTATCTTTGAATTTGAGATGTGTTTCTTGTATGCAGCCGAAAGATGGGTCCTGCTTTCATATCCATTCTGTAAGCCTGTGTCTTTTTATAGGTGAATTAAGTCCATTGATATTAAGGGATATTAATGACCAGTGATTGTTCATTCCTGTTATTTTGTTGGTGGTAGTGTGTGTACTTCTCTTCTTTGGGGTTTACTGCTGTGGCTTTATCTATTGCCTGTGTTTTTGAGGGTGTATCTGACTTCCTTAGGTTGGAATTTTCCTTCTAGTGGTTTCTGTAGGGTTTGTGGATAAGTATTGTTTAAATCTGGCTTTGTCTTGGAATGTCTTGTTCACTCCCTCTATGATGATTGAAAGTTTTGCTGGGTATATTAGTCTAGGCTGGCATCCATGTTCTCTTAGTGTCTTCATTACATCTGTCCATGTCCTTCTGGCTTTCAAAGTCTCCATTGAGAAATCGAGTGTTATTCTGATGGGTTTGCCTTTATAAGTCACTTGGCCTTTTTCCTTTGCTGCTCTTAATATTCTTTCTTTATTCTGTACATTTAGTTGTGCAATTATTATGTGGCAAGGGGACTTTCTTGGGGATTTAGTTTGTTTCGTGTTCTATAGGCTTCTTGTATTTTCATAGGCATTTCCTTCTTTAAGTTGGGAAAGTTTTCTTCTATGATCTTATTGAATATATTTTTGTGCCTTTGAGTTGGTATTCTCCTTCCTCTATCCCTATTATTTGTAGGTTTGGTCTTTTCATAGTGTCCCAAATTTCTTGGACATTTTGGTTCATGACTTTGTTGGCTTTAGTGTTTTCTTTGACTGATGAATCTATTTCTTCTACCGTATCTTCAACACCAGAGATCCTCTCTTCCATCTCTTGCATTCTGTTGGTTATACTTGCATCTGAAGTTCCCGATCGTTTACTCAGATTTTCTATTTCCAGCATTCCTTATGTTTGTGTCATCTTCATTTTTTCTGTTTCCCTTTTCAGGTCTTGGACTGTTTCCTTCATCTGTTTCATTGCTTTTTCATTATTTTCTTTCAGAGCTTTATTGTTTTCTTCCAGGGCTTTTGCTTTATTTGTCCTTTCCTCTAGTTTTTTATAGTGTTCTTCCCATTTTTTGCTTGTCTTTTCCTCACTTTCATTTGTGATTCCTTCTATATAAGCCTCTACCTTCTTTATGATGTTATTCATAAGGCTGTTTTCTTCTGCTTCTTCCATTTTTTGATGTTCAGGTCCAGATGTTGGAGGGGGGCTAGGTTCTGGTGATGCTGTATTGCTCTTCATTTTGTTGTATGTACTTCTGCCTTGACATCTGCCCATCTCCTTGTAATTTCGTTCTTGGTCTTATCAGTGCACTTGGTCCAGAACGAGTTGACAGATTCAGGAAGTCTCTCTCTTGTCCAGATAGTAGCTCCAGGGCGGGATGGGAGCTCTTGTCCAGATGGGAGGTCCAGGGCAGGATGGGAGCTCTTGTCTAGATGGGAAGTCCAGGGCAGGATGGGAGCTGGGGGCTGTTCTCTAAGTCTCAGGAAGTGGCTGGGGTCTCGAGTGGATGGGTGTGGGGGCAGGGCATGGAGATTGCAGGGTCTGCCAGGGGTCTTGGAGAAGGGGAGCCTTCCCGGTGGGGGTGAAAGGGATCCTGCCGATGGCCAGAACCTGGGGCCAAGTTGGGCAGGTCTTCCCCGGAATTGCTGGTGCTCAGAGATGGGATCTAGACTGAGCCCAAGCACTCACCCCTTGTCCAGATGGGTGAGATATTTCTTTGGTTAGGCATGAGAACTATACTTATCTGGCTAGACTCTAGAAAAGATATCTTGGGTTTCTTAATGTTTTTAGAAAGGTTTTGATCATTCCTCTTTCTTTTTCAGATTCTTGATTCCAAAACGCACATGACTGACAATCTAAAGAAATCTAATTCATTGACTCACAGAAGGATACCAATAGGTGTTAGATTATGAACCTGTCATTCTCAAACGCTGGCCATTCTAGGAGACCAGATCTCACAGGCTGAAGAAATTAGGCATGTTCCATCTTAGAGCAGATAGACCCTCATGTGTATGTAGAGTGGGGCAAGACAAAAGTAGAAAAGGAAAACCTGAGACATAAGAGATCTAACCATGTCCCTTTCTTTCCCAGTCCTTAGCAGACTAAAGAAATGGTGGGTCAGTGTAAACGATTTTAGAAAGGCCTTGATCATTCTCCTTTCTGATTCTGGGTACCAAAAGGCATGCTATTGACAACCCTAAAATAGGTGAGTCTGTTGATTCACAGTAGGAGACCGATGAGGGAATCTTTCCAGAAGAGAGTTTATTTATGTACATTCTACCTCCCATTCACTATCTGCCCAACCCTCTGCCAGTGCTGGAAGTAGTCTAGAGAGTACCTGGACTGATCTACTCTGGTGACTGGTCTAGTGAATACCCTAACCGCCATCATAGAGTCTTTGTCCAGTGCCTGATGGAGGCAGATGCAGAGATTCACAGCCAGGCACCAGGCTGGGCTCCAGGAATCCAATCATGAGAGAGAGGAGGGATTCTGGAGGTGGGGGACAGTGAGATCATGATGGGAAGAAATACAGAGGTGACCGGCCACACTGGTGGAAGCCCATGAACTGTAGACTAGTGGCTGTGGAGCCCCCATGAGACTGGACTAGGCCCTCTGGATACGGAAGACGGTTGTTTGGCTCAAACTGTTTGGGGAGCACCCAGACAGGGGAATCAGGATCCATCCCTGGTGCATGGGCAGGCTTTTAGGAGCCCAATGCCTGTGGTGTGATGCCTTGCTCAGCATTGTTGCAGTGAGGAGAGGCTTGGACCTGCCGAGGCACAGTGTGCCAGACTCTGCTGACTCCCCATGAGAGACCTTGATTTGGGAGATGTGGGGATGTGGGGTGGCTTGGGAAGGAGGGCTAGGGGGTGGGAGGAGGGAGCAGATGGGATCTGTGGGTGGTATGTAGAGTGAGGAGAAAATGTCTTAATAAAGAAAAATGAAAAAAATAATGAAAGATAAAAAGATGTAAAAGGACCTTAGCATGCTCCAAGGATGAGTTAATATCCCTAGAAAACTGATTTTTTTTTTTTAAAAAGCAGAGTTTTGTCTAATGTCAATATATATATATATATATATATATATATATCACTTCAAGTAGTGAAGGTCTTTGCAAAATGTGAAGCTCAAATTCTTCTTTGGGGGAGTGAAAAATGGGCATAGGACATAGGGACTTGTGATTGACAGAGTTGTGGTGTCAATAACCAGATTTTATTCTCCCATGTGGAGCATGGAGACTGGATGTTATCATGAAATAAGCTTCTTGACTTCTCAGAAGATCACAGACTGTGCCCAAATATAGTTTTTCTAGGGGTTCCTTAAATAAAAATTGGATTCAGGGTAATGCAAAGCTAATGTTAAAATTATGAAATGAAGTAGGTCAAAAGGTAATAGTTTTTATATAAAAATTATAATTATATAGGTTACTTTGAATGACAAATCTTAAATTCTTGGTTAATTTACTATAATTTTCATAAATAACTGAGATTCCTTTAGAAAACTGTACTGAAAAGAAGCACTACAAATTACAAATTTTAAATTAGCATATTTAATCAATGTATATCCATGGAGTATTCTGAATAAATACTGTAAATTGTAAGAACAAGGATTTTGGATTTAACGTACTTAGGATCTCTATAAACAGGGGTTGGAGAGATGGCTCAGTTGGTAAAGGGTTTGTTATGGTGTCAGGAGGACTGAAAACCATTCCCAGTATCCATGTAAAAAGCCAGGCAAGCCTGCTTGTGCTTATAATCACGTTCCAAGGAGGTAGAAACAGGAACATCCCTGGGCTTGCTGGCCAGCAAGTTTGGTTGCATTAGCAATCTCCAGTTTGACTGAGAGACACTCAGAAAAATAAAGTGAAGAGCAATTGAGGAAGATAATGTTAGCCTCTGGCTTCCACATGCAAATACATGTACACACACATACAAAGAACAATATAAGTATTTCCCACTGGATAACATTGGCATCAGTACTACACACTATGTATAACCCACACTAAATCTCTCCCCAAACTTCTTTTTCCTCTAGCCTGTGGAGACTGCTGGCCCACCCTCTCAGTCTTCTTTTATGTTTAAAATGCTCACACAATCTTTGACCTTGTTCTTTCTCTTCCATTAATTACATCTTCTCTTTCTCAATTCATTGCCACTTCTACAGGACCAAATATCTACTCATCTTGTATTTATTACAGTAACAAATATTTATTACTATGCTTGTTACAGTAACAGAAAGCTGAGGTAACACAGATATGTTGTCTTTTATTGGTGAAAAATAGGATTTTATCTTTGAATAATTTTAAGAATTAAAAAAATTAAATATAATTTTAAAATTTATTCCTATTTGTGATAGTCCCAAGGAAAAGTGTATCCCATTCTCTCTCTCTCTCTCTCTCTCTCTCTCTCTCTCTCTCTCTCTCTCTCTTTTGTCATTTTTGGTTTTGCTTTTATTTAACATAATTTCTTTATTGAATCTTTTGGAATTTCATGTAATACACTCCAATTTTACTCAGCTCCCAGTCCCACCATATCCTTCCCTCCGCCCTACAGTGCCCCCACAAAAGAAAATAAAAAAAAACAAATCAATCCAAAACAAAACAAGCAAGCCAACAAACAAACAAACAAACAAACAAAAAAAAAAAACAGAAAGAAAAACAAAAAGAAAAGTCCCTAACTCATCTAGCCTCAGTTTGCCTTCTCTGGACACTTCTGCTCTTGGACTTGTCATGTTACTTCTACTACTATATAATGATTATTTATCTAATCTCATCTAATTCTCTGAGTAGGTTGAAAGGCTCATTAAGAGTCTGCAAAACAATTGCAGATGAACTTCCCTGAAATAAAAGGCATGAACTAAACAACTTCCCCGAACAGATTATATCAGCCAGCTCAGAAATTTAAAGTGTCATCATCATTGGTCTCCCAGCTGCTGCCCATTTATAAGTCAGCAACCACAGTGATTCTTTAAAAGCAGTCTCACTCCTCTATACAAAGTTCCCAGTGGCTTCCTTATCCATGGTCCTGATAATGGCTTACACCATCCTGCATAATCTCTCTCCTTTCAGATCTCATTTCCTAAAGTCTCTCTCTATCTGTCCAACTGAAAGAGCCTGTTCCCCTTTGGGTATAGCTGGTGTTTTTCTGCTGCAGAGCTTTTGCAAACATTTTTCCTTTCACCTGGAACAAGCTTCCTTCAGACATCTCTTAAATTCTGTTTCAGGTCCTCTGAGCCTTGACTTGGAAGGCAGGAAGCTTGTGTGTTAACAATAGTTTCTTACTGTGCACACTGTAAGGCCCTCTGCAGTTCAATCAACACAAGTCAGTACAGTATGAAAGTCATCAACTGCAGCAGAGGTATTTTACATGTTTCCTCAGAGTGTTGGAAACAGCAGCAAAAAAGAGCTTGACCTGCAAGTTCACAGCAAGTACTGCAGACAAAGCAGAATGTTAAACACAACCATGGCACTACAATCACACTCTTTCTTCAAAAATAAACTTGATAGAAAGGGAAAAGATAGAAGAAGAAATATACACTAGAGACAATCGTAGCTTTTTATTCATACCAGATCTTGTTTTTTGTTTGTTTGTTTGTTTTGTTTCTTTGTTGTTTTGGTTGAAACTGGATTTTGGTTGAAAGTAGTAGTTCTGGTTAATTTCTTAAGGTGTGTTGATTTAAAAAGGAAACAGTTATCATCTAGAGATAAATGAAGGTACTGATGGATGAAATGAGAGGCTGTGATGAATAATCTTCAGTTAATCTATGTGAGGGATGCAGGTCTCCAAGAACTGAAGCAGTGGGGCAGACATGTCAGAGTCAGCAGCAGTTTCTTCTTTACTCCTCTGGATATGCTTTACCTTTATAGTAAAGCAGAAAGAAAGCAGAGCCAAAGTTCTGTTGGTCACTGGGAAAAGAAAAGTGATGGAGATAGAAAATATGCAGAGATAGAAAAATAAAAACTGTTTCATCTCATATAATTCTGTATTGTTACATGTGTTGTTTTGTTTTTATCTGTTAATTCTATAATTTTCAAGTGCCTTGTGAATAATTAAGTTGCTCTTATGGAAATTTCTAGACAGTGAAAACTTGTTTCCAAAGTACATGGTTAATGTCTATCTTTTTTTATTTTTAAGAAGTTTAAATTAATTTTTAAAATTAATTTTTGGTGGGCACACAAAGAAATGATGTCACTGTGATATACAACACTATGCTCTGTGGCTGAACACTCCTTTGTTTACATGGCAGGCAAAAACAGGGTTGTCCAGAAGCTAGTAGGCCAGTTAGCCTGGAGTACACAGTTACACAATGCAGCAGCAGAAATGAGAGAGATTCTGCCACAACTAGATATATGAGAACTGTCTTGAAAGTTGTCCTGTGATCAACAGACACACACACACACACACACACACACACACACACACACACACACACACACACACTTTATTACAGATATATTAGTGTGGGATTTGCCATAAAAATTAAAATGTGACTATGAAAATTATTAAAAGTTGTGCAGAAGACCCAGACCTAGAAGTGCAGCTGTTAGCCATAGCCACTTGGGTGACTGAGACAGAATGATCACATGTTCAAGGACATTCTGAGCAACTTGGTGATATCTTGTTTCAAAATAAAAAGTAAAAACATTTATGGTGTAGTTCAGTAGTACATACCTTAGTTTGTATGAACAAGTCCTTGCATTCATCCCCAGTACTAAAAATAAAAATAAAAACAGATCACTGAATATGACTGTCTTCTAATAGTCACCTATCTAAAGTAAATATATTTAAATTTTATTCATTGTTTTTAACAAATTCTCAATAGTTCAATTTTACCAATAAAGACTCAGGAGCCAGATGCTGGGGTGAAAGCCTGCTAGCTCACAGAGGCAGAGAAAGCACCTAGCTGACCTTCTTTGCCAAAATCCCAGAAAGAGCCCTTCCTCCTACACTGTCTCAAACAAGACTCCTCCAATTCAATGTCCCACCCACCCTTCTAATTCCTACGCATCTCTCTGCATGTCCTCCTGACTCTCTCTTACTCTCTATTGTGTTTTTTTTTTTCTTGTTCACTTCCTGTCAACTGGTTGCTTGCTCTGCCTCTTGACCTATGGCTGATTTTATTTAGTCCTGCTTAACATATTCAAGCAGAAAGCTCTTGGACTAAAGGAGTGTGCTAAAGCTGCACCACACCACAACTAGACACAAGTTTTTCCAGTAAATAATGCAGGATTCACAGTGTGATCAAATACCCTGCAGCATTTCCCCCTTTTTGTCTAAAGAAAAGGAAAGGTTTTAACTCTAAGACAGTAAAACTATTTACAGTAATGAAGCTATTTCTGCCAAGCTTTCCATAATGTCAACTTGGTTGTATTTGGCAGTCTTAGCATTAAGTGTTTCTGAGTTTAAAGTTCTATAAAAGGTTTATGTCAATCTCATATGACCTCAGCAATTTGAATGTCCTGAGCAGTTTGTAGTACAAAGCTGCTCTTTCTCCTATGCTGTCTCAAACAAGACTCGTCCAACTCAGTGTCTCAGCTTTCTACTTCCTGGGTGTCTCTCTCCATCTTCCTGACTCCTACTTACTCTTTATGGTTTTTTTTTTATGTCAACTGGTTGCTTGCTCTTCTTCTTGACATATGGTTGATTTTATTTAGCCCCTTTAAAAATATTCAATCAGAAAACTCTTGGATTAAAGTGTATGCTAGGGCTTAGACACATCACAACTAGAAACAGGCTTTTCCAGTAAATAATGCAATCTCGGGGTTCACAGTGTGATCAAATATCCTGCAACAATTCAATTTCTTATTGTCAGCAATAAGAATGAATACATTGCTGATATAGTAAATGTTTGTGGTCAAAGAGAGAGGAGAAATCATGATCACAAAATCCTGTAATTTTTCTGGGCAGCAGAAGATGTATAAAGGACAAAATGGCAACTTTTCCCATTTCTTATTGAACAGATACTTTTCTGGGGTTACATACAATTATAGGATAGGTTAGAATAATCATAATGGTGGTTTCTGAGTTAATAGAGATCACTAATAAATACAACATCAGCTCTGTGAAGCCTGTGACCCAGTGTGAATCTTGGAGTAATTTTATAAGGCTAATCATATCAGCAAAATTCTTTCAAGTTCCTTCACTGATCCTTGCTGGACTGATGCTCTTTCATTCCTTTAGTAATACAGAATCTACTAAAAAAAAATGAATCTACTTTTTATGAATGAAAGAAGAAAATTGTCATGGAAGACCTATGGCTATAATAATACCTATAATTAAAATTACTAAAAATGGTCATTTAGCCAGGTATAGTGATTCACAACTATAATCTCAGTACTTGGAAAATAGAAGCAGGAGGATTAGGAGTTAAAAATTATCTTCTGGCCTGGCGGTGGTGGCGCACGCCTTCAATCCCAGGACTCAGGAGGCAGAGGCAGGAGGATCTCTGTGAGTTTGAGGCCAGCCTGGGCTACCAAGTGAGTCCCAGGAAAGGCACAAAGCTACACAGAGAAACCCTGTCTCGAAAAATAAAAAAAAAAAAATATCTTCTGTTACATAGTAAGTTCAAATCCAGCCTGGGCCACTTGAGACGCATCTCAAAAATCAGTCAATCAATCAATAAGTTAGTAAGTAACTTAATAAATAATTGTCTGATTGAAACTTGAATACATAATCTCATATATGGTTTTGATTCAATAGTTATAAATAAGTGCTCTTAACTGCTGAGCCAGTGCTCCATCCCCAGCAAGTTATTTTTTTTTATTGTTTTATAAGTAATCTGGTGGTTTGATTGAGAAAGGGTATTATCTAAAAATAATAAAAAGAATCTGCAGGAGGGAATATTAATCTAATATTTGTTTGATTGCAAACATAATGACCAAGACTGAAGCATGAAGAAATGTAACATTAGAATAGATGTATAATGAATAAAGAGATTGAACCAGCACTCAAACCTTCCAATAAAAAAAAATTCTTAAGACTAGATGGCTTTAATGGGGAATTCTACTGAAAATTGAAATGATTTTTAATTAAAGATTTATTCTATTTTTATGTATGCATATTCATGTGTCTTTGTATCTGTACTCATATATGTGTAGGTTCTTGTGGAGGCCAGAGAAATCATTAAGTCCCAAGTGTAGCACAAATTCTAATTAGTCTTAATAATAAAAACCCAGAGTCAGATATCAGGGTGAAAGCTGAAAGATCAGAGAAGCAGAGCAGGCAGCCACTAGAAAGACTTCTTACCTTTAGACATCCTCAGACCAAAAGGGCTGAGCTCCTGTCTCCACACCACCTTATCACTTCCTCTCTATGCAGTCATATCACTTCCTGTCTCCATTTGCCTAGTGCTGGGATTAAAGGCATGTGCCTCCCAAGTACTGGGATCAAAGGCATGAGATCCCAAGTGTTGGGATTAAAGGTGTGTGCCACCACTGCCTGGCTTCTATGGTGAGCTAGTGGCTAGCTCCAGGCAAGCTTTATTTGTTAGTGCACAAACAAAATATCATCATACTCAGGTGGTTGGGAGTGACCTAATATGAGTGCTACAAAGTGAATTACAGTCCTCTCTGAAACCAGCAAGTTCTCTTAAGTGCTAAGCCATTTCTCCAGCCTTTTACCAATCATTTAAAAGAGAATTTACATGCATCACAAATGTTGGATAGACTCTCTAGTTGCCTTTCTGTCTCTCAGAACTTGAGCCAACCTTGGCCTCTCAGGCTGGTAGCCTCTCTCCTTTGAAAGAGTTGATAAAAATGTTCTGCAAATTCATAGCCTTTATAAAGAATTCAGTTATCTCCCTCCCACTTGCAGCTGTAAGCAAGCTCCACCCTCTGATAATCCTAGACCAAGGACAATTCTGAATTATAACATTACTTTTATCAGTGCCTTCTCAGGCAGGGCCAGCTAGGTCATATAGTATGAAGCTTGCCTATCTCCTTGAAAATTTGTAAGAGTCAAAAGCCTCCCTTGTTCTTCATATTTGAAAAGAAGTTTCTGTCTCTGTTTAAGATTGTATAATGGCTGTATATGGCCATGGTGCTATGTATATCTTGATGTTACAGCAATAAAATGTCTATCATTTTCCCCTTAGGGCCATGCTATACTTGATAGCTATCCTTCATAATGGTCTCCCATTTCAAAGCCTCATCACAGTTTCACACAGTGTGAGATTCTCTCCCTACTCCCCTCCTCTCTCTTATTAAGGGTGCCACAAAAATAAAAGATTTTATTAACAGGTATTAGTTGTGCATATTAATTTAACTCAGTGTCATATTTAATACACATGTATATCAGGCACAATCAAAAGCAGCCTCCTTTTCACCACTCCACTCTACTCCTTCTCAACCTTTAGTAATCACTATTCTATACCCAAGTTGACTTCTTTTAAACTCCCATATATAAGAGAGAATGTGCAGTACTTGTTTTCTATGTCTAACATTTCAACAAATACGAGAACCTCCAGTTTTATCACTGTTTCAAATGACTGGATATCATTCTTTATAAATGACTAGTACTCCACTATGAGTGTGTGTGTGTGTGTGTGTGTGTGTGTGTGTGTGTGTGTGTGTGAGAGAGAGAGAGAGAGAGAGAGAGAGAGAGAGAGAGAGAGAGAGAGAATAATGACTGACTCACTATCTCAGCTATAATGAATAGTACCACAGTTAACATGAGCATTCAAGCATTTTTTTGATATGTTGATTTCACTTCCTTTGAAAATATGCTGAGTGGGATAATTCAATCATGAAGTAGATCTACTTTTAGATCTATACTGTTCTTCAAATGACAATGTGAGTTTACATTTCCACCACCACTGTAAAAAAATTTCCCTTTCTCTATAACCTTCCCAGGATTTGTTTCTATTATTAATATAGTCATTTGGATATCTCATTGCAGTTTTGATTGGCATTTTTCTGATGGCTAGGGAGCAAGTAGCATATTCTTGGATTAAAAAATACTGGATTGTTTTGTGTAAGAATATGGCATGTGTGTTTGTATACGTAAATATATGCACATGTGGCTGGATGTCCATGTGCAAACACATGAAGCAATCCCCAAAATCTTTGTGAAGTTAAACTTTATAAAGTCTATATAAAGCTATACATTTACAAATACCATATAAGATTTTAGCTACTTGTAGTTATTTAATACTTAGATTTTTGTTTTTATGTATTTATGTTCTTCTGTTTGAAAATGAGACAAAATATAAAAAAGTTAAAATTCATAAAATTAAATGAATATAAAAGGAACTTGAGTTCTTTCCTTGAACTGATGGCAATAAAAAACATTGCACAAACAAACCAGACTTGGGAACAAAGGAGATACTGAGAGTGGAAAAACCTCTGGAAAATATTCAAAATTACAGGGCCAGTCTCAGGGTTTTTTTAAATTATTTTTTAATATGTGTGCATGAGTGTCTGCATGTGCATATTTGCACCACATGCATGTGTAGTGCCCACCAAAGCCAGAAGAAGGTGTCAAAAAAAACAAAACAAATCCAAATAAATGTTCATGTGTGTGCATGTGTGTATCTATGATTGCATGTATCCAAGTGTGAGGGTGTTTGTGTTTTCTAGCTAGGCTGGAGTCCAGCAAACCCAGAGAGAGACCCTCCTCTAGCTACTCCTTTTTGAGCTGGGATTCTAAGAACTGGCAGAGAGGCCTAGCTTGTTATGTAGGTACTAGTATCTGAACTCAGATCTTCATTATTGAACAAGTCCTCTTAGCCACTTGCACTATCTCTCCATCCCCCAATCTAAGAATTTTTAAGGACTATAAGAATGGCCTTAAGTGTGGTGGTAGTGCATGCCTACCAGCACTAGGGAGGCTGAGGCAGATCCCTGTGAGTTTGAGACCAGCCTGGTCTACAGAGCTGGTTCCAGGACAGCCAAGGCTTTCACACAGTGAAACCCTGTCTTGAAAAACAAAAAATAAAATAAAATAAAAAACAAACAAAAACCCTGGCTTTAAAATACCTCAAGCTAAAATTGGCAAATGAGAAAAGGAACCAGGTGATATATGAATTCCTTAGGGGAGGGAGAAGTTAATAGAACATTAAAAAAAAAAAAGTTGGTGTGAAGGCCTAGACTTGACTTTACAGGCTCCATCTTAGGGAAAGGGCCACCATCTCAAACCACCTGTTATACTCAGTTCCAGAAAGGACCTCAGGAATGTGCCATGACGACTTGAACAAATACAGGCTCCTGCAGGCATCCTGTCTGTGGTTTATGGCCCTTGAAGATATCTAGATAATCCTGCTGAGCAGTCCAGATAATCCTGTTCATCAGGTTGTGGTTTCCCGACAAAAGTCTTACCCAATGGTATCAAATGTGGTTTCATGCCTGAAGTCTAGACCAATAGTTTCAAAAAATCACCTTGCCCCATATCCCTTCTACCCAATCTCAAGTTGCCAATTCTTGGCTTGTGGTCTTTCCCTATAAAAACTCTACTACACCTGGGTTTGTGGCCACCACCACATTTCCTTCCATCTGCCCTGCGGTGGCCCAGGTTGAACCTGAATAAAAGGACCCTTATGTGCTTGCATCGGAAACCAGCTCCTCAGTGGTCTCTGGGGGTTTTGCTAAATGGGTACTATAGTTGGAGTAAGTGGAGTTGAAAGAAAGTATCCAGAAGACGGATGGGGGAGAATTGTCTGTCTGTGTTGCCCCTCCCCCACTCTCAGAAGCCCTTTGTGATGTTGAGACCTGGCTTTGTGATGGGGAATCCCCAGCTCAGTGATGTGGGCCTGGGTTATCCTTCACCTCCCAGGGAGAACTCCCACCAGTTCCATTCAGATGGAGACTCTTTCCTCTCTTCTAGAAAGAATATACACCACATGGGTGAGCCTCAGCTCCACTATGTGGGTGATGGACATGATCCTTGCCTTTGTGTGTGGACTGGGGCTCTACCTCCTGTTACTTCCCTTCCTTGAGAGTCATCTATCTTCACCTCTACCAAATATAAAGTTCACCAAAAAGGTAAGAAACTCTCAGTCTAATCTAATAGACTCTAACAGAGAATTCTCATTCTCTCTCTCTCTCTCTCTCTCTCTCTCTCTCTCTCTCTCTCTCTCTCTCTCCTCTTTCCCTCTCTGTCTTCCCCTCTCTCCCTCTTTATCTTCCTTTCCTCCACCATCCCTCTCATTCTTCCTATCTCGGTGTATATCCCTTAATTTTTAAATTAGCATACTAAGTTTTGGGTTTAATAATGGGATCTTCAAACAAACTTTGTTTTCGTTGTCTGCTGTCTTCCATCCCCCTTTCCTCCCTACCTTGTCTGTGTTCCTCCACTCCCCACAAGCCTCTTTTTGGCTTTCATGTCATATAGGTTCTTTTGCCCATCTCCCCTGCCTTAATACCACAGTTTAGTACAAATTTCCACAAATCAAATAGAGAGATGGGCTGGGGAGCCATCTCCAGAAAGAACAGAAATCTATTCTCCTGGTAGCTGGTGGGGCAGGGTTGAGAGTAGACACCAGGGCATCTATCTGGAGCTCACAGTATGTCTGTGAGGTGTGCTGATATGCCAGGGTGAACTTGAATGGCATGATTTCATGGATAAGATCTGCATTCTTGATAGAGTTGGGGATCTCTTTATCAGAGATAGGACAAGCATTGAGCACTGGTTCATATATTCCCTCCTCCTGTACAATTCTTTCCTCTGTGATGGGTTGTCTGAGGGCTGAGCTGAGCCTCAAAAGGTATTAGATCTGAGGCCAGAGTGACAACTGGCTTCAAGAAACAGAATTCTACCTGGCAATGAAGCAGCTACAAAGGTTTGACTCTTGAGCAGAAGAACAGTGACTGTAGACATCCATGATTGAGCTCACAGTGCATCTATTGGAAGACCAAAGAAAAATATCAGGTGTTCTGCTCTATAACCCTCTCCTTAATTTCATTAGACAGAGACCTTGCAACCCCAGTGCTATGGGAGGCAGTGACAGGTAAGGATCTCTGGAATTTGGTATCTCTTAGCCTAGCCCCAAGTTCAGATCCTCTCCTATCTCTGCCTCCCATAACACTGGGGTTACAACCACATGTGCAACTACATGGCTTCTTACATAAGTGATGGGAACTTGAACTTAGGTCCTCACATAACAATGTTCTTATCCACTAGGCCCTCTCCAGGGCTCTCTTTTTATATTTCTTAAAGAAAGAAAACAAGTTGGCAAAAGTGCTCAGCAAGTAAGTTTTTGTTTTGCAAGCATGAAGATCTGGATTCAGATACTCAGCACCCAATCAGAAAGCTGGGCATAGTGATATGTGTCTATAGTTTTGGTGTTGGGAAAACAAATCCAGAAGGATCCCTGAAGCTTCCTGGTCAGCCAGCGAGTCTGACTGCATCAGTAAGTTCCAGGTTGAGTAAGAGACACTATCTTTAAAACTTAGAGTGACAGGAGAATACTGACATAGATCTCTGGTCTCCCATATTCATACACATTTGCACATAAATGAGAAGGGGAGAAAGAGACAGAAAGAGGGGGGAGAGAGACAGAGACAGAAAGAGAGAGACAGAAAGACAGAGAGGAAAAATAACAAATTTTTTTTTGCACTCACTCACTTTAAAAATGTGAAGTTAAAACAAAAACAGAACCACTGGTCAAGCTTGGTGGTGCACTTTTTAAACCCAGTACTAGGAAGACAGAAGTAAGTAGCTCTCTGGGAGTTTAAGGTTAATCTAGTTTATATAGTTAATTCCAGGCTAGCCAGGGCTGGGGAGATAGATGTCTTAGCATTTAAGAATACTTGCTGTTCTTCCAGAGGAACCAAGTTTGCTTCCAGAACATATAGCCCACAACTACCCATACTCTAGTTCCAGATCCAATACACTATTCTGGCCTCTGCTACTGGTCAGGCACACATCACACACACACACACACACACACACACACACACACACACACACACACACACACACACACACACACCACACAGCATTAATCACATATCAAATTTAAAAATTCATGAATATCTGCAGCTTCTCTAGATGAGAATGAAAACCTCTCTCTCTCTCTCTCTCTCTCTCTCTCTCTCTCTCTCTCTCTCTCTCTCTCTCTCTCCCTCTCCCTCTGTCATTTCTCAGCCTCACCTTCAGATGACCTGGCAGAGCTGGTGCAGGAAAAAGTTTAGGACTCGTTGTAGGAGAGATCCCAAAGGTAAGTCAGTCTCTGCCATTCACTTGCCTGTGAGGAGCTAACACCATGTTTCCCAGGTGAGTTGCAGAGACCTAAGAGGGAAGTTCCTGGGAAGGAAATAATAATACCATGCTCAGGTTCCTGTCTTAGAAGAAAACTATGAGGAGCCAGCTGATAGGTGTTCCTAACAGGGATGTCTCTGGACTATTAGGAGCAATGTTAACCAGGATTTGGAGGTGGGATCCTGAGTAAAGCTGATTCTTTTTTTGAGGTGACCCCATCCTTTCTCCCATAAGTCAGTTAGAAGGATCATGGAGGGTGACAGCTATGGGAGTTACTTATAAATGAATAAGTCCTATCCATCCATCTACTTTGAGAACACTGTCAGTCATGGATCGCATGACCTTGCTCTAGAATCACATGATCAGGCTCTAGAATCTAATCTCATAATCTTTTCTAATGGGGCACCTACAAATTTAGCTTACTATAAAAACCCTATGCCCTATCTTCCATCATCATAACCCAGTCTCCTAATTTCCAGCTTGGGGAGAATGCCTGAAAAAGCTGAAAGAAAAAGGAAAAGATGGATTATTTCTAGAAGAAATTAGCCCAGGACACCATTTGAATTCTTTAGGGAACATGTTTAAGTCACCAAGTACTAAGCAAGACAGCACTACTCTGCCACCTTTCTGGAACCTGAAAGAAAAATCAGAGCAGCAGATGGCCATTCAGAAACTATCATATCCCAAGATTTTGGGGGACCATTTTCAACAGAAATACAACCAGCTTTTCTGGGGTCTCCCTTCTCTGCACAGTGAATCTCTAGTGGCTGCTGCCTGGATCCCCCAGACTTCTACTCTCCCTTCTCCCTTTTTCTTATTCAATGCCATCTCAAGTGGTTATCCAGTTCAAATGCAGGCTCGAATGTCTTCAGTGCTTTCCCACACACATCCCCTGTCCTACCTGGACCTCCAATCTCCACCCTTAATACTGTCTCCACCCAAGTTCCAGCCCCCAACTTTGAATCAAGTCACTCTTCAATCCCCTCTTCCAGCCCTACTGCCCTCTTCTCTATCCTCCTACACAAGGGATTATGGAACATCTTGTTCTCAGTCACAAAGAAAGCTACAGTGTCTCCCTACTGAAATACAATACAGGGAAAGGCCCTCAGTGACAAAACAACTAGAAAGTAGATTGGCTTTACCCTTGATGGTCCAGAGACCTCAAGAAGTCTATGATGTCTTGACCTCCAACATTTCCCAAGACTTGGCAGTCTCTATCCTTCCTGACAATTTTCCAATCAGCTGTGAGCTCCGGGAGAAACTGGAGCAGCACATTCAAAAGTGGCTCATTCAACACCGATGGGATCTTCCTCGGAAGATCCAAGAATCTCTGGAAGTGATGCAGCTTCAGAGCACAGTAATAGAAAGTCAACCCAGAGACAGACCTGGCCCCTCAAGACCCTTTGTGTCTATGGGTGAACATAGCATGGATGGCCAGAAGGTGAGATTCAAGCTAGAAAGGGAATCTGGTAAGAATTTGGGACCTATTCTAGGAAAGATCTCAAAACATCCAATCAAGCACTTGGAAAAAAGTCCAGTAAAGGTAGAAGGGACAAATCTTTCTGAGTCAGAAAGAAATCCAGTAAAGAGCTTGAAGAGTGACTCCAGAAATAACTTAACCAAATGCATAGACGAGAATCTAGAAAATGGCCTGAAAGCTCATTTGGGCACAAAGTCAGGGCAAATCAATCAAGGTCTGATCCCTCTGAGTGTGCGTCGATCCTGGCTTGCTATGAACAATGGATTTACCACGTCTGACACCCATATGGAAACTAGAAACTTAGCATCCTCGAAGAGTTCAGAAAAGTCTGTGAGCTCTTTACAGAAGCTTGCCTTTCTTGATCCAGGCATTCAACAGGCCCTGGAGGCACATGTTGTAAGGTTTTGGGTGAAGCACAGGTGGGGCCTTCCTCTCAAGATACTCAAGCCCATAAATCTCTTTAAGTTGAAAAGTGGTGAGTCCTTGCCCATTGCACTGTATGCCCCACCCTCCTCATCCTCTGTATCTGAGACCAGTTCAGCAGTTGAGGTAGTCGGGTTCCTAGGAAAACCATGTCAGACATGCTTGAGAGAGGTGATAATTAAGGATTCTTCTCCATCATTAGGGAGTCTTCTCCTTGTCTCCTCTCCTTCCTGTAAGGATATTGAGAAAGCCCTGGGAGTGTTTCCATCTGGTGTTGACCAGGAGCCTTCAAAGACCCCACCAACCAAACCAGAGAGCAGGCATCAGTCTGAAACTCTCACACATAAGTTCATGGATATACCCTCTCAGAGTGGGACTGTCTTAGAGAAAGAGAGAGAGACCGAAGAAGTCCTTTTACTGCCTAGAAGGACTAGTGTTCAAAATGCAGGGGCACACAGCCACCAGGCAAAAGTTGTTAGTGAGTTTCCACATAATGTGGAGACAGAATCAACAGGCCAGCCACAAGTCTACACTGCTGCTGTGCTCCTTCCAGAGCGTTCCAGGAGCGTGCTTCTTCCTGCAGACACTTTGGCTTCACAGGTGTTAGCTGACATTGTGGTGGCAGGAGGAGGCAATAGCCTGGTGCAGCAGCAACCCAGTACTCCAAAGCATCAAGTCTCACAGAAGAGCCAAATCAAGGTGTTGGCCCCTACTTATCAAGATGAGGACACTAAAAGACAGAATAAAAGAAAACATGAAGAAGGGTCCAAGTTCACCAGAGTCAAGGAGAAAGAAGACAAATTTAGAAGTAAACACTATCAGTCCCTTCCAAAACCCACACAAGTTCCTCCAGAAAGCCCCTTTCAAAAACTTGTGAGCCGCTTTCTTCGGTGGATTCATCCCAAGAAAACAATCAAAGGGCAGGAATCTTCTCCCAAGAAAGGTAGGCCTACAGCAGGTACTGCTCAGAGTCAACAGAGGCAAGTGAAAAAGAAACCACACGTGGACAGCAATGTTGCTGAGGCCCAGGAACTTATGTCAGCTGTTGGAGAGATGTTAGAAAAGAAAATGATGCTGCAACGTAAACTCTGTGCTTCAAAGTTTGACAAGCACAGAAAAACTCCTCCACCTCCTGTGTCTCAGTCTTCCTATGGCCACAAGCCAGCCTCCTACTCAGAACAAAGGAGAGCACCCAGTCACCCAGTCAATTCCTCCTGTCAGAAGTGTCCTATACAGGACAAGCACATCAGAGACAAACCATCTCAAAAAACTGTACGATTTAGCAGTGAACCACAGACCCCTCAGAATCCTAACCTTGTGTCCCCTAACACAAGTATGAACCTAGTGAGTTCCTCCCAGAGCGGAACAATAGTGCCAGGTGTCTCAAGTCACCATCTCCACTGTCCTAGGCACTGTGTTCTTCGAAGGAGTGTCTGTAGCCACCTAGAAAATTCCTCTCTAGTTTTTTCTAGTAGGAAAACATAATCAAAAGAAAAAAAATAGTCCATGTAAAAATTATTTTTCTCACGTTAGTACATTCAAGATATTTAATGTAGCTCCAAATACATGTTTTTTTCCCCTTATAAAAGGGTAATGGTTTCTGTCTGTTCCATGTTTTATATGGGCCTTGTCTTCTAGCAGGGATAGACTAGAATTGGTGATTAATATAGTACAAGCACACCTCCCCCAAAACTCCTAACATCAAAATGCTATTGCCAGTGTCCAGGGAGATGGTTCTGTTGGTAAACTGCTTGGTGCAAAAGCATAAGGACCTGAGTTAGTATCTCTGACAATCGTGTAAAAAACTAAGCATGGTGGTGTACATTTTTAATCCCATTGCTGGGGAGAGGAAGACAAGAGGATCCCTGGGGCTTGCTGGCTAGCTGGCTAGTCAAATGAATGAGCTCACTAAGTGACCCTCTCTCAAAAGAGAAAAAAGCAATTACTGAGGCTGATACCCAACATTGACCTTTAGTCTTTACACATATACGTGCACACATGCATGTCTACTTGCATGTACATGTGCCCAAACATAAAGATGGCAGGATAGGAAAACTGAGAACGTTCCATCCCATGATCTGCTCCAATCCACCTTTCCATTGTGTTATTTTAATCTTAAACTTTAGGCAGCTGCAAAGACTAGGAAGACAGAGGCTTCTTAAGTCTCAAAATCTCCTCCTCCCCACTTCCCAGGGATCCAGACAGAGTCTGATCCAAATAGCTTTCCTAGTTACAAAATAGGCATGAATTTGGATGAGGGCTGGGCATTCTGTTGTGTTCTGAGCTCAGAAGCAGGAGAAAGCTTGCTCACAGCTTTCTTGGTGGAGAATAGACCATGCCTGCCTCTGGGAAGCCTCTTCTCCTGGGGAAAGGTAGGGATAGTTCAGCCTTAGGAAAAATTCAGTCATATGCTAGCTACCTCTAGAATGCAGAGGAAAGCACTTTCTGGGTCAGAGTGATGATATCATTCAGGGACGCCACTGAAGGTCATGTCTGCCTCAGAAGAATAGTCCTATAGTTCACTTACCTTAGTCTATCTCACAGCTAGCTCAAGTCCAGAGAGGTATTCTGGGTGAATAAAGAGGGATATGATTGAGAATTGAGGACTGAAGACTGAGGGTTGAATAAAAAGAATTAACTTGGGAGGCAAAGATAGAAGCATGAAGGTGCTATAAATATGCTATGAACAAGGAGCCCTTGCAGTTCCCCTGCCACCTGGAAGCCAAAAGGATGTTAGGGGCCAAGTGGTTCATCCTAGTCACATTTGTATCCCATTTGTGATCCTTGGTCTCAGACCTAGAGAAGCCAAAAACAAACAAAAAACCAAAAACCAATCAAACAAAAACAAACAACCCAGACTGGATTGGAATCAAAACAAATTAAGGAAGATAAATTTCTTAACCTTGCATATAATTACGTCTCTAATCCTAGAAAAGATGGTTTCACAATAGATGTCAGGACTGAGGATCTTGAGATCTTGTCTGTTGTGTGTATACACCATACCAGGACTGCTACCAGTAGACGAAAATTTACAAGGGCAGAGGGGATGGCCTAGGGTCACACAGAAAATTTTACTCAGCTCTTTGTCTTTGTTTAGTTCAGAGACTAATAGGAAAGACACAATCAGAAAGGACATGCACTGCTAATAGCTTGTCAAAATGTACTCCCTCCCCTGTATAGAAGGGTACTGAATGCTCTACTCTCCACTTCTAGCATTCCATCCTACTGGGCACTCTCCATATGGAAAATTAAAAGGAGAAGGAACCATTTGTGCAGAGAACATGTTCCAAGCTGTGCTACATACAGGACACAGAATACACACAGCTTAGAGGCCTCATACTCCTCATGGAGGGCCTTGCACCAGAATGATCCTGATGACAACAGAAATGGGCCCTGACCTCCACAAATGGGATTAGGCTGATACTCACTTATATGTAGGGATAGTAACCACAGGCCCTGGGGTCTGAATGCTGATGTCACTATCCTTCTCTTAAAAATGGGCAAGCATGTTAGCCTCTAGAGTGGGACCAGCACTGAGAACAAAGCTGGGGCTGACTTGGGGGTCTGGAACTTGATGCATAGTTGTTCTCCACCCTACAAAAGCTAAGAAGAGGGTAATATAGAGCTGAACCTTGACCTCAAAAGAGGCCGTGTCTGGCTGCTTCTGGCTTCTCTTAGGACACCAAGAGGTGAGTTCTCTGAAGTGTGGAGGAGCTGGACAAAGACCCCATGGTTCCTATCAGGAAAAGGACAATAAACTGATGACACTTGTTGAACCAGACAGGAGACATTGATTCTCTATCCTCCATAAGATTCAGGAAGGCCATTAAAGAGATCTACAGAATGTTCCCAGAAAGACTTCAGACAACATGGATACTCCTCACTGCCTTACATTGCTTTATAATCTGAAACTTTCCATAGTGACTTTCCATAGGAACCTCACACAGCTGAGTACTCATATCAACCTACACAAGCCCCATGAAGATTTCTGTGAGAGCTTTCATACAGAAATCTCACAGACCCTCCTTTTGAGGACTCCACAGAGACTTCAGTCACACAGAGGACTCAATTTCATAGCTGTACCCCTTCTTACACAGATACATTCCCAAAACCCACAACTTAAACCTCCACAAACCACTTGTATAGAGAACTGTCCCAATCAGCAAGTAGGGACCCACAGATACTGCTTGCAAAAATACCCAAGGCAACACAAAGACCCCAACCCCCCAGAGTTCTCCCAAAGACACCCCTAGTCAGCATACAGAGATCCCAAACCACAGATTCCATCCCCAGAAAACCCCAGAGACCCCCTCACAGATATAGTCAAAAAACAGAGACTCCCCAAGTCTCAGAAATCTCTCACAGAGACCCCACATTCCCTTCAGAGCCTTCTTAGGTTGTTCCAATCACCACCCTGAGAAAACCAGGGGATGTTTCCCATTTCTTTCAGGTCTAACTCAGAGAACTCATTAGAGACTGCCATAGAGACCTCCCATGCAGATGTCCACAAGAACTTCTCTCAGACACCCTACAAAGATAGAACACCATATAGATCTCCCACACAACACAGATCTCCCAACGCCTGAGGACAATTCAAATAACTCACATAGCAACCTTTTCCAGAGGTTTCAGACTTCTCACAGTTCACACAAAACCTTCTATGGAGACTCCACAGAATCCTCATCCAGGGTTCTCAGCAGAGAACTGACCCAAGGGTCTGAAGCCTGAGCCACTGATGAAGATGAAACTACTTAGGAAAATGGTACCGTAGATATGATTGTGTTGTAAGTCACTGAGAAACACAGCCACATTGTCAGCTTTATACCAAATGGGATTCTCTTATTGAAGAAAGACATTTTTTTTTGTTGTGGTTTATTTTTATTTTAGTAGTATTTTTTATCTCTGAAGAAAATCTACATTAAGACCTGGAAAAATATTTCCTTTTACAAGATCTCATCAGTTTGAACTTTGCCTCATCCTAGGGGGTTCTGAGGGAATGAAGAAAGGACTAACAGACAAAGGTATAGTAAAGCTTGGGTTAGGTGGGATTTGCTATCACCCCAACTAGGAACCTCAATGTGTTCATTATGCACAGCACAGGGAAAGGGGTTACCTAGTCTTGGTAGGAGGTCTCTGTAGGTGAGCAGTCTCAGACTGTAAATTTCTAGGAAAGAAAGATGCAGTTGCTAGTTTTTGTACACAGTGATCAATTTTTCATAATCACTAATACTTAGATTTCTGAGGAAAATGTCATTATTCTAGAGTCTGGCCAACACAGGTAATGGCTTTGGAAATTTCTCATGGGTCCTAGGGCCATTGAATCCTCAACATGGCTGTGTGCATGTCAACAACACACATTCACTCAGGACTTAACTCACTCAAGGGCTTCCTCCACTACACAACTCAGATCCACAATTTAGAGAATCATATATTTTTAAACATGAATAAACTATTGTCAACTTCTAATAAAAGTATCTTGTCATTTTGTTACCATTCACTTAAATTGTATCAGTGGCACATTTTTGTATCTCATTGGGGGCAAGTTTTGAATTTGGATTGTTTTCTTCTTTCCAAAAACCTGCAGCAAAGAAACCAAAAGCAACTTAGGGGATAAAAGGGTTTATTTGTCTTATACTTTCAGTTGTAGTATATCATTGCATGATGGTATGTCATTGAGGGAAGCTGAAGTAAGAACTCAAGCAGAAATTTGAAGCAGAAACCATGGAAGAATGCTTCATGCTGGCTTTCTGTTTCATGTTTAGCAGGCTTTCTTATACATCTCATGACCCTCTTGTTTAAGGATGGTACCACTCACACTGGGCTGTGCTCTTCTACATCAATAATAAAGAGAATGCCCCACCCATATACTACAGTCCTATCTGATCTGGATAATCCTTAAGTGAAACTCCCGTATCAGGTGACTCTAGGCCATCAGTTCTGAATCTATGGGTTGTGACCCCTTAGGGGAGGGGGTCAAACGACCTTTTTATAGGGGTCACCTAAGATCATCAGAAAACATTTACATTATGATTAATAACAGTAGCAAAATTACAGTCATGAGATAACAACAAAAATAATTTTATGCTTGGGGATCACCACAACATGAGAAACTGCATTAAATAATTGCAGCACTAGGAAGTTGAGAACCATTGCTCTAGGCTGGGTCAAGTTGAAAGTTAAAGCTAATTAAGACAATATATTTTATATTATTTTAGAACTAAAAAAAAGGCATTGCTTGAAACACTTAAAATCTGACAATTTTCATCACTTGTATAAATGTAAGTTCTGATCAAAATTATTATGACTGTTAATATCTGAACTGAAGAAAGTGTATATTTAATCAGATTTATATGACAGTAGCAACTAATAAAATGTCTGACTTACATGTTCATCACTTTCCAAAGGACACACTTTGGTATGACTTTATGTTTCTCACATGAGTGAAATGCTATCCAAGTCATGGGCAGCAGAAATAATAAAGGAGGTTTGATCTTTTAGAAAGATATCATTAATATTTTCAGATGCTATTACTATCTTTACATTATTTTTTTAACAATTTTTATTGATTCTTTGGGGATTTCACATCATGTACCTCAATCATGTTTACCTCCCTATTCTTCCATATCTGCCCCTCACCCCTGAAGCATTCCCCCTCCAAAAGGATACCCCCCAAAAATTAATTAAAAACAAACAAACATCTTTCCAGCACCTCTTCATTCATTCTAGTGGCATTGGGAGCTTTGGTGTCATGCAATATATACCCTTTTGTCCAGCCAGCTCCCATCTGCAAAATGTTTAGTGCAATGAGTCATTGGTCTGGTTCAAGGCCTCTGGCACACCATCATCACTGGAGCTTCATTAAAACTCCTCTCAGACATCCTGCTGTTGCCCTGAGTCATGGAAAATCTGAGGTTATCCATTCTACAGGACCAGTCCCTTCACCCACTCCATAAATGGGGTGGATGTTAGGGTGAGCCAACCCAAGAATCAGGATGTAGATCTGGGTGGTAGTTGAACTGGTCAGTCCAGGCCACTGGGACCAGTCCCTTCAGGCAAGGGGCAGAGCCAGCTCTCATAGGCCCATGTCAAGGGGGCCAGCTCTCCCATGCCCATGGTGAGGGATGGGTCCATCTTTCCAGAGTGTGGAGGCTGGCTCTCCCATAGTGGGACAGGGCCATCTCTCTTGCTACAGTGTCACAGGGCCATCTATCCCAGGACCAACGAGGGATAGGGCCAGCTCAGCATGGCCCTTGGATTTCAACACACATGGTTCCTATGACCTCCTGTGGTAACATTGGCCATGACATGATCACAGATCCCTATTGGTGAAATTATTAAGGCCACTCCATGTAGTTAAAAGGAAGATTTATTTAGTGGGTAACTTACAAATGAAGGGATAGGTAGGTCACGGGGTCTGGGGAAGCTGTATCGCAATCCAGCGGTGTTCTCTGGAGCTCTGCTTGGTCAACCTCCACCATCAAGGGTCCAGGAACAGAGAGAGAGCTGGCCCATCCTGATCTCGGGTCTCCCAGGTCCTCCCTTGGCCCCACCTTGTAGACGTGACAGTTGCCAAAGCTTCATTGGGGGTTAGAACTTCCAGATCCCAGCTCTACCAGGAACCTGGACCCAGGCATGGCCCTTGACAGCAGCTCAGCTCAGATGTTACCATGGTCGAGGTGGCAACAAAGGCCACCCAGATCAGTAGGGCTGCTAAAATCCCACTCTCAGTGATTTACTTCCTCCAGCAAGTCTCCAATTACTCAAGGATATATAACTTTCCCAAATAGTGCCACTGGCCAGGGACCAAATGTTCAAACACATGAGCCTGTAGGGTACATGTAATATTCAATCCACAGCAAAGACCAATAATCTGACATACTTGTTTCCCAGCCCATTACAGTAGAGGTGTTAAGATTTTGGGTCACTCAAATGTGGTCTATTTAGTTAATAACCAACAGCCGGTATTGAAGGCAGCATCTAAAGATACAGGTCCTTGTTACAATGAAGGAAGCTGTGCAAAGAACAAGTTTAGCCAGAAGAGTATTTCCATTTTGATTCAAAAGTTAGACCCTTTCTCTCATAATACCAGGTATAGAAAAGTTGATCCAGTGAACACTGTGTACATTAATCTCATAATTTAATGCCCTAGATATGTTACTTTTGGCACACTCTTTGAGCATGGATATACTGTGCTCATCAGTTATATTTGTCAAGATTAAGCTAAATGTCAGTGGACTACTCAGTGGAGGATTGTAAATTTTTCAACTTGCTCACAGACACACTGCCTACAGAAATGAAAACCATTTCCAGCTTATGGTACTGTTCTCATTGATACATCAGTAAATGAATGAGGGTCAGGAAGACATGTTATCCCAGAAACTTGCCAGCACTGAGGCTATAGACCTTATCACTGCAGACATTTCCTATAGGGTTTAAAATAAAAAGAACTTGTCTGCCATTTTTCTCCTGAAATTACTTTGAGTACCATGTATGTTGCCCACATCTCTCCAGCTGTGCAGTGTCTGTATGAATGTGTTTCCTGCTCTGTGAAGTAGGGGAAGTAGAGTGGCTCATCAATATATTCACTCAAAGATCAGCTTGAGCAGTAATCCCACTATTGATAGAGACTGTGTGCTGGTTTAAGTGGGAATATCTATCACAGACTCAGATGTGTGGCCTTGCTAGAGGAAGTATGTCACTGGGGATAAGTTTTGAGGTTTCAAAGTCATATGCCATTCCCAGTTCTTGCTCTCTGTTTAATGATTGCAGTTCAAGATGGGAGCCTTCAGCTTTCTGCTTCTGTCACTATGCCTTCATTCTTGCAATTCTTTCTTCTACAAGTTTTTGTGGTTGTGGTATTTTATAACAACAGTAGAAAAGCAATGTAAGCTGTTATCTTAAACCAAAACTCCAACAGTCGTGGGATATCTGGATGAGGGTTAAAAATTACTCAAAATGTATACATGAAATCACAATACATAAGCCATCACCCTGCCTCTAACACAGTGCTTTGTTCTTTTATAACATTAAAATATAACAATTTAATTGAATTTTAAAGGAATACCTTCTTTCCTGTGGCAACCAGAACATATGTGCAATTAAGACTTTCTGAAGCTGTAAGAATATTTGTACTTGACTCATAAAATAAAGGCATTTCATTTAATAATTTGGGGTTTATTTATTTTATTTCAATTGATTATTTTCCTATATCAAGATTATTGCATACCAAAAAAGTATTTAATTAAAACCCTCATAGTATGTTGGTATAATGCAGACAGAGTAAAGTATAAAACATTTATTTATGTCTATTTATTGTAAACATTGTTATAATGATTTTGTTTTATGTATTTGTGCATATATGTGGGTGCATATGCTTATGTGTGCACATGCATCTAGATGCTAGAATGACAACACTGGGTATTTTCCTTGGGAATCCACCCACCTCCCTTGAGACAAGATTTGTCAATTGTCCTGGAGCCCACCGAGTCAGTTAGACTGGATAGCAATGAGAACCAAGGATTCTCTTATCTCTGCCTCCCCCAAACTGGATTACAAGCACATACCACCATGCCTGGCACTTTTTTGCAAAGGTTCTAGGGATCAAACTCAGGCCTTCATGTTGTTGAGGCAAGCATTTGACTGAATGAGTCACTACCCCAGGCTCTGAGTATTTATTGAATACTTATATATACACAAAGAGCTGAGAATGCACCTTGCCTATGAGGAGTTTATAGTTTTCCCAGAAAAATATCAATATATTGAGATACATGGCTTGATAGCTTTTTTCAAAAAGACATTCTCATCTTGCTTCCTCTGCATCTGGCTGGTGACTCCTGACTCCACCCTTCCTCTTCCCAGCATTCTCAGTTCAGCTTTCCCACCTAACTTCCTGCACAGCTACTGGCCAATCAACATTTTATTAAACCTATTCGAATGACAAATCTCTACAATGTAAAAGAGCATTATCCCACAGCATACTGGGACTTCCACTGGACAAAGTTTTTTGCTTTTTGTTTGTTTTTCAGTATGAGAGCAGCTATTTTAATTAAATGTGAGATATGGTTCACACACCACACATAGTGCACCTAGGAATATGCATTTGGGTAGGAGGTATCTACAGGAAATGGGCTGCTCTTGTTTGACAATATGAAGTATGATGGAGTACTTAATAAGGCTGACAATCACCAAATGATAGCATAGTTTCACGATGATCATATGAGGTATTAACCACAGGCATTTTTGTTATTTATTGCTGTCATTATGTACTTTTTTCATCCATGGAAATCTCTCAAAAACCATATTATTAGTTCAGATGACAAAAAATACTATTTCAGATTTGGGTAAAGCTTCTTAATGGTATTTTTTATTATATATGAAATTACATACCATTTCAGACTATGTCTTTCAATTTCTATGCTTATTGAAGTTGCAATTAATATTTATTTATCCTAATTTTTAACATGATTTTTATTGAATCTTTGGGAATTTCACATCATCCACACCAATCCCACTAATTTCTCAGTCTTTCCACATCTGCCCTCCACCCTTGTAACCTCCCTACCAAAAGAAAATAAAAAATAGGAAATAAAAATTAAAAGAAAAAAAAACTTTGCCAACCACTCTGCACAATGACCTGCTTCTCTATCAACCACAGCCTTCTATGCATGAACCATTCCACTCCTCAGGCTTTCCTGTCTCTCTATCACATATTCATTTGTCATAGTGGCATTAGAAGTTGTGGTGTATCACACAGTATACCTTTTTGCAAACAAACAGCTTTACTTGCAAATGTTCATTACAATGAGTCATTTGTCTAATTCAAGGCCTCTGGCTTCTGCTACACTATCAATACTGGAACCTCATCGAGACTCTCAGGTATCCCACTGTTGTCCTTAGTAGTGGAGATCCTGGGGCTATGGATCCGCAGGACCAGCCCCTTCATGTGCTTTAGCAGTTCCTAGATGGGTAGATGGGGTGGGACCAACTCAAAGCTATAGGTCTGGATGGTAGCTGAGTTTGTCATCCCATCATCTCTCCCACACCCACATCTCCTCAGCCAATTCTCCCATATAACAGTGGAAAGGGGTGGGGCCAACTCTCCTGGACTCACTCAGGCAAGGGGTGGGGACAGATTTCCTGAGCTCATGCCATTGGGGCCAGCTCTCCCAAGCCACACAGGTGAGGGATGGAGCCAGCTCTTCCAAGCCCAGGTTTCCACTGGTGCCACCCTGCTGTGGCCAGTGAGGGTCAGAGCCAGCTCAGTGAGGCCCTCAGACATTAATTTGGCTTCAGGCTGCAGTACAGACCACAGACCTCCTTATAGCCTTTGGGAGGATAAAGATTTTATGTTACACTGGAATTGCATTAGGAATAATGTGCAGTACATTATGATGTGATACACATTGTAATACATAGAACAGTCACTAATAACACAAAAATTTTTAACAATAAGCAAAGTATTAGCATGCTATACTGTAAGTTATTCAATAAAAAGGAAAAAGGGAACAAAAAGAAACCTTCCAAATAATATGGAATGCAAATTAAAAGTATCTGACAAATTCAACCATATGATGACATGAAATGTGAACATGATAAATATAAATCTGTATTTCAAAATGTGGAGATGAAAGATATTCTGTAAAATAATTTTGCATGTTTAAAAATTAGAAACAAAAAATAAACATATATAGTTTCTATATGACCCAGAAACTACTTGGAGCATTTATCTTGAGTAATGAAACTGTAACTTACACAAAACTCTATACATGAATGTTCTGTTAAAATATATTTATAATAGTCTCAGATTACAATAAATAAATGTGCCCTTCATCAGGTAAATGGACAAGTGGTGGTGCATGCCCATCATCAAGAAATACTCAAAAGAGAAACAATCATTGACAATCACTGATACATTCAGTGACCTGGATAATTCTTGTAAGAATTAAGGTGGAAAAAAAGGTTAAACTCTCCAAAGATACATACTTTATGATTATATTTCTATATCATTTTCAAAAGGAAATGTAAGACAGCTTAGTACTTGCCAGAGATTAGGGAGATTAGGAAGGCAGAAGTAGACATGAATATATTAATATATATCCTAAACAACAAAACATTCATGTTGACAGAACTGTTCATTTCTTGACTATAGATGTATATATATATGTTCACAGATGCATATGCCTACATGCATGTGAGTATAACCAAACCTATACAATCTAAATAAGACAGGTCTAATATCAGTGTCTCATTTGTCCTATAGCTTTATAAAAATATTAACACTATTAAAACTGTGGGAAAAAAAGGTAAAAAGGAACTCTAATATTTATTAAAGTCATATGTCATTTTACATAATCTCAAGAATTTAGGCTAAGATATTTTCAGAAAATAAATAAGAGATCCATTTGTTTGCATGAAACACACTTTAGTAGTGTCAATGAGACAAACAGGTCAAAGGTAAAGCATAGAGAGGTTTACTATCAAATCAGTGATCTGTCCATTACAACTTCTCTGGATAGGCAAGGGTATTAATGTGGTTAAAGATGAAGACTATGGGCATAACTGCAAGATCATGGTTGTCATTAGTTTTTCTCTGAGGTGCCCCAAGGAAGGGATAGACTAAATGTGGGGACCAATTGGACCCCCAGGACCATGTAAGGCAAAGCACCAGCAGCGCTGAACTTTATAGGGACAGAAAAGCCTTCCACACAGGGTAATTGGACTGCATAGTCTAACGTGCTTATTTTCTGGTGGTAGTCTGTCCCTGTAGTAGTGCCCCCCCCCCCAACCTGCCACCAGCTGCCACCAGCAAGTATGTTGACTTTTGCTCTGTCTTTTTTGGACCAAGTGTTAGACTATCTTGGGGGAAAAACCACTACTGTCAAAGTTAATGATTTGCTGGAAGCAAATGAAAACTCTGATCCTCAAAGAATAAGTCTATTTAGAAATGAATGGGGACTGAGAAAGGAAGAATATAGGCAGAAGGCAGTGTGATGGAGGAGGCGGGCCTGAACAGGCACATCCTCTGAGGCACAGAGCATGACAAGACTCAGTCTCTTATACTTCTTTCTCAGAATCTCCACCAGGAAGATTCTATAAGACAGAAAGGGAAGGAATACTCCCAAATTCATTCCACAAAGCCAATATTACCCTGATATCAAAACCAAATAAAGATATTATAAATAGAAAATATTATAAACTAATTTCCTCTCTACCAACAGGAAAAAGTCACATGATTTCAACCTGACCAATCAAAAGAGCCAAGCCCAACTGGCCAGTGTGATTGGTTAATATCTGGGCATGTGACCAATGAGGGCTCATAAGTCTGGATTCACAGTTAGAAGTGAGAATTGCCAAGACAGTCAGTTGCAGTTTTGCGATATGAGCTTTCACTACACGGACATCAGTACAGAGACTAGTAAGCAGAGGCCCAGATTCAGGAAGATGTTTCCTGGTCTCTTATCTAACGTTCAGGTACAGCCCTGCCCAGTGCCGTCAGCCATTGTACTTCCCTCTTTCATGAATCCTGTAATCAGCTTTGGCGGGTTGTCAAAGTCACTTTGGAATGGGTTTCATGCCATTGCCCTATGTTCTTACCAGTTGGTTCAATGGAGAACCAAAATGCTCTGAAAGCCTAGATTTTAAACTAATCCCAGGCTCTATGCAGCACTCTGTGAACAGTCTGGTGGCTAATCCCTGACCTCTTTCATATTTCTAATGGTTTCCCTTTGGTATTCAGATCCCCTGCCTCACCCATTGATAACAAATATGATAGAAAACAGTGATATTTGTGGAGCTGGATTATCCCATTTGACTCATCCCAGGTTCTGTCTAATTTCCTGATATGGCAAAATGCTGTGCTTCTTTAGGGCTGATTATGTTGCCCTTAATTCTGTTTATATGCTGTATATTGTCAGTTTGTGCATGTGGAACCATCTCTGCATTCTTGGATTTATCCATTTGGTCCTGAAGTATGGCCTTTTAAATGTATTGTTGAATTGTGATGTATTAAGTGCTCTCATTTAGGATTTTCACATCTGTGTTCACCAAGGAAATTAGTTTATAATATTTTCTATTTGTAATATCAGGGTAATATTGACTTTGTGGAATGAATTTGGGAGTATTCCTTCCCTTTCTGTCTTATAGAATAGTCTGTGAAGCATTGATGCTAATTCTTTTTTTAATATTCTGGTAGAATTTATCTGCTGATCTGTCCTGGGATTTCTTTGTGGTAGTTTTTTTTATTAATATTTCAATATTGCCCCTAGTTATTGATCTGTTTACATGTTTTGGTTTTTCTTATCTCAATTTGGGTAGATTGTATTATTCTAGAAATTAGTCCATTTCTTCCAGATATTACAATTGACTAAAATGATTTTTTTTGAGATTGTATTTTAATTTCAACATTTCTACCTTCCACTTCCTCCCTGCCAAACCCTCCCATATACTCTTCCCCACTCTGCTTCAAATTCATGGCCTCTTTTTTCCCATCAATTGTTATTGCATATATATATATATATATATATATATATATATATATATATATATTCCCAAATATTTGTTGGGTCCATATAATGTTACTTGTATGTTCGTTTTCAGGGCTAACCATTTGTACTGAATAACCAGTGGGTTGCCTCTTCCACTCCCAGATTTACTCAGTTATTTATGTAGGGTTGAAGCCTCATGGGCTTTTCTCCTTGCAGTTTGTCATGTTCATTGGTGTTCTTGTTCAGCTCACGTTTGGACTCTTATGTTGGTAAAACTTTATGGGTATAGCTTTCTGAGCTTCTGATGTTACTAAAAGGCACAATTTCACAGAAGACTCCCTGATCCTCTGGCTCTAACAATATTTCCACCACCACCCCCAGCCCCTTCCACAATGTTCCCCAAGCCTTTGTGGGTGTATCCATTGAGAGTAAGCTCCACAACTCTGCATATTGATTGGTTGTGGTTTTCTATGATGGTCTCTATCTGTTTCAAAGAGAAGTTTCTTTAATGAGGGGTGAAGACTACACTTATCTGTGGGTAAACGGACACATTTGTACTTTGTTGTTAGGGATTATGCTGGTTTAGTAAGTTAGTGGATGTAGATGTCCTCTAATAACCATGATTTCACTAGCACTGATTAGTTAGCACCAGACATGATATCCCTCTTGTTGAGCACATCTTAAGTCCAATTGGGGAGCCATTGGCTACCACCAAGGTGTGTGTGCCATTGCTGCGCCCATAGGGTTATCATGCTGTGCTGTTCATTGATACAGTTCATAGTGTCATAGCTGGGTGGAACTGTTGGTTGTCCCTATTTTGGGAAGTTTTCATGGTACCTCCTGGTACCATGAAAGCTAGTTCTTGGGGAGGGGAATTCAGGTCAATTTGAACTCAAAGACCTCTGAGTCCTGGTTTTGAAGTGCATAGTGTCTTCAGCAATAGGGGCTTGCCTTTTGCCTCTGGAAGGTAACCAAGGATAACAGCAATAGGCTATATATTTTGGATATTTTAGTATTCTCTTAGACAGCACTGGCCAACAACTCAAAAGAGGGCTTTTCATGTCTGTTATTGGGGTTTTTGTTAGGGAACACCATCAACACAGATGAAAAAAGTTCATTAAAACTATACATGTATATTTATACACTGAATTAAGTGCATTATAGGAATTTTTAAAGTAAATAGCTAATAGTATGATTCATTGTGACTTTTTTCAGCCATCCTTATTGTTATCTACCTCTCTTCTTATTATTATTTACCTCTCTTCCTTTCCCTAAAGATCCTTCCCTTTTCCCATTTTCTCTAATGAGCTTCTTGACTTCAGTGTTAGCTACAGTAACATCACCTTTGTTCATGTCTGATTTTTAATAATTTGTGTCTTCTCTCATTTGGTTAGTTTGAGTAAGGGTTTCCCAATTTTACTCATCCTTTCTAATAACCAATTCCTTATTTCTTTGATCCTTTGTGCTATTCTTTTGGTTTCTATATCATTAATTTTGTCTCTGATAATTATTACATTTTGCCATTCTCTGCTTTAGATTTGGTTTATTCTTTCATTTCTATGACCTTGAAGTGCATCATTAGGTTGATTTATCTTGCTTTTATTTACATGAATTTATTATGAATGTCTCTCATAGGCTTGCTTTTAATTTTTTTTTAAAAATCTAGTATTATAAATTGGTACTGAGACAGATAATATGTAACAGGAGAAGCGAGGAGGTAACAATGCATCAGGACCTGAAGGCAAGTTCCTCTGGGAAGGAGGTCCTCACAGATCATTACATGATCCTCAATACCCTTGGTATAGGCAGCTTTGCTGAAGTGAAACTGGCATGCCACCTCCGTACAGAGGTGCAGGTTGCTCTGAAGATTATGGAAAAGGACAAAAAGAAAGCTGCCTTGATCACAAATGAGGTAGATATCATGAAATTATTGAATCACCCTAATATAATTAAACTGTTCCATGTCATGGAAACTACTCAACAGATCTATATGGTTATGGAACTGGCCTCCGGGGGTGACCTAGCAGCCCGTATAGTGGAGGTGGGCTCCATGCAGGAAGAGGAGGCCCAACACATCTTCACACAGATGGTATGTGCAGTTAAGTACTGCCATGAGAATAGCATTGTACACAGGGACATCAAACCAGATAACATACTGCTAGATGGCAAAGGAAGCGTCAAGCTATGTGATTTTGGTCTAGCTACCAAAGTAACTGCTGGGCAGAAGTTGAAGATATTCTGTGGTACTCTCCCATACTGTGCTCCAGAGCTTTTCAATGGCCAAGAATATGACCCTAAGACGCCTGATATCTGGAGCATGGGAGTGGTACTATATATCATGGTGACAGGGTACCTCCCATTCAAAGCAACAACATATAAAGATATGAAGGTGGAGATGCAAGATCCACATTACTATATTCCACCAAAGCTTCCAGAACACATTGTTAACCTCATTGTGAAGTTGTTCACTATTGACTCTGAGCAGAGGCCCAAGATACATGACATTATGAAACATCTGTGGCTCAAGGACAGTAAAGAACTTCTAAAACTATCATCTTCCCTGGAGATGCTCCCTAGCAAACCAAACCTCAATATTGTGACAGCCATGTGGGTCATGGGCTACAGTCCCAAGGATATTAGAGACTCTTTACTTGAAAAAAAATTTGATAACATCATGGCAACTTATTTAATATTAAAACATCAGTCATTCTTGGGCAGCAACATACATCATCAAATTAAACCTATGCAATCTAGTGTTGCCACTATACCTTCATGTCTTCCCATAGCCCGCCTCCCCCTAAACAGCACAGGGAGTGAGCCTGCTCTTCCAACCCACACCTTTCTGGCAAAACACCCATTTCAAGAAAACGACAAGATTGCAATGAAGAAGGGGAGCAGAAGGCTCAGCATGCCTGACATCTTATGGTGTCAACAGAATGGGAACCTCTTTCCTAAAGTAGCACCTGAATATGGTCCTGTAGCTGCTCATCTCATGAGAAGCAGTTTTCAGGAGAGATGCATGACCTCCAAGGCTATGGCCTTTGGCAGCACATCCTCAGAAAATAATCTTTCTAGAAATCAGATTGCCCAGATGGCACCACAGAGTGAAACCAACCTGAAGGATAGCTCATCTCCCCAGAACACATCGTCTGTAATGAACTCCAAGGAGGCACCTCAAGGTGTTGCCACCACAGGCACTCGTCACAAGAGAAGGAACTCTTTCCTCTGTGAAACCTCTGAGCCAAGCTCCACTAGTACCCAGCCCCAAAGTGTGATCATAGCCTCTTCCCACAACATAAGGCAGTGCTGGAAGAGGGTGAAAAGGAGAGTAGTGAATTGTTTCCAAAGACTGTGCTGCTGCCTATTTCCCCAAAGGAGAAGCCATGCTTCCCAGAAGAAAGTGGCTCCAATAGAAAGAGAGGAGAATGGAGTCCCATAGAACCAGGTAGGTGGTGGACAAAAATACACTTCTATATTTTAATTCATGCATTTTCTAATGTTCTTTGCAAGTGACTTTCAATAATTATACACATTTATGGGACATGCAACTTATACCTCAAAAGGACAAGGCAACAGCTTCTTTTTGGGTGGAACATGAGAAAGTTGACCTGGACATAGACAACAGATAATGTTCACCAGTGGCTGCAGAGGCATTGAAGAATGGTTGACTAAAGGAAACAAAGGTTCAGAAGGGAGGAATCAGGTAGGAAGCTATGACACATCAGGGTTGTAAATTAATAATAAGTGCTGTATAGTTCAGTTGCCAAGAGAGTCACTTTCATGTGTCTTTCTACTTTTAAGTGATGAGACTTCATGGACACTGAGACATGGAGTGGGAAATCAGCCTGGTGTGGATTGAGACAGCTGCAGCATGAACCAGGCAGGAAGTCCAGATGACAAGTCACTAGGAAATCTGGATCAGGGCTTGTCTTCCATTTTATCCTCCTCATAGTGGAGACATGAGTAAAAGAATGCCCAAAGTTGTCTCTAGTCCTGTCTTAGTTACTTTCTATTGCTTTGATAAGATAATATTTCCAAGGCAACTTCTAAAAGAGTTTATAATAAGGGTTATACTTTCAGGGGGCCAGAGTCCATGATAATCATGGCAGGGAGCATGGAAGCAGACATGCAGCCATGGCCTTGGAGCAGTATTTGAAAGCTTATATCTTGATACACAAGCACAAGACAGAAAGAGCTAATTGGGACTTTTAAAACCGCAAAGCCTACCTCCAGTGATACAACTCCTCCAACAAAGCCATACTTCCTAGTCCTTGTCAAACAGTGGAGAACAAAGTAATGAAATATATGAGGCTCTGGGACCATTGGCCTCATCTAGGGGATAACCTCGAATGTTTGATAGGACACTCCCCTGTCTTGCTCTACTATATTTCCCTTCAGATTTCTTGGCCAGGACTTGATGAGAGGAAAGAGGGCTTCCCACAGGATAAAAGAATTCTTTTACCAGAAAGAATATCACAGCCTACCCACCTGCCCCAGAGCAGGTTAACCAGATAAGAATGTAGTCCCCAAGTAGCCCATTCTTCAAGCTGATGTTTACTTTGGTGTACATCTCTAAAGTGATTACATCTGAATTCACCTAGCATAGGTTGTGAGTCCTCTGCACTATCTTTAGAAAAGCCTTTGTCCCTTTAGAGGTTCAGTTTCTTCCATGAAACTAGTCTGGCAATAGCTCTCCTCACAGCTGTGCTAAGTTCAAAGAACAATCTTAGGTGAGGCCTTGGTCCCATATCAGACACTCACTGTGAGATGCTACAGTTATTGGTGATGACTGTGGAACTTAGGCTCCCAGTGTGACCAGGTTGGTGGATGACCTTCATGGAGTAATCATGAGGAGCAAGATAATATGTAGTTAGCAGGCAGTGGGATATTTGTGTTGGGCAATCTCCTGACATCTTTTTCAAGATAGGTAAATCCTGGGGCCCAACAGTATCTCTAAAGGGAGCTGCATCCCTTTGTCCTTCAGTCTCCCCTGGATACTGTTGGTTTAACTTCCTGTTTCCATCACCCTCCTTCTTTATCCCAGCCTTAGCCCCAGTACATGCTGGTTTGGTGATTCAGAAGAGGAAGGGGCACTTTTGTATAGGGACTGTTGGCTGGGAATATGAGTAAAGACTGGGTGGCCAGGAACACTTCAGCCTGAGAAGTTGGCATGGAGAAAGCAAAACTGTGCCTCAGGTGCAAAGCCACTGCCCAGCCCCAAAGATGGCTTTGGACCCCTGGATAAAAGCATCCCTATAGCCTCTAAAGGAGAGAGTATCATGGATCTGTCTACCCCCCACTCAAATTCTTCAGTAACTGGAAGATTGCCAGATGACACAGAAGAGTTGAGAGAGGACCATACTGGGCCCCTGACTTGGTTTCAGATACAGGTTCTGAACAGCACTTCTTTCACTATATTGCTAGTGATATCCATGAACTACAGATTACACCCATTAGGCATCAAGATTGAATCAGGGCATAGGTTCCTTCACTGGTTCTCCACCTGCTGTATCCAGGCCCACCAGCTCTTTAGCTCACTGCAAGCTCAACCTTTCTTGTCAGAGCCCTAGAAAGGTAGTCACATATGGCTATTTGATGACTGGCCCACCATCTGGCCACTCTGCCACTATGGGTTTTTTGCCAGACTCAAAGGCTTTTTCCCAGAATTCAAAGGAGACTCTATATTGGTGAAATTATTAAGACCACTCCACGTAGTTAAAAGGAAGATTTATTTAGTGGGTGACTTACAAATGAAGGGATAGGTAGATCGCAGGGGTCTGGGGAAGGTGTATCGCAGTCCAGCCATGTTCTCTGGAGCTCTGCTCAGTCAACCTCCACCCTCTAGGGTCCAAGAACAGAGAGTGCTCCCCCATCCAGGTCTCGGGTCTCCAGATGCCTCCCTTGGCCCCGCCTCGTAGGTGTGACAGTTGCCAGAGTCTCAATGGGGGTTGGAACTTCCAGATCCAAACTGAAATGGCTACCCACTACAATTCTACAACCAGTAAAGGAACTAATCTGAAGTATAAGGAATGAGTCTACGCACTGTGCTCTTTCAGTCCATGTCTCTTTATTGTTCTAAGTAAGTTCTATCTGCTGTTCTCTCTTTGTTCTACCCTGAGTCTTTCAAGTTCCCAGTTTTTATATACATACAATCAGCAATTCTCTGGCCAAAGCAAGGTCACAAGGCTTGAATTCTTTCAGGGTCATAAAAGGCTGATAAGAGTTTACATCAGGCAGTGACTGTCAGACTTTCTTTATGACTCAAGGAGGGAGTGACTAGTAAAAGCCTCAATGAACTCTTAAAGGGAATGGGTCAATTGAGAGGGAGAGAGACCTTAAATCAATAAGCAAGTCTAAGATGTGAAAGGGGGATCTGTGTGTAATATTGCATTCCTAAGTATGGTTAGATAATAAGCTAATTAATTAGCCAAGGTAAAAGTAAGTACAACGTGTTAAGTATTTGTTAGTGTGAGGTTAGCTTGGGGCATCACTTTCCTATCTGCTGGTATCGTGAGCCCAGTGCACACTTGTTCCCTGTCTCTCTAAGGCTGTGAATCATGTTGTAATTCTATGACCTTGGGTGTCAAAGAATGTCTCAAATGAAATACTTTTGTCTGGACACTTAACATTGACCAAATGCCTGCCAATGAAGATAATTGCAGGAAGGCAGAACTCTACATTTACATTGGAGAAAGGAACAAAGATCTGGGACTGTGTGACTGCTTTCACACATAGCTGGGGGATGTTATCCAAATACCCCAAATGCATAGGGGAAATTGTGCCCAATAAATGATCAAATAGTGCTGAACTGTGGGAAATGAATCCCAAATTTGTAACAGATGGGAAAAGACTACAGCAAGAATCCACAGCAAGAAAACAGCCAATTCATTCAAAAGTCAATAATTCCAAAATGTTTTATGTGATGGTTTCCTCCAGTAGAATCCTTAATTCTAATGGGTTGACCTTAACAAATGATGGCTAATAATTACTGCATAATCCTGCAGCCTGTAATAGCTCATGATAATGGCTCCTGACACTTCATAGTCTTTTCCAGGCACACATGATCTTGTCTCCTCGCATCTGGTGTATAAACAAGCTCCTACACTTGTTCCTACTCCACAGAGAGAATCTTGGTTTTTCACTTTGGCTAATCTGTTGAGATGATACTGTTTCACTTTGTAAAGGTAAAGATATCTTACCAAGTCTGGACACAATAACCTACACATGGCCAGCAGCCATAGGACCACTTTATGTCCAGAGGTCCCTCCCTTTGGGAATATACCTATAAATAAACTTGGATTGCTATGGGGCTAGGATTGTCATGTGGAAGGGTCAACATAGGATCCCTTCTTAATCAAATTTCTGCAATACCTATGATCCTTCTGGGTGGAAATTGGCTCCCTTCAATGAAGGCTACACACCTTTGAATGAATTCAAGGGCTAATTTGTGGGGTTGTCACTGCTAAAGGTGTTACTGAACTCACTAAGTAATAACCTTAGCAGAAGACAAGTTTCTGGGTCTGTTCTTGCCTTGGCATTGGCCCCATTATAAATAAGGGAAAATATAGGTCTTTAAAACTTGAAGCATATGTTGAACAGATGTGTAGGTGAGAGGATGTATCCAACACGATGTGTCCAACAGGGCTTGATGCTAACATATTATGTGGGTAAGAAAGAAGGTTCCAGCAGTGTACATGTGGTAGCAGTGAAGGTGGAGTGGGTGGTCTTTAGCAGAGCCTGATACCTGGCAGTGTATGTGGTGTATCTCCAGAGGTTGTTCCAGCAGAATTGTCAAGTAGGGTATTATGCCTAGGACTGAATTGTGGTTGTGGCCTTAAATGGGGATTATACAGAAAGACTTGATATATAGAAGTTTATATGGGAAGGATGCAGTGGGGTGTTCAATATGGCCTAAAGGATACCTAACAGGGCCTGATTAGTACTTTATATGGGGGGAAAGGGGTTCCAGCAAGACTTAACATGTAGCTTATGTGGTGGTGACAAGGTAGAGGTGGACACTGTTTATCAAGGCCTTATATCTAGCACTTTATGTGTAATGAAGTGAGATTGTCCAGAGGGCCCTGAAACATAGCAGTGTATGTGGGATTTCATGGGGATTGGCTATACATTGGGGCCTGATTCCTAGCAGTGTGTGTGTAGTATTGGCAGTGAACACAGGTTGTTTGATAAGGGCTTATACCTCAAGGTTTATGTGATGTGGTGGGTCCGGAGATGTTCTGCAGGATCTGAACCTAGCAGTGTATGTGGGGCTTTGCCTAAGGGCAGAGTGCATATCAAGGCATGACAACTAGTAGTATATTTCTTTTGGAAGCAGAGGCATGAGGTTTTTCAATAAAGTCTGATAACTAGTGTTGTAAGTTGTACAGCAACTTTGGTGGGGTGACCAATGAGGTCTGATACCTAGAAGTTTATGTGAGTCACCAGAAGACAGGTCACCAGCATGGCATAAAAACCAGCAAAGCAATTTGGATCAGCAATAGATAAAAGCATGTCCAGCACATATGAATTTACAAGCTTCAGTCCTTGTTGCTCCACCCCACATACACTGATAGGTATCAGGCCCTGCTGGATACCCCCTTGCAGCCCTATATATACTGCTATGAATCAGGTCCCACTGGATTCCTGCCCACCACTTCACACATTATGCTAGGTATCAGGCCTTGCTGGACATATCCCCTTGCTCATCTCACCATTCATAAATACAATGATTCATATCATGTCAAAACCCTCAACCCAACCCAAAAGGAGGCATTATAAGCCATGACATTTTAAATAGAATACTTAGTACTCATTAAGAAGAGATTTTATACATTAAGCCCATGCATTACAGAAGAGAAGGGAACCTCTAGGAAAAGAGCAGTATACATGCACACATGGGTGTTGGCTTCTTAACAGAAGGCACTTTTTCTTTTAGAGTATCAGGAGTGCCTTCACTCCTGTTGATCTCTGGATTCAGTTGCTAGCCAGGACCTGATACACAGGAGTAAATAGTGGTAGCTTATTTACTGCCAGTCTTAGGATTTCTTTTATTGTTGTGAAGAGGTAAGACCATGGCAAGTCTTATAAGGAAAACGTTTAATTGAGGCAACTCACAGTTTCAGAAGATCAGTCCATTATCATCGTGTTGGGGAGCATGGCAACAGGCAGGCACGCAGGCATGGTGCTAGAGAAATAACCAGGAGTCCTACATCTTGCAGGCAACAGGCAATCACCTGTGACATTGGGCAGTATCCTGAGCATAGGAAACCTCAAAGCCCACCCCCAGAGTGACACACTTCCTCCAACAAGGCCACATCTACTTCAACAAAGCCACACCTTCTAGTAGTGCCACTCCCTCTGAGACTGTGGTGGCCAATTACATTAAACTACCACACTGCCATATTCCTCAAGGGAAAAAAAAATAATTAGGAACTGTGTAGCTTTGGCTGGTCCAGAACTTGATGTAAACCAAGCAGTTCTTGCATTTAAAGAGATCCTCCTGCCTTTGCTTCCAGAGTACTGGTATTAAATGCATGTGCTGTACCCAGCCTTTTCCTTTAGGCCACCAACCAGCTCCCACATCATGACACAGAGACTTCTTATTAGTTATAAATGCTCGGCCTAGCTTAGTCTTATTTCTGGCTAGCTCTTTTAAATTAACCTGTTTCTCTTTATTTACCATTTGCCTTGGGCTTTTTACTTTATTCCTTTCTTTCTGTATATCCTACTTTCACTACTTCTCATGTCTGGCTTCTTGCCCCAGGTGTCTCCCTTGTTCTCTCCTCTGCTTTCTTCTCTTGTTCTTCCTCTCTTCTCTTCTCGAGCCTAGATTTCTCCTCCTATTTATTCTCTCTCCCTGCCAGCCCTGCCTATCCTTTCTCTGTACAGCTATTGGTTATTCAGTTTTTTTATTAGACCAATCAGGTGCCTTAGGAAGGCAAGATGAGACAGATGCAACACATCTTTACATAACTAAACACACATCTTTTTTTTTTTTTTTTTTTTTTTTTTTTTTTTTTTTGGTTTTTCGAGACAGGGTTTCTCTGTGTAGCTTTGTGCCTTTCCTGGAACTCACTCTGTAGCCCAGGCTGGCCTCGAACTCACAGAGATCCGCCTGCCTCTGCCTCCCAAGTGCTGGGATTACAGGCGTGCGCCACCACCGCCCGGCTTAAACACACATCTTTACATAATTAAACAAATACAGGGGCTGGAGAGATGGCTCAGAGGTTAAGAGCACCGGTTGTTCTTCCAGAGGTCCCGAGTTCAATTCCCAGCAACCACATCGTGGCTCACAGCCATCTGTAATGAGATCTGGCGCCCTCTTCTGGCCTGAAGGGATATATGCAAGTAGAACACTGTATACATAAAAAATAAAAAAATAAAAAAACTTAAAAAAAAACAAATACAGTATAAACAAAAGTAACACACCTTTACACAGTTAAAGTAATATTCTGCAGCATAACCAAATGTAATACATCTTTACCTAGTTAAAATAATATTCTACAACATTGTGCCACCACATCCTACCTAAGACTATCTTTTAGAAGTAAAGTGAGGCTTGAAAGAGAAGTGCTACCATGAATCTTCTGTGGACAGAAGACAGTGAGATGTGAAATACAGGCATTTGCAGGCACATCCCTAAAAACATGGCACAGCACATGCAGAGGATCCATCCTTAACCCTGCTCTCATGGGATCCCCAATCTGGATTCAGTGTGAGCAGCTTTTCAGTACTTATAAAGCATGAGTCCCAAGACTCCAAGCCTGACCAACCAGCAGAGACAGTCATGTCAGATTTGTGTGATTAGCTAATGTCAATATGACCCATCAGGTCACAGAGATCAGGACTTACAGCTGAAACCACAGTATGGGGGAGGGGAGAGTTGTTGAGACAGTTGATAAACATCTTGTATTGTTGAAGGCAAAGCTTTCACTACAAAGACACTACCAGTGCAGAGACAGTAAGCAAAGCCCTAGATTTAGGAAAGTTGCTTCTTGATTTTATACAAAACTAAGATACACACTTGCTTGACACCATCTGCCGTTACACTGCTTTCATGAATCCTTCATCCTATTTTATTTAATGAATTAAGTTTTATACAGTTGTCCACTGCCTCTACAGGCTGGCTCACTGGAGTATCATAAGATAGTGAAAATCTTGAACCACCTGCAGCCTCAGCAAGCACTTTGTGGACAGTCTGTGGTGGCTCAGACACCCAGGCCCCTGATTTTCATGTCTCTAATGGTCTCTCTTTTTTATCTGGGTTCCCACCCCCACCCATGTGCTTGCTACTCAGGAGATATACTCTTATCTTTGACTTGCTACTTGCAAGAAGAGAAGCAGTGATTAATAGGCCCATGAAACCAGCATAGACACCAGATGCCTGCCTATATGTTCCTCACCCTACTTAAGGGAACCGATGAACCCACTAGCAGCTGCAGTCTCAGAACCTTTATATACATTGCTCTAGCATAGCCCATTGATGTTCATCTCACAGTGGAGGAAAATGAGTCTCAAGCTTAATAGCTTTCTCTTGGGGTCAGAGAAAATTTGGTCAGAGCAACCTGTAAATTGTGAGCCAGGTCTTTTAGTTCCAGTCACAATGCCTATAGTGACAACAGGCTGAGTTCCATAGAGTTCAGAGGTCAACTCCAAAGCTCTAGGTGGCCATCTTTTCTATACTTGGTTCTGAAGGTTCTTTTGGAGTACATGTTCTGCACGGAAGCTTATTTTCAGAATTCTTCACCCTGTATCGGCATAAGTGAGTTGGGATGTGGGAAGACAGAGTGCACATGTCCAGGCATTATTATTGGGGGACCCCCTGGCCATCTTCTTTTGGGAAATTCTACCAAGACAGCAGCAAGACCAACCAGAATAAGAATGCCCTGAAGATGGAGACCTATATGTGTGATACCTTCTGTCTATAGCTGTACTGGTAGTTTATAAGACAATGTAATGGAATGCTGAAGGCTCTCATCTATGGGGGAAAAAGCCTAAATAAATACACACAAGACTTAAAGGAGTGAAGAAATATTTATTATCTGAAGCATATAAGGAGTGCCTGGGTGTTACATCTAAAGCAAAGTTCTCCTAGAAAAAAATAAATAAATAATTAAAAAAAAAACATGGGAATTTTATTTTGGAAGCCCATGCATATTCATACAGGTGTGGATTCATTCCTGAACATGCTTAATAAGGGAATACAGTGCACTCTTGAGCATGTTCAGTAAAGGAGTACACTACAACTATTAAGGCCTGGTTCATAGTGCCATGGTTGCTCAGGTGAGTGTATTAGCCCAGGCCGGGAAGCCTGGGCAACCTTTATATAAGGCACAGTGATCATCAACTGTCTCAGGCCAGGTTGTAAAATGAAACACACAAATCCATCAAAACTGTGAGGAGAGATGTGTGCCAGGTATTTCCATCTTTGTCTCAACAAGGCATACAAATAAGCTGAAGTTTCTGCAGCATATTTTAAGTTACTGTTTGTGGCTTATGGCCCACCAACATTCTGTAATGCATTTAGGCATCAAAGTACCTTTTAGATGTATTGTTCATCTCATTTCCAGATTAGGAGCTGAGGGTCAGTGAAGTTCTGTAATCAACACAAGGTCACAAAGTAAGGACAAAGCTGGGCTGGGTAGGAATTGGAAATTCCTAGATCTAGCAAGTCTTCCACAGTTCTGAAATCTACCCTCATTTCTGACCCACATCAGCCATAAGATACTGCCCTCTGCTACACCTACACATAGATCCACAAATTCCAGTGAGCCTCTTTGACCCTTGAATGAAGCTCCAGGAAGCTGGAATACAAGCTAGAGGAATTTGGGCCAGCTTTCTCAGCACTTCAGTGCCCAGAATTTCTGGGAGAAAAGTCGTGTAATAGGTGAGATAGTCCATGCCCAAGATTCACTGTGAAAAACCCTTTCCTGGCCCATTGCTGATTATATCACTAAAAAGGCCTGCCTAAACCCTTTAGGAACCAAAGAAATCTTTATTTTCCCAGCAGTTAATTTCTACTGCAAAAAAACAGGATATGAAGAATTCAGATGACACGAGAATTCTGCTTCCTTATTAAATTGTGGTTTGAATGTCCTTTCTCTTTATCATTTGCCATTTGGTTAGTGTAGGAAGTAAATGCTTTCATTATAAATACAATTAATTCTCCACACATGACCAGATACAGAATAGGTAGGCCTCATATCATCTGTCATGTTTGAAACCATAAAGTATATCCCTAACCTTTCATTTTGTTCTCAAATTTTAATGCAAGAGCTATCTAGAATTGACCTTTTTACTTCCCATATCCTTGTGTTTCTCAGTCTACTAGAGTCTGACTTTCATCTTCTTCACTCCACCGAACCTCCTCTGGGCAAGACCATCAATCTACTTAATCCTAAAGCATCATCTTGTTCTCATGTACTGGACTTCTAGGCTGTATCTGGTATTTTCTTTGATATCCTACTTTACCATTGCTGCTGTTGACAGATCTTACTCTGCTTACTCCTTGAATGTGACATTTCTTTGTCATATTGAATCTTGGGTTAAAATGTCAGGTTTCTCTTTGTATGTAATGAATACCAGTAAAGATCTGGGAAATGGGGAGAGCAGAAGGTTTAACATTGAATTTGTGTTCACTCTTGTTTGAAGTATATTTTTTCATGAACAAGAAAGGATTGGACAGCAAAAGCTGAAGATGTCTAAGAGTAGAAACTTAAGTAAAACAGTCCCAGAACCAGGGAACCAAGCTTCACTCAGCTGAAGGAATAAAGTTGACTTCCCCCATTAACATTAGAGTCCAGTTTCATAGTCTCAGGAACTATACAGAGCTGGAAACTTTCTCAAACCTCCCTATCTCCAGATCACTTATGAAGAAGTCTCACTGAGGGCATATCCACTGGTAGCCAGGCCCTGAGGGCTTCCTCACATGGTCGCCTCCTTCAGAGCCCCCAGAACTTGGGGTTATTTAACTGTTGTCAAATAAATTAGTGATGTGATGGCTGTCACTTCCACTAATACTCCTTTGATAAAGCAGATGGGCATAGAGGCTCCTTAAATGTGGGCAATGCAGAGTCAGTGGGTATGCTGAGGGAGAATGTAGTGGGTGGAGAAGAGCATTCAGAATCCTCTCTAGCACTGAGTATATTTGTAATTGGAGAAGTGATTTTCATCCTCTGGGAATAACCTTTATGAGCAAAAGATGTGTCTATGTTTTCCTTCCATTGGCTCCACTGAGGACAGGTGTTACAGTATGATACAAAATATTAAATGAATATTTTTACACACTTCCTATGAAAAGTGGTATATACAGTGTGGACATTTTTATTGCTCTGTAAGAACTTATGTGACTTTTGGGCCCTTTTTCTTCCACACCAATTTAAGGATCCTCTGTCAAGTACATTGGGATAATTTGTTGATTTTTATGATGTACTTATTAACATTCATAGAATTTTGCTTATGTCAATTTTTTTCTTGTGCTAATATATTAAATCCTTATAATCATTAAGGTCTTAATTTGTGTCCTTTAACTGTTAATTTTCTTATTATATGTCTTGAATTCTTTTAGTTTAATTCTAAGGGCTTTGTCTATAGTCACCTTTCAGTTCACCATAAGGTTGATATCTGTTGGAGTCTGAATATGTCCCATGATGCTTAATGAGAACTATGAGAGCAGATACTAAAGTGGTTCATTCTTACCATTTCATTTAAAATGATAATATCAAGAATTCTCACTTCATAAGGCTAAGATGTAAATATCAACCATTATTCTGAACTGCTATGAGTAATCTTTGTACACTCTAAATATGTATTACTCTCATTGGTTAATAAAGAGCTGACTGGCCTATAGTTGAGCAGGAAGAGATTGGGTGGGATTGCCAGAGTAGGAGGGCACTGGGAAGAAAAAAGGGGAAGTCTGAGGAATGACAAGGAGATGTAGAGAGAAGCAAGATGAACATGCTATGCTAAAAGAAGGTACTGCCGCATGGCAGAGGGTAGATAAGAAATATGGGTTAATTTAAGTTGTAAAGCTAGCTAGTAATAAGCTGAAGCTATTAGCCAAACATTTATAATTAATATTAAGTCTCTGTGTGGTTATTTGGGAGCTGGCCAGTGGGACAGAAAAGTCTACCTCCTATACTGAACATTTAAGAGAAGCAGAGGGAAACAGATTTATTAAAAGCTCACTTTGTACTTGGCAATACATTAGAAACTTATATGTAAACTTAGCTTTAGATCCTGTCAAAAACATTCAAGAGTTGTTTCTCATATCTTAATTTTTTAGAAGAAAATAAATTCAGAGACATTAAGTGACTTGATGGGAGCCATCTAATTGTGGAGTCAGTATTCAAACCCAGGACTACTTTACCAATTCTGTGTTTTTATTACACTCTGTTTCAAATGAGTAAAATTTCCTGAGCTAAGAAAACATGGATTTCTTTAAACTTAAAAATAGAAAATAGCCACTTTAATCCCATCAAATAACCCTAGAGAGCTATACAAGTGCTGCCTACAAGCCAACAGTTTTTAATATTATTTGGTACTGAAAGGATAGTTTGATTTACAAAATATTAGATTCCTGAAAATTCTAGGCCATTCTACTTTTCCTTGTTAGTCAGTTTAGCAGGCGCCCCAACACCCAGGATTTGGTCAAACTCAATATCTGATCAGATACCTTATCTTCATCCATCCTGCAGGTTATGTCTAGTAGCCTTGGCCTGTCAAGACTGGCCTGTTAGGCTGGTTAGCCAGAATCCTCTTCTGTTTCTTCTTGATTATTTTCTATTGTTTGACTATACCCTGTTCATTGTCTTTAAATTCGCAACTCATTTAATCCCTGCAAAATTCCTTTATAGTGGTCCCTATACCTCTTGTGATATTTACACATAGTCATCCTTACTGTTTGCTTAAAAAGTATTATTAAATAATTTTGTATTAAATTAACAAAATCCAGGGTCACCAATGTGAAGACAGAGTTGAGAGACTTCATGGGACCCACCCCCCAATATCACAGAACCAGTGTGCAGTTTATATATGATGCACCTATTTACATGCATATAGTACTACTGTTACTACTATTACTATTACTACTAATAATAACATAATTTATTCCTCTTCCATCTTGGGATCTGTATAAAAGCATTTTTGTTACTTCATGTCATTTTTATCTTGATTAATATATTATAGTTCATTTGTTATTTTCTTTTAGAATATAGTATATAACATCTCAGATTCTGCTATAGCCCCAAATATATAGGTTATTTTAAGACCTCTAACCAAAACCCCCAGAAAATGGACTTGTTCAAAGAGAAATGAAACAAAAGAAAAATAGCAGGTAGGCTTCAATGGACGAAGGCACAATGCCAATAAACTGGACTGAGCTGGTTCTTGTGTCAAGACTTGATTCTTGGCATAATGCATTCTCAAACCCCTCAGGAAGAAGTTAAGAGCATGAAGGGGGTGCCAGCCTAATGCTTAGATTGAAGACAGCACATCCTATGAAGGTGTCATCTATGATTGAGAATCTCCTTCTACTTCCCCTTTCAGTAGCCTGGCAATTTCCCTACAGAAGGTGCCCTTCACAGCATGGAACCATTTGCCTTGACATACACTTTAGGAGACTTGCTCCACTGTGTTTATTTAAGAATGTATTTCAAATATTAGTGGTTTTACTTCTAGACTTCCATCTATGTTATACTTTCCCTGAGTTAAAGAAGAAATGCCAATTGTCCAATTTTAAGACATCATAAATCTTCAGTCATTGAAGAATATTAGTAACAGAAAAGAAATAGACATATGTCTCCATGTCTATGTCAACCAACACAAAAATACTGTGATGGGCTGTGATGGGGCTGGAGAGATCACGCAGCAGGTAAAAATACTTACTGCATGAGCATGAGGACCTGAGTTCAAATCCCCAGCATCCACATAAAAATCTGGGTGTGGTTGCACACATTCCTGCAACCCTAACACTGTAGGTGATCGAGACAGGTGTATCATTGGGACTAATTGACTGCTATCTTAGAACTAGGTCCAATGAGAAATCCTATATCAAAGTAATAAGAGTGATAAAGCAAGATGCCCAACTTCAATGTATGGGCATGCACACATAAGTGCATATATAACACACACACACACACACACACACACACACACACACACACACGAGAGAGAGAGAGAGAGAGAGAGAGAGAGAGAGAGAGAGAGAGAGAGAGAGAGAGAGAGAGAGAGAAATTTTCATGGATCACCACTCCACCAAATATTAAATATTGCCAATGACTATTTTTAGAGTGTTGTGGAATACAAAGAATTTTAAATTTACCATTCAACTCGAAGTTCAGAGTTCAGTATTAAGTATATTCCCATTATAGTACACTGAGTTCCAAAGTCTTATCATTTTGCAAAACAAACTCTATTTCTGTAAACAATAGTTCCCCATTTCTTCCTTCCAAATCCCTGGCAACAAGAATTCAGTTTTCAGTTTTCTCTCTTTGAGTTTTACATACAGGAATCATATAGTATTTGTTGCTTTGTAACTCATTTATTTTGTGTAATTGATGTCAACAAAGCTTATCAAAGTTAATGCACTGTAGCTAGAGTTTTCCTGCCTGGCCCACAGTCAGGACAAATCTCTGTCACCTGCCAGTCCTACAGCCGCTCAGACCCAATCAAGTAAACACAGAGACTTATATTGCTTACAAACTGTATGGCTGTGGCAGGCTTTTTGCTAACTGTTCTTATATCTTAAATTAATCCATTTTTATAAATCTATACCTTGCCACGTGGCTCATGGCTTACTGGCATTTTCACATGCTGCTTATCATGGCAGTGACTCCTTCTGCCTTCCTGTTCTTTCTTTTCTTCTCTCTGTTAGTCCTGCCTATACTTCCTGCCTAGCCACTGGCCAATCAGTGTTTTATTTATTGACCAATCAGAGCAGTTTAACATACAGACCATCCCACAGCAATGCACAAATCAAACCATTCTTCCTTTTAAAGGTAGGAAGGCATGAGGAGAGGAAGGAAGGTCATTATCCATCTAGGCCAAGGACCAGTTCCAGAGCCAAGTCCACTGGAAGAGCCCTTCACACCACCTTGCCCTTAGCCAAGTTTTCAATGGCAGGAAGTGAATCTGTAACAGGTGAGGCACTTCTTTAGGTGCTATGTCATCTCTGTAGCCAAAGCTTAACCAAAGTGCCTTCCTGGAGAAGCTGAGTAATATTAAAGAGCTCTAAAACTCCACTAAAGACATTTCTTGAATTCAGGAATGAAAGTCCTCATGGTATAAGACAGGAGTACAATAGCATGAAACTGATAGAAATTAAAAGTAACAAATTTCTAATCAGTAGCCTGTGTGACCCTGCACAACTTGGAGAAGATGAATTTCATACAATTGTCTCAAATTTTGGAAGGTACACAAATACCACAAGCAAATGACCTGGTGCTGGGAAATAAATTCTTGGAGACAGCAAAACCAAAACAAAAAGAGGATAGAAAAATTATAAACAAAACAAAAACTATCTCTTGTCTGAAAAAATAAATTTGAGATGGGATACAGTGGCCATTTTCATGATGTCACACAAAGATGCCAGAAGTTGGTAATATTCTTGAGTTCCAAGATTGTCACAAGGCCACTGTGGCAGTCTTGGTAGTAATGAATGGTTCTGTGGACTATGGGAAAACTAGTTACCAAAAGGTGTTTGCAGGAATAAATGGAGGACATCCAGGGCCAAGTTCTGATGTGTCTTCTACTTCCACTATAGAAAACTCAACACTATGTCATCTAGTGATAACTATCTTGATCATCAGTGTTAGGATGCTGCTCTCATTCCTGTACTTGCGCAGGCTTGGCATCTGGCATCTTACATCATCAGTGGGCTTGGGTGACTGCGTATCTGCGTGGTCACTCAATCCCTGCCTTAAAAAGCCAGATGTGGCCGGGCGGTGGTGGCGCACGCCTTTAATCCCAGCACTCGGGAGGCAGAGCCAGGTGGATCTCTGTGAGTTCGAGGCCAGCCTGGGCTACCAAGTGAGCTCCAGGAAAGGCGCAAAGCTACACAGAGAAACCCTGTCTCGAAAAACCAAAAAAAAAAAAAAAAAAAAAAAAGGCAGATGTGGACCCCCATGCTCTTTCTCTGTGCTCTCTGCTATGTGTTCTCTCTCTGTTCCCTGATCTGCTCTGCTCCCTCCCACACCAGGCCTGGCTCCCCTCTTATCCCCTATTTATTTCTAATAAAGCTCTTTATAACTGGTAGTCATGGCCGTGGCTCATGACTTTTCTGCTGGTAACCAGTGCCACTAACCAGTGAGTTTTACTATCAATCAGGAAGTGATGACTGAGGGGTGTACCACGGAGAAACTGAGTATAAAGTGAAAAAGAAGTATTTCACCATGAACATTCACCTCTTGTTTGGTGAAACTAGTTCTGGAGAAGAATATGCTTCCAGGTGACACCACCTTACTTAGGTACATGGATCTTGCTATTGTTCCTCTCCTCACATAAATCCTCATCATTACCATGTTTTCCCTCATTCACTGTGACAGTTTGATCATGAAATGAGCTATTACAAAGCAGCTTGCCTTGTATCAACCTAGAAAATGGATGTTCATGGTACATGTTTAGAACCCCTTTGTTTTGAATTGTATGTACTGATCAAGCTACAAGGTTCTCTGTTATTTGGAAAACTAAGAACATAGCAAGATCAATACCTTAAGAACTTCCTTGGAACTACAGGTGTGAGTAAGGCAGAGATGAGTGAGTGATCAGGGTGGGCACTGCCTATAAGCAAGCTTAAATCACTTGAGTGATAGACAGGATAGGATGCTAATGACAGTCTCGTTTTTTTTTTTTTTTTTTTTTTTTTTTGGTTTTTTGAGACAGGGTTTCTCTGTGTAGCTTTGTGCCTTTCCTGGAACTCGCTTTGGAGACCAGGCTGGCCTCAAACTCACAGAGATCCGCCTGCCTCTGCCTCCCGAGTGCTGGGATTAAAGGCGTGCGCCACCACCGCCCGGCTGACAGTCTCGTTTTAATAATCATAAACTAGTCCCTTTCTAAATGTTATTTTTTTGTTTCTAGTGGGATTAACCTGAAAATAAAATGTTTGGGAGCATCTAAGTAATCCTTTTTGGATTATTTTAAGAAAGAGAAAAAAGATAAACTATTCTTATCAATATCTGTGCTGAGCTGAAATATTTCAATAACAAAAGGAATAGCATTGGAAAGGCAGAAATAGGGTAAGAAATTGTCCTCAAAAACTGCCAAGATAGCTGGGTATGGTAGCACAGCATTTGAAAGGTAGCAGGAGGGTCCCAATTTTAGGCTCATTCTCAACTACAGAGTGAGTTTGGGGACATCCTACATCACATGAGCCCCTGTCACCAACCAACTAACCAGCCAAATCTAAACCAAAAGTCTGCTAAGAAACTGAGTATGGTGGTGCGTACCTATATAACTCCAGCACTTGAAAAGCTGATGTGAAAGGATTTCTTACAAGGCTGAGGGCAGCCTAGCTGTGTAGTTAAGTCCCAGCTTAGCCTGGGCTATAGAGTGAGACCTTGTGTTAAACAAATAAACAAAACACAAATGTCAATTGAGGCAGATAAGGCCAAAAGCACGGGGCCACACCTTAAGCAAACAACAAGCTGTGACACGCACTCTGGCCAGAGGAAACCTGACCCTAAAGATGATGGCATGCAGCCTAGAGACAAATCAAATGCCACAATAGCCATAGAAGCAAAGCCTACCAAACAGCACACAAATACTTCGGCCCTTCATTTAATAAATGAGCTTGCTTGCAACTCTCAGAGTCTGTGCTGTTGACTCTGCATCTTCTCATCCCCTGCCCCCAAGGGTACCCAGGTCAGTAGAGCCAGAACAGCAACACCATATGATGTGCAGGGAGCCAAGGGTTAGAGAAAGACAGCAGATACACACACACACACACACACACACACACACACACACACACACACACACACACACACCACACCACACACCACACACCACTCTACCACTCTTTTTGGGGAGTAAGGACATTATAGCTAGTGGATGATGGATGTTCATGGAATACTTCAAGGTTAGGAGGTCATTATGTTAAAGGAACTTCTGATAGTGTTTACAGGGGTACCATCCTTCCCTGCCAGCCTCCCTAGCCTTTTCCTATATCTCAATAATCTGGACTTGGCATAATGTGCCCAACGGTAGAGTCTGTGAACTACAGGTATATATGTATCCTAGGCTCTAGATGTAGGTATGTGGTACATGAAAATTTGGCTGATGTTACAAACAAAGAAGTGTAGTTTGTCCTCAGGACAAGGTTACTTGCTTCTGTGTAACCAATAGGTGATTGAATCTGCCTGGCTTGGAGACTCTATCACATCACAAGAGATCAAGTAAGGAGGGTCAGTCACAATGTCAAAGGAAGGGGTTCAAGACTGAGGGAGTAATGAGGTACTGTCAGAGTCCAGAGGACAGCTGATGAGAGAACAAAAAGTAGAAAAGTATAGTTGTCTGTGAAATGTGGAATTTTAATTTATTCAAACCTTGGAATATGTATAAAAATGTGTTGTTGAAAGTCTATAAAATTCTGGATATTAGCAAGGGTTATTACACAGAGCAGGAATTCTCAAATAGTTTAATGACAAAATACATACAAAAAAGATTAGAGTTGGATGTCTCACATGGGTAAACAATTAAGTTTCCTCAATCACAGTTTCTACACTAAGGCTTTGATACTGCACAAAAACCTAGAAATTAGCCCCTAAGTTTAATTAAGATTGCTTTAAGCAAAGTGCAAAACACTTAGAAATTGATGGTCTAGGATAGTCTGTGTTACATTCAGTTGGAGGAACTATCACAATAACTAGACACTGACAGAAAAAAAGACTGATTGTTCTTAGATGTGGAATTACCACAGGGACTTGCTAATTGTGTGTGTGTGTGTGTGTGTGTGTGTGTGTGTGTGTGTGTGTGTGTGTGTGTTGGTCCATCTAAAGCTTCAATAGCTTCAGAAAAGCAAATGGAATAGCTCTCTAAATCAGAAGGCTTGAAGTTGTTAGTTTGTATACTCATTTTTTATGTTAGTTTTGTGATTCAGCCTGTCCAACTAAACACACTAAAGGCTGACTGAAACAAAATTTGTTATGGGATATTTACAAAAGTAAATGCATGGAAAAGAAATTTTGTTTTATAGCTGAATTAGATGAAAAACCATTCTATAGAGAAGATGTATTATATTAAAGCAGTGGTTCTCAATTTTCCTAGAGCTGTGACCCTGTTCTTTATGTTGTGGTGACCCCCCCAACCATAAAATTATTTCATTACTGCTTCATAACTGTAATTTTGCTACTGTTATGAACTTTAATGTAAATATCTGACATGCAGGATATCTGATATGTGACCCCCGTGAAAGAGTCATTTAAACCCCCAAAGGGGTCTCTACCCACAGGTTGAGAACCACTGTATTAGATGTAGGCCATTTGTGCTGCTGAGACTAAATATCTGTCCCAGACCAATTCCAGGTGTCATATCAGACTCTCAAGTCAGGAGAATTGGCTGAGTTTAATTTAAGAGCATCCAAAAACTAAAGATGAATGAGTTGGCAACCAGATCACAGAGGGAACAAAGAGAAAAGTTCCCTGAGGAACATGAAGTGAGGTAAGGGGGAATGGAAAATTGAGCAGCAGTCTCAAGCAGAGGTCACTGATGGGGCTTGGAGGAGGGAGAGGGAGGAGCTGAGGGCTCACCCTTTTCTCCGCCCTCACAAACCCTCTATGACTCTCCCTGGCTCTGTGATGCATACCTGAGCTTACAGTGAGGCCCATACAATCTCAGAACTCAGATGCCTCAGGCAGCCATGTGATTCAGTCTATGGAGAACATCCTCTCTTTTCTGAATAGATATATTGAACCATGGTTGGACTTTGGATTGGCTTTTTTGGATACTGACCCCAATTATATCTTTCTGAGTGGAGTGGGGTTTATTCTTCTATACCTATGGTATTTGATATTGAAACCATTCTTACCACCACCTTGGAAAAGTCAGGACATCAAAAAGGTGAGGATGTATGGTGGACCCCAAGAGATATTCTTTATTGGTATGCTACAATACCAAATGAGTTACTTTAGGAGTCTGGCTGTCTACCAGAGACCTGCCTAAGATGGGACACTGGGGAGAGAAAAGAACACTGCTGTCCTAAGGCCTAAGTCCTGCCAGAGGAGGAATACAGGGAGGACTAAAATTTTCATTTGGATCTTCAGTCTGCTACTCTGGGTATGGATAAAGGTTCTAGGGCAAAAAGGTACAAAACACTGATTCTTAGTCTCAAAGGATTAGTTCTAGAAGGTGGGTACTCTGGAGGAGAATAGCTTTTCCTGACACTCAATCCCAGGCTCCATTCTCATCCTACTATTCACCCAACTATCCTCCAAGTTGGGCTGGTTAGGAAAGCAGCACTGACTGATTGGAGCCTCTGAGCAGAACCTGAAAGCTGAGCTTTGTCCCACAGGACAAAGGGGTCTCAAAGGGAGCACAGATGTTGCATCTGGCCTCAAATTTTTGACTGATAATCCCAAACGTGGATTTTACAGACAAAAATCTCCCTTTGATTTCCTAAAGAAGTGAAGACAAAACATCTGGTCACCTCTGAAAGTTAACTAAAGGAATGAGTAAATTTCATTAATTGAATAGATATCATAATATTCTTGGTTTATGAAGTCTGGGTTTCTTCAGAAGAGAAACACCAGAAAAAAAGTATAGTACCTTGTTCATTTCTCTATGTCCACAGTGGCAGGGCACAAGTGGCAAAGACAAAGGAAAGAGGAGATCATTTAAAGGTAGGTTCTTATTCATTGGACATCTTCTTTCCAGTTTCTCATACTGTCCTAGGTCTGTGATCTGAGGAGGTAAAGTTCCCAGACACAGTCTCTCAGGAAATAGTCCTCAAAGGAGATACTCACAGGAAAACAGCATGAGAGACATACTGGAGCTGATGCTTTGCTCTCCTATGGGCAGGAAGCTGACAGGCACCAACTGGACAGTGGGTGCCACGCATGCAATGAGCACTGGACATGTCCAGGGAGGACTATGGGTGTTCAGGGGTGGGGTTCATTGGTTGGGTTTTTTTTTGGGGGTTTTGTTTGTTTGTTTTTGAGTCACAAGTTCCTGCCTCCTGATATCCATTCTTGACATCTGGGTGCTCAGATACCTCTGAGGAAACTAAGACTTGTGTGCTTTACATGGTGGTTGTGAGCATCATCACATGAGACATGAAGGTACTTTTTACATGAAACCACATACATGTGAACCTTCTTAATGACAACTTGATCTTGTCTACTTGTTCTTGGTACTTTTAGGCTTTACTAGCCTAAGTATTTTCCTTAAAGGGATGCCTGTGTAATCATTATGTTTCTACCTTTCTTTCCTAAAACTAACACCTATGCTTTCCCAGGTTGTAGAACTACCCAGAGACGAACACAGGAATGGAGGAAGCTTCTGTCTGTTGTGCAAAGGTGATTCTTTCCTCTTTTCCTGGGCCTCATTTTCCCTATGATCAAAAGTTCATGGGTATTCTGTGGGCTTGCTCTTGTCATGGGAGGGGTATTCAATGGGACAAATATACAACAGAGCATGGAGAGAGGCTACAGCATCTCTGAAAGCTATGGGTGGCATAAAATGAATAGACATACAAGCTTTGGGTATCTCCATCACAGCTAGGTCCCATTTCAATGCTGGTCTTTACAACAGAATTGAAATTTCTATCTCCTGCAGCCCCCTAGGTGATCTGTATGATCCCTCCCACTTTCGGCAACTACTATGTCCAGATCCCTTCTGTGATGTGTGTAATGGAGCAACTGCTAAGATCAGTCGCCTGCTTTCTCAGGCCACCCTCGAAGATGGTGCTGCCTCTGTGTCCAGTATGGATTCCACTACAGTTTCTGTGACTGAGACCTCACTGACTCTGTCCCTTTCCCTCCCAGAAAATCCTCTAGGACATCCAATTTCGGACCCTCCATATGAGCCTTCTCTACATTCTTCCTCCATTATTTCACCTCACCAGAGTGCCCACTTAGAAGACACACTTTTTGCCTCACCACTGGGTGACTCTGTACTATCAGAATCTATTCCTCCTGTGAATGCTAAATTCTCTCTGGACCATGATTCTCTCCATCCATTTACCACTTTCCCTCTTCCACAACATGCCACTCAGGAAACAGAATTGCTTCCTCAACCAGCAACCATTCTGTCTCTGGTGGGCAGCCCTAGGGAGCTGTTCACTATCCCAACAAACAAAGGCATTTGCAATTCAAGGCATGCAATGTCAGAATTTACTCAGCAGCAGACTGATATTGACAACTCTTTCCAATTGGAGCCAGCACATTTGGTTAACCAAGAGCTTCTTGACCTCCATTCTTCTGAATCCTACTTATGGGGAAACATCACAACCTGCCTTACATTACCCGGAAACCTTCCCCTTTCCAGCCCTGATGCCATGGTACTACTTGAGAGGCAAGATGGAAAGATGTCTGATTCATTTAAAACTTTGGGGAAGACCCCAGATTCTGATCAGCAGAACTTGGCAGTTCCCCATCCTTTGGGGAGCTGCAAAGGTAAACTAGAGAGACTTCACATGTACCAGCAGTCCCCCCATCTCAGAACTTCTGAAGACCAGTTAGAGCCTCAACACATCCAGTTCTTCTGGAGCCTCCCCTCTCCACACAGCAAGTCCATGAACTCCATTGCTACTGTGTGGGCTGACAGTTCCCTGACCTCTGAGTGCTTCAACAGATTCTCAGATTCCCCAGTGCTTACCAACCACACACCTTTATCCTTGCCTGAGAGTCAACCACAGAACTTGCCCCAAACTCTGTCCCCATCTCAGTCTCAGCCTGTCCCTCCAGCCAAGCCCCAGGCCCAGCTTCAACACTCAGTTCCTGTGCTGTCACCTTCTCATCTTTCCCAGCTTAGAATCTGTGGGGTGTATTTTCACAGACCCCAGGATAAGGTACAACCTCTTGATCCATCTGCAATCCACTGTCTGGAATACAACATCTTGAAAAAGGAACAGGAGAGGGTGTGGGGTTTACCTACTGTAGTAAAAAAATCCCAGGAAGAATTTTGTCCCCCACCTCCCAAATCCTCATTGGTCAAGCAGTCTTCCAAGATCCACGTTCCCAGGTCCATCTCTCTTGGAAATTTCCTCCTCACCAGTGAGCTCCGGAAGAAACTTGAGCACCACCTTCGAAAGAGGCTCATACTACAACGTTGGGGCTTGCCCAAGAGGGTCCATAAGTCTCTGTCATGGATGAGTCCTCGGGCAGAACTTCCAGAGTCATCCTCATCTACGAGCAACTACGGGCTTTCGTGGATCTCTTTCTTTAAGCAACAGGACAGCAAAAACCTACACAACATTGTACTGAATGAACCTGGAAGCTTCCCAGCAAGGCAATCAAGGGAGAAACTGTTAAAGGCAAGGAGAAATAGCCTAGAGACTGTTCAAAAACATCAGCTGTGGAGTAATACCAAGGGTGCTCTAGCTAATGGCCTGCAATCTGACTGTGAGACGAACCTACAATGCCACCCAGGCAGTCTGTCAGGCAAACCTTCAGGGACCTCAGAGGTGAGCCAGTGTCAGAAAAAACTTGAAACTGCCCTGCAAAAGCATTTGATCAGTCATCTCAATGAAACCAATGAGGGTCATATATCTGGCACTGTGTCCAGATTGGGGCATTGTCCTCTCCCTTATACCTTAGGTATAGATAAGGAAGAACATGAGGCTCAAAGACAGTTACCCTCTGATAACAAAGATGGACATGTCAAAAGCACATATACAATGACAAAGTCTGTTCTGCATCAGGCATCTATTGGCTTAGACAACATCAGACTGAAAGAGTCAGAGGGCAATAGACATAGCCCAGATGTGCCCAGAATATCCACTGAGGCTGGCCCTGTGCCAGTGGGTAAGCAACTGGATTTCAGCAAAACAGTCCAGGAGCCTCAAGGAACACAGATGAATGACGAAAACATATTTGTATCCAACAAGGTCAGTAACATAGTCAAGAGAGGGCAGCTCAGTGGTCTTCAACCACAACCTACCAAGATCTTGAACACCAGCCAGTGCAAGAGTGCCCAAGGGGCAGATGGGAATACAACAAAAGTACAAAGTACTCTGGTAGCTGGAAGGGCCCAGAAGGAAATATCAGGTTTCCAGGAAAGTCAGACATCTGACTGCAATAGTCAGGTATCTAGGGAGGAGAAATTTAAAGCAGAAAGCAGACTGCCCATCCAAGCTCTAGGGCCCCCAAATGACATGCTCCCTGCCTCAGAGAAATTCACTTACAAACCTTTACTCATGCATGACCAAAGCCCATCCAGTGGACCCATGAATGCTTCTCAGGTACAATGGGTTCACTTGTCCACAACAGGGCTTAGTGTGGAACAGCAACAGGAGCCCTGGGTGCATTCATATGTCTTAGACAAGTGCCATAACAAGGACTTCCCTCCATCTGCCAAGAAAGCATACCCTCTGGCCTGCAAAACAGAAGAATTTGGTGCAGGTGATACTTCCATTGACCAAAAGAAATGAATGGGAGACAGTGGCAGACAGGTCCATACAGTTCCAGAAATGTGTGGCTTTACAGAAGAAACTACTGTGTCAGAGGCATTGCCCATCCATGCCCCACAGTAGCCAGAGCCTCACAAATATTCCATCTGTAGTTGTAATCTTGGCCAGGTACCTTCAGTTGCTCCCCTTGGTTGTAGGCTCTGTGTGAGGAAGCTCATCTCAATTTTACAAGCAGAAAATACTTTTACTGAATTTCTATCAGAAAAAAATTTCTCCCCTCCTCTGTATCCCATCCTTTATTGATAATACTGACTGCCCCCAATAAATGTTCTAATAAAGTGTGTTTGTGCTTTCTTCATGTGGCATGGCTTTCAGGTAACCCAGGGCTTGTGCTCAAAAAAAAGGACAAGTCAGGTTTGCTCTCATTTATTTTCTCTCTGGGCTTCTGAAATATGACTTGATTCCCTGACACTATTTTTGAAGAATGGTTGGGATATGTCCCTAAGAGAATTTTCACTCTCTGGTGGCTTGGGGAGAAGCTCTGCTTCCTATCTCTTAGCTTAGCCTTATTTCCAATATATGGCATCCCACACTGTCTCCTTCATTGACTTTCATATCCTTGAGATATGAGGTTTCCTTACTAGGTTTTGTCAACCTACAAAGGAAAAGTACATTTGTGAGATTTTTAGGATGATTTAGTCATTTTTATTGTTTAGAATTTCATACTATATACTTTGATCATTTTCACCCTCACCCCTCTCCCTAATTCCTCTGATGCATCTCTTGAAGCTTTGAGGGGAAGAGGCGGTGAGACCATAACACAGCATGGCAGCTTAACTCTGACCAAGAAGAGAGCTAAAGGGGAGAGTGGCCTTATTTCTCCAGGCTTGGGATATGATCTTTTTATCATGATCAGCATCTTAAAGGGATAGACCCTTTATCTAACAGCTTTTAGAATGCCTACCCTATGCACCAACAAAAATCCCAACAATAATATAGCTGAAACAGTAATGAGTCTTTTTGTCTTACTGCCCTACTTAGCTTGTTTATATAGCTTAAATCTTATTTTGAAAGTTCTTTTGTTATAACCGAAAGCTGAAAATCACATTCAATGAAATTTGTATAAAGTATCACAATGAATTTCCATCTTTTTCTTATTTTTCTAACTGGTCTGTTTGCTTAACTGTTTGGCCCTGATTCATAGGGACATTACCTATATCTTTTAGGCTACATAAATTACAAGTATCAACTTCACTTATTCATGATTGTGTCATATTTAGATGTGTCTTAATGTTTTAAGAAAACAATTACATATGTATATATCTCCTCAAGCTACAGTATTAGACTGCCCCCACATTATTCTAAGGCCTATCTTGTCCTTTACCTCAAGAGTTTCATTCCCTAACTAGAAAGGTAAAGTGCCCCAGTCCTTTGGGAAATATATATCCTTTATCCCTGATCCTATAACAGTAAGTGAAATGTCTCAGGGGCAAATTTATAAGTGACTAAGCCAGGTAGGCATTCTTGGGAGTAGACTCATATTAATGTAGCTTCAAAATACCTTATTTTTGGCTAAAATTTTATGGTGCAGACTGGACATACTCAGAGGAATTTCTGTTTACCACTTTAATCATTTATGTGTTCTGAGACTTTGAGCTAAATGTGGCACCCAAAATGTGTCTATAATAGTATATACATATAATGACCTTAAGCTCGTCATGCTTAAGAATTGGCCTGTCCACATGTACATATAGCCCCTCATAAAATCCTCATGCTTCCTTTGTTTAGGGGAAAACATTGTTTTGGAAATTTTGAAATATGTCTATGCTGTACTCACTTGCTGCAGACAGTTTTGTACCACTCCTTGATATTATAGCTATGCTTAATTTGGCTTTTCATTCACTAAGTTGTGAACTCAGTTGCATTTGGTTACATTCCCAGCACTATCTGCTCCAGAATGGAAAGCAAAGCCTCTCTCTGAAGTCAGCTCATTTCTTTTTACTCCAAAGCACTACTGGACTTTAGTTTGGCAATATGAACAGTAACCATAGCATCATCATGGAGGGCAAGGCAAATCGTAGATCTTTCTGATCCTCCTTTCCGGTGACATCCTTGTATCTGGCAAATCCAACCTCAGGCTCACTGGTCCTATACTACAATATCTCCCCAAGTAGATGTCTGATGCTCATTCTCAGTACAGGCCAGATTAAGGCTTTACTAGACATCGGAGGCTTAGGCAGCAGCCATGTAGGCACAATCTGTGACAAAGGAAGGTGTTCAAGCCCTCTCAAGAGGTCTCTGGAGTTTGATTCCTGTTCCACTACTTACTGCTGATACCCTTTTTGTGTAGTTAATCAGTGCTAATAGAGCCCAGTTTACTTTCACAAAGATATGAATAGTGAGTACTTCAGATGCCATCAAGTAATAGATCAATTAGGCTGAGTTAGAGCTGAGTTTTGGCTGTGTTCTTTAGTAGGGTACTTATAGATTGAGATCTATGGTTTAGACTATAAGAACATTGGGTGGTTTGAATAAGATGGCCCCCTTAGGCCCATATTTTGGAATGCTTAGTCACCAGAGAATGGAACTCTGAAAGGATTAGAATGATTAGGACATGTGGCTTTGTTGGAAAAAGTATGTCACTGGTGTTTGACTTTGAGGTTTCAAAAGTCCATGCCAAGCCCAATGACACTCAGGTTTCTAGAGTCCAGCTAGTCTGAGGGGCTGTCGTGGTAACTGTAGGGCAATGAAGGAACTCATAATCCATACTGAGCCACCTGAACTTCCCTTACTAAAGAATATGTATGGTCCACACTACTGACAGGCTAATTCCTCTCCAGACTTTAGAGCCCTCAATGAAGAAGAGAGCTTGCTAACTGGCATCTCGGAGTCCTACGAACTTTGCTGCAAGACCCCATAACCAAGCTTGTCACTAAGTGAAGTGTTTGAGTTCTTAATTCCATAAATCTTGAAGCAGCAAGGTCCAATATGAATATAGATGTACAACCAGCTGTAGAGGTATCTTAGAAGCGCAGTTGTGGCCAGATAGTCTGCCAAAAAAGTTTCTTCCAAGAACTAAGAAGACATTTTCTTGTGTGTGTGCAGGTAAGGGGGTTTAAGGCATGCTCATTTGGAATTTATTATAAAGCTGAGGATGGTCTTGAAAATCGGATCCTCTTGCTTCTACCTCCTAAGTCCTGGGATAACAGGTGTTTGTCATCATACCTTGTTTATGCAGTATTAGGGATTGAACTTGGATTCTTTCATGATAGACAAGCACTCTATAGACCATATCCTGGGGCAGAGGCTGTATGCAGTATACTTTCTTGAATGTTCGTAAGATCCTTTTGTGATGGAAGCCCAGTTGCACATGCAGCAAAAGATTGAAAACAAGAACACTGCTGCTAGTAAACACAAGTCCCTGTACCAGCAGTGAGAGTCCAGGAAGTTCAGATAACACCAAGATTAGAAAGGATTTCTTTTAAATCTCATGAGTGGTGTCTGGTTCCTGTGGACCTGGGATAAGCAGGAGCTCTCCTCTTTATTGAGGGTTCTAATGGGCAGCATTGTGAGGCCTCTTAACTCCTTCTGGCCACATAAATACTCTGTGCCTGGTATAATTGCCTCAAGAATGGGCCCACAAGACCATTTTTTTGTTGTTTTAAATTTTCCTAGATTACTAAGTCCTGAGTCAACTAAACAACAAGGTTACAACAAGTTCTGACCACTGAAGTGTGGACAGAGATAGGTATGGCCTGGGCTTCAGACATCAGGGACCAGGTTTGTGGGAAGAGTGGGGCCTCTGGGAGTAGGTGAGGGTGATGCTGAGTATTCATCTAGGAGTAGAGATTTGAGCACTGTTGGTTTAATGTTTAGTTTTCATACAGCCACCAGAACAGCTTCTGTCTGCTTCTGACTAATGTTCCAGTCCCCCACATCCATTGAGGCTTCTAGCCACAAGTCACATGTCTATCCCTTTGACTTGATCCTAGCACAGCACCCCACAAAATCACTTCAAACAGTCTCTCAGGTTCTCTGTGCATTGGCTTTTCCTCCTTAAAACCCAGGAGTGCTGCTGCCCTACTTCAGGAAGAGGCCTTTGCTCCCTTTAACTTGAAGGACAGATGTAAAGTTCTATTTTTCCGGAAGGATTTGGCATTCCCCAAGGCATGGACAATCTACAAGACCAGAGAGATGTCACTCTCTAACCAGAATGAATCCTGACTCCTTAGTATCCCTGTAGTGGGCATGCCCCCATTTGCCTTCCCAATTAGGCATGCCCTAATTTCCTTGCCTTTTCCTCAAGGAGAGTTTCCTTGCGATGCTCCATCTCCTCCCTTTTGAGGTCTGATGGCTAACTCCAGGATAAGTCTGATCACTGAGGGATATGGGAAACCTACAAGGGTGGTGCAATAAGAGTTGAAGAAGGATGAAGCTTTATTGCTTGGCTTTCCTGGGCTTTTTGTGTAGTGGCAGTGAATGGGCAGATATGCTGAGGAAAAGGTGAAGATGGTAAACTAAAGAGTGGAGCTATAGCTTAGAGAAGCCTGAGCCAAGAATGACCAAAGGCCTGGTGCTCACCCTGGGGCCTGGTCTTGAGCCTCAGGCATAAATAGTAGCAGGAACCAGACTTGTGCAGCTATGAGGATGCTGCAGGGCTGTGGGGAGCCAGCAGCTCTCAGAGGCCTGGGTTGAAGTTCTGTGTGAGGAGACACAGATTCAGATTCTGGAAGTGGAGTGAGTCCCTTGACTTGGCTGATCCAGTCAGTGAAGTAGGTGACTCTGGTGAAGACGCTGGGGTAAATAGGATGCCGGCAATCCAGGCCCCAACTGGCCAGTCCTACCAGGACCCATGCACTGGTTTGGTAGCAGATGAGGGGGCCCCCAGAATCACCCTGAGGAGAGAGACAGTAGTTAGTGTGAGATCTACTTAGAACCAGAAATACCAATTGCACGTTAGGACCCTACATAGACAAGATGGATGAGGACAGGTATCAAGCTATAAACATATGAACCTTTCCCTTTGTTTGCCATGCCTGATGTCTAAAAGGGAAAGTTTAGGGACTTGTAAGCAAGCTGGTTCTGCTAATCTATGTGTAGATCCTGGCTCCATAAACCTTGAGCTGCTGTGATATATCCAGTCAACTCTACTGCCATTAGTAATGTTGGCCTGGACTATTTTCTCAACCTATGAATGGGAACTCTTGAAAAAATATGCCTATCCCCTGACTGGGTGAAGACAGCTCATATCACCAGGCAATAGGCAGGGGTCTTCAGAACCCTGCTGAGAGTTACTAGAGATGTGAAATGTCTTTAGGAAAACCCCATGGGAAATCCATTCTATAATGGTGACAATGTCAGCTCAGAAGGCCGAAGCCTGCAGAGATGGGGAAGGCATTGGAATCCAAACATCTGGGCCCTGGTTGTGCTCCACTTCAGACCAATCATTTTCCTTCTCTGGGACAGTTTCCCCAGACAATCCATTATGTCCAATAGTGAACTTACTCCTATGCCGTATAAAGAGTTCCCATAAGAAATTGACAACCCAACAACAAACTGAGAAACTTAAATGAAACATTACAGAAGACAGGATATGACAATGAACATGCAAAATATACTTAGTGGCAAGAAAGGGAGATGGGTACCAGAAGCATGCTAAGTCATCACTGGAAGTATTACTAAACTGTTTACTTAGAAATTACATATTTGTATTTTTGTTATGCCTAAATAAAAAGTATAAAATATGCAACAAAACTTGATGTTAGGATTTGCTAAAGGAATAGCTATCCTCAAGGAGACTATTGAGGCATGAACCCAAGGAAAACAAGTAGAGGTAATAAAACAGGAAGTGTGGGGGTCTCCACAAAGACTACAGGACAATACAGCCACTCCTAGAGGAACTGAGATAAAGAGAACAGGCATGGGGAAAACACAGGACAGCCTTACTCACCCGGCAGATGGACTTTCCTGTGGAGAGGCCCCCTGCACACAGCATTTCCTCATGCACATAGCCCCTGCTTTGGCCTGGTCTTTGCCCATATAAGGCATTACAAAGTTCATTCTCAATAATTCCCACTTCACCTTCCTGCAGTGAGAAGGGTGGTAACAGTTTTGCTGTGAAAATAAAGAGGAAGTCAGTGATGGACACTGTGGCTTAGTTGGGAAAGACTGATGCTCACCATAGGACAGCTGAGTGTCAAATTCTGTTTCCATCTTTCTACTTCTCATGAACTTCTCTCCTCTTTCTCAGAAACTCCCACTTACCATCTTCACCTCTCACACAGCAACAGATCACATATCTACTGTGTAAAGAGGCAAAACCCACTAACACAATGTGCCCAATGTTGTTCAGCAACATTTATCACTAACCTTTATCCTATGTCTTCATCTACCTATTCACTTATATACTCACTTATTTTTTCATTACTTTCATCAATCTATCCATTTCCCACATCCACCCTTCCACCCATCTACTCTTTCATTAGTGTCTCTATCCATCCTTCCTCCTCATACCTACTATCATTTCTATCCACAACACCCAGGTACCATCTTCCTTCCTTCCTTCCTTCCTTCCTTCCTTCCTTCCTTCCTTCCTTCCTTCCTTCCTTCCTTCCTTCCTCCCTCCCTCCCTCCCTCCCTCCCTCCCTCCCTCCCTTCCTTCCTTCCTTGCTTTCTTCTTTCCTTCCTTCCTCTCCCTGATTCACTCAACTCCACCTCACTCACCTATCCACTGACCATATCACCAATATCTTTGTGCTAGTTAAACTGATACAAAGGACCATTTTTTAGTTGGGAAACCAAAAAAAAAAATCAATTAACTCATTGGTGTTAAAGAAATAACACAGGGAGAGGTGACAGTACAGATTGTCTACTTTAGCTCACATAATTAAGTAAAATGCAGGTGGGTGCTGTGAATGCTTGATTGATAAATAAAACTCTGATTGGCCAGTAGCCAGGCAGGAAGGATAAGGTAGGTGGGACAAGGAGGAGAAGAATTCTGGGAGGTGGAAGGCTGAGGCAGAGAGACACTGCCAGCTGCCACCATGACAAGGGAGATGTAAGGTACCAGTAAGCCACGAGCCACGTGGCAACTTATAGACTAATAGAATGGGTTAATTTAAGATATAAGAACAGCTAACAAGTAGCCTGCCATGGCCATACAGTTTGTAAATAATATAAGTCTCTGTGTGTTTACTTGTTTGGGTCTGGCCCTGGGCCAGGCAAGACCAGGAAAACTATAGCAACAGGTGGGAGACTGAAAAATAAGTTGAAACCAATCATACCGAGACTAGAGAGGAGAGTAAATTGCATAGAAAAAAAAGGGGTGCTGGGGTAGAAATGATCTCAACATCTTCAAGGAGAGGTAAGGAGGCTGGGGTTGAGTATATTAGGGAAGCAGTAAGTGATGAAGCAGAAATGGATCAGGGTGCTATCATCACAGAAGATCTTGACAGGGATTTATTTTAATTTTAATTTAAAGCACAAGTGAGATGGTGGTGGAGGGTTCTGAAAAGGAAAATGACATGACTATGTTTTAAAGTAATGCTGACAGCCACATGGAGATTTATGTAGAAGCACACAAGAATAAAAGTAGAGGACCATTTTAGAAACTACAGTCAACAAATGGGAGTTAATTATGCCAGAGTATATAGCAGCAGCACTGTGGAGTATACATCAGTTACTAGACTGGTATAGTAAAGCAAAATGTGGGCTCAGCTTTCAAAAATGTGTGCATTTGGGGGGTGGATGGGGAAAGCTCCTCAGGAAGACATGTTCTTCCCCAAACATCTAAAGTACTTCTTTTGAGAAGAAATGTGCCAAATTATGATACTACAAACAACTACAAATCTACATTGTTTTTCATTTCATATTCCATAAGCATATTTCCCAAGTCATAATCCTTTAATAAATACTTCTGGTGATGACTCTGCATACATTTATCTACTTTCAATCTAAAATAATAAAAACAAGGGGTTCTTAGTGGCTCACTGGTAGAGCCTGCTCCAAGTATGTGCAAGGCACTGGGACCAATCCCCAATACCAAAAACAAACAAAACAAACAAGCAAATAAAACCAAAAGGATTTCTCCATTATATAGTTCACCTGGCAAGACTGTAAAAATAGGATAAAAAACAGTTGAGATTAAGTGAGATTAAACACTCAGAAGCTGCAACAGTTCTCAATCATGCATCCTCAATGGTCTCAAATAACATGTGACTTTCTTTCCACTTTACTCATGTACTATACTTTGGATATTGAGTGTTCAAGCCAGTGTGTTTGAAGCCTTTTCCTCAGCCTGTGACACTATTGGTAATAGAATATCCTATTACTAAGAGGTAGAGCCTAGTGGAAGGAAGTTAAGTCATTGGACATGTGTATCTGTTAAGAAGATACTAGTATAATGGCCTCTCCCCTTCCTCTTTATTTGCTTCCTGGCCACCATAAGGTATGTATCATCGTTCTGCCACACATTTCCTCACCACAATGTGCTGCTTCACCAAAACAACAAGGCCAAGTGATCATGGACTGAAAGCTCTGACACTGTAAGCTAAAATAAACCTTACCTTTTAAAACTGATTACCTCAAGTTTTGGAAACCTGATTAACATGGAATAGACTATCCTCCACACATGACCTTTATTTAATCAAGTCACCTCAGATCAATGACATTAAACTATTAGAATAAAAAGACCAGCCGGGCAGTGGTGTTGCACGCCTATAATCCCAGCACTCGGGAGGCAGAGGCAGGAGGATCTTTGTGAGTTCAAGACCAGCCTGGTCTACAGAGCAAGATCCAGGAAAGGCACAAAGCTACACAGAGAAACCCTGTCTCAAAAATAAATAAATAAATAAATAAATAAATAAATAAATAAATAAATAAATAAATACTAAAAAGACCATTAATATTCAAAGAGCCCAGATTCTTGATGGCAAATGTCAACAGTTCTCCACCTTTAGAACCTGGGCTGCAGGGAAGTTTGCAGCTGCGGACTCTCACACTTTCCGAGTTAGAAGGACTCTATAATGGCCTTCTTATGTCATAGGCCATGGAGGTGAGGTACGGAGGGCAACATCCAGTGACTTCAGAAACCTTCCTTCCTCCCCATGCACCTCTTGTCTTCCTCCTCTTCCTTCCCTTACTCCCTCTCCAACTTCTCTTTCCCTTACTGTCTTCAGAAAGCATTCCCCATCCAGTTATCCAACAGGAAGTGTAGTTGAGGAGCTGTGTGTCTTTAGGTGGGAGGCAGGCAGGTACAACGTAGGATGTGAAGTTCACGGGCAGACACAACTGCAGCATTGCAATGTCACTCCCAAAGGAATGAAACTTCTCAAAGTCTGGGTGTTTGATGATACGGTTCACAGACATCTTCTGAGTGTGCTGTGTTCTCTGGTACAGCTGAGTATTCCCCAACAGAACCTGATAGTCCCCTGGGGCCTGGGATTTGCTGAAAGATAAAGGATTCCATCATCATCATCATCTCTGAGTGGGAGGATAGTCCTGTCTTCTGAACCATCATTTGTCACTAGCCACTGTGCCCTGATTCCATGCAGCTTGGTCTCTCCCTTTCTGACAGTCAAGTGTTGGGGTAGTTTGAATGAGAATGGCCTCCATGGGTTCATATATTTAAATGTTTGGTCCCTAATTGGTAAAACTGTTTGGGAAGTATTAAAAGACGTGGCCTTGTTGGAGGAAGTGTGTCACTGGGGGTGGGCTTTGAGGTTTCAAAAGCCCAAGTAAATTCTTAATTGCACCTCCCTCTCTACCTTGTGCATGAACATCAGCTCTCAGCTACTGCTCTAATGCCATGCCTACCTGCCTGCTGCCATGCTCCCTGCCATGATGATCATGGACTCTTATCTCCTAGAACAGTGAGCCTCAATAAATATATTTTTTTTTTATAAATTGCTTTGAACATGGTGTCTCATCATGGCAATAGAAATGTAACTAAGACAGAAGTTGATACCAGGGAATGGGCTATTGCTGTCACAGGCCTGACAAAACTGGGTTTGTTGTTGTTTGTGAGAAATCCATTAGATTTTTGGAGTTTGGACTAGGAAAGCAGTTGAACACTTTAAGCAGGACTTAACTGGCCATCCTAGCAGGACCTTGGAAAACAATAGTGTTGATAGCAATGTGGACTGTGGAGGCACAGCTCAAGAGGTTTCAGAGTGGAACAATATTAGCAATTGAACTATAGACCATTCTTCTGTATTTTGGCAAAGAGTGTGTCTACTTTTTGCACTTTTCTTAAGAATCTTCTTGAGGCTAATTTCATTGACAAAGGAGAGTTCAAGACAACCTAATACTGACTTGTTCACTTGGCTATTAGTGATCACCCTTATGCAGATCTACAAAAAAAAAAGAGCAAGCATGGAAAAAAGAAATACAAAATGTACAGTTTGAGGGAAAAAAAGAACAAGAAATTTAATGTTGGAGACTTGGTTTATGCTGAAGAGATAAGGAGAATGAGGGGAGGGTGGTAAAGGGAATAGTGTCCTCAGGGTAAGACCTCACCAAGCTATTCCTGCAAATAGCTTGTGAAAAGAAAAGGCCTAAGGAATTACTTGCTCCTAAAGAGCAACAATAAATTAAAGCTTATGCAAATTCAGTTCAAGAAGGGAGTCAGGTTCCATCCGAAGTAGGCAGCAGAATTTGGTGACATCAGCTATGTGGTTCTGGCTTTAGAGTCATGGAGGACACATGAGTAAAAGGGTTGTGGAATCTTTCTCTATTGTTAAGAAAAGCTGCTGAGGCCAGGCATGTGGCAGGGGAATCCGTGCCTGAAACCCAGAGAGGCCATTATGTGAAGCTGTGAAGGTAAAGCCTGAGTTCTGCTGGAGACCTCAGGATATTGGAGATGCCAGAGCTGCAGCTGTGGGATAACAGTCAAAGAGAGTTGAATTCAGGGAGTTGAACCAATCCAAAAGAGAAAATTTATGTTGTAGTCAGAAAAGCTGGAAGGATAGATCCATCTGTGTCCTTTGACATTGGACATAGAGCTTCATGATTTGGAGTTTACCCTGCTGGGTTTCAGTCTTGCATTGGTCCAGTATTTCCTCACTGTAGCCCTGTTCCTTCCTTTTTGAATGGTAATGTATATTGGAATACCACTGTATGTTGGAAGAATGTAATACGTTTTTTTATCTTATAGGTTACAAGTAAGAAATTACTGTGAATCTCAGGAGAGACTTTGGACTTTGAAATGGTGTTGAGACTGAAAGACTTAGGGATTTCTGAAGCTGGACTAAATGCATTTTGTATTATGATATGGCCACAAGCCTAAGGGGGCCAGGGAGTAAAATGCTGTAGTTTAAATGAGAATGACCCCCATAGGCTCATATATTTGAATGTTGGATCCCTAGTTGGTGGAACTGTTTGGGAAGAATTAGGAGATATGGTCTTGATGGAGGATATGTGTCACTGAGGGGTGAACTTTGAGATTTCAAAAATCCAATCCATTACTAGTTATCTCTCTCTCCACTTTGTACATGTGGAATGATATTTAAGTTTTCAGCTACTGCTCCAGCACCATGCCTGCCTGCCTGCTGCCATGCTCCCTGCCATAACAGTCATGGACTCTAACCCTCTGAAACTGTGAGCCCCAATAAACATTTTCTTTTATAGGTTGCCTTGGTCATAGTGTCTCATCATGGCAATAGAAAAGTAACTAAGTAGGAGCCTTTTTTCTGTAGGCTGATGGATATTCTATTCAAACCTCATGACACAGTATTCCCCATTATATTTTAGAATTGAATGAACAAAAAATTTCAGCATTGGAAGGGTCCCTAATAGAGTCCTCAAATCAAACCTTTTAAATTTTTACTTAAGAAAAACTATGGCTGAATCCTATTTTTATGATTTAAATCTTACTCCTAAACCAATAGCTAAAGGCATAGTCATCAGCCTGTGGTGCTATCCAGAAAGGGTGGAACATTTAGAAGGTGAGGCCTAGTGAAAAGAAGCTATGGTATTAGGAGAAGGTGCTTGAAGACCCCCCACTTCTTTTCATTATCTTTATTTTCTAGCTACCATGAGGTGATCAGGACTCACCCACATATGTTCTTGCTATGATTATCATAGATTCAAAGAAATAGAACAACTAACTTTGAACTGAAACCATGAGCCAAGATAATCTTTCTCATTTTTGTTCATTTTCTGAATTATTTGGTCACAGTGATGGAAATCTAACATATTTTCCTGCCCCCTTACCAAAGATTGCTTCTCCACTTGGTGCTAAGCACTCATAAAGGACTTGTTAAATACACACATGAGTACATCAAAAGGAAGCTTTCCTTGTTCCTGAATAGGACTGAATAAACAGCTTGTGTATACAGCTTTGTTCCCACAGCTCCCACACTAGGAGGGTCCTCACCAACTCAATTCCTCCCTTCTGGTAGCCCCTGCAGCTCCTTTGCATTCCTCCAAGATTGCAGCATCTTTATAGACTTATGTTCCTCAGAGCTGCCTTCCTCACACACTTTGCCATGTCTTACCTGTATCATACTGATTGAAGTTTGTTCCTTCTGAGGCAAAAGAACCCTTTACTTAGGGTCTCCTACATTCTGTTCCCTAAAGGATCTCAGGTGAATGCAGCACAAAATAGGTGCCAACAGGATTAAGCTAGAGTCTCAAAGCCAAAAAGCAAAGTTTCAATTCCCTGATCTGGACTGTTTAGCACCCATTCCCTCTGGGTCCCTCCATTTCTGATCAAAAACTAGGCCCTCTGTCTGGCTCCAGAGAGCCAGAGGAGTTAGACTCCTGGCTATCTATCATTTGTTCAGGTTGGGGGGGCCTGCACTTCCCATCCGTAAAGCTTGATATGGCATAAGCATGACCACAGTTTTTCCCAGGACTTAGTTTTACAAAAGTAAGAAATTAACTGGCTGCTAGTTATATGTGGTCTTTGCCTAGATTCTGGCTCACAGGAGAGTAAGGGACAATAAAATAAGATGAGGTCTGCAGGTAGACAACAAAGCATGGCCAATCCTCTTGGGAAACATCTGCATTAGTTGGCAGACACAGAGGGGGAGTATACAGATCCCTACAGGAGCTGAGAATTAAAGATAATGAGGACCAGGATAAATCAAGGAAGTTTTGATGACATATGGGGCTAATCCAGGCAGAGAGGATTGTGGGGCAAGGAAGGACAAATTGTCTTTGGTGAAAATAGACTTACCCAGAGAGAAGCCCAGAGGAGAAAGGCATGTTATCTCTAACTTCCTTCCTCCTCTCATCCTGCATCTTTCTCACCACCTAGACCCTCTCTGGGGGCTCCAGATAAGGCAAACTCACTTTAGAAAGCAGTGGGCTGTGGAAACCAGCCAATGAGAATCAATGAGGACAGCTCCACAGAGATGCAAGCCCCGGTACAGCAGGCTGGCCTGCCATGGCCACTGGCCAGCAGATGTATCCTGGCCACCGAACACCTTTCCAACCATCTTCGGCTTCCCACACACTGAGGAGACACCCCCATGCAATCTGTTAGAGACACAATTCCTGAGAGGCAGAATAACACCCTAAGGAAGCTCCTCCACTTCACAGATTGGAAGATCATGGCAAAAGACAAGTGCAAGTAATTTCGGGCCACCCTCGTCTCTGCTTTTACTGACCACCACCTTGGACGTGAAAAGCTCCACAGACAGTTCTGTTGGAGCAGAAGTCTGGGAAAATGGGATGGAACAAATAAAATGCTAGCCACAGCAGCCTATCCTTAAGTGGGCCTGCCAAGCAGATAAACCAAAGAGAGGCTACATGACTTAATTTTCTCAAATAACACAGCTCTGTGCTTATTTTTCAAATAATAAAACTAGAAGTCTCATAGGTTACTGATATTAGTTGCTCAAGGTCATGGCTTCTCGGTGACTGTCCCAACTTCAGTCTGCCCAGTATCCCAGGGAAAAAGAATTACTGGCAGGACTCTGTGGTGCTTATGAAGGACCTGGGACAAGTTGCTTTACATATCTAAAAGGAGACTGGGTGAGGCCAGTAATGACAACTTTGTTTCTATGATTCGTCTGGGCGCAGATTACTGGTCCCAGATCTTGATAGGCTATCTTTATCTTCTCCTAGGAATCCCCAAGCCTCGGGGAGCTTCATTCCCTTTGTCCCCACTTTTAGTAATCCCATGCTTTCTATCAATGGGTCATCCTTGGACACCATTTTGCTCCCATGGCACCACACAGGGAACTAGGGTACAAAGAGTGAGTCCCAGAGGGGAACCTAAACCCCTTTGGTTCATATTTTTTTTGGTAGCACCTGGTTCCAAGGGGAAGGCAAAAGAGGATCACTACTTCCGGTGCCTTACCTGGTCTTTACAGCCTCCACCCATCACCCACCCATTGGCTTTCAAACGGACCTTCTGCTCCGCTCACAGAATCCTGGTGCCTGAGGGCCGACGGTTTCCAGCCTTGCTGTGGCTCCGGTCTCCTTGGTGCTACCCCAGGAACCTTTGAGGAACTAGGGACACCAGCCTTGGAGCTCAGGGGCAGCAGTAACAGCAGGGGCCAGAGAAGAAGACTGGGCCCACAGGCGATCCTCACCGCCCTAGTGCCCATCCCAGATGGGCAGATTCCAGAACCTGTAGGGTAGTTGGCCCTGACCTGGGCCTGACCCCGCTCTGACCCCGGCCTGACCCCTGCAAGGACAGTTCTTGACCTTGCCTTGAGACAGACCTCCAAGCCCTGCCCCATTCAGCTTTCCTGTCTGCTGTCACCACCCAATCTGGACTCTCCAAGACCACAGTGACCCTAGCTCTAATTCCCAGCTTCTAACCCATGTGTACCAGCAACAGTCCAATGGAAAGTTCCTGCACATCGATGATCAAAACACAGGGAGTCCAACCACAGAAATAGGAAATGATTGAAAAGGAAATTCAGGCTGAGGATGTGTCTCAGAAATAGAAGTAGGGAAATGAGGGGGAAACTGGTGGGTTCACTAGGACTTCCCTATAAACCCCATACACACAGAGAAAGTTAATTCGTGGAAGAAGGAGAAACTAAAAAGATCCACACATAGGGAAAAATGTAATTAGCTGTCAGGAAAATAAAATATGTAAAGTATCATTTCTAGCCATCAAATTGCAAGCATGTAATGAGACATAGTTTCCCAGTCTTTTGTTAATCAGCATTTTTTTTCTTTACAGTGGTGGTAGGCATCTGAATCTCAAAGACATACCCCCTTCTCATCCTTCATGTGATCTGAACTTATGTGAGAACCTGCCATTTCACATTTATTCATATCAGTCTTCATCACTCAGACAAAAACTTCGGACTATAGGTACTTCTATTTACCACTGCCCTAGGGAGAGAGGGATATATTGTAAATAAATTGGCTGAGGACCTTAATGTAGATCTGACCACTATCAGTCAGATCCTAGAGACTTCCTGTCAAGATCTCTAAATTGAACTGTAGACATTCTCCTGACCCTGTGCTGACCTTTGGCCTGGGCCAAGTAGGCAGTTTACTTCGACATTCGGGCAGTAGACCATGGAGAGTGCTATCCAGCAGAGCTTGATACCTAGAAGTCTATGTAGAGTGGCAGTGGGGGACAGGTGTGTTCAGTATGCTTTGATTCTTAACATTGTATGTGGGACAGCAGTTTGAATAACTTTTAGCAAGGCCTGAATAATAGTAGTATGTTTTGGTGGTGTGAGGAAGAAGTATCCTACATGGCCTGATCCCTAAATTTTATTTATTTATTTATTTATTTATTTATTTATTTATTTATTTATTTATTTATTTATTTATTTTGAGACAGGGTTTCTCTGTGTAGCTTTGTAGCCTTTCCTGGAACTCACTCTGTAGCTCAGGCTGGCCTCAAACTCAGAGATCTGCCTGCCTCTGCCTCCTGAGTGCTGGGATTAAAGGTGTGTGCCACCACTGCCCGACTTCCTGATCCCTAAATTTAAGTTTGGTGATAGATGTACATGAGGGCCTGAATCCAGTGTTTTACCTGGGCTGACTGGGTATCCAGAAGGGCCTGATCCCTAGCAGTGTATGTGACCCACTACTACATGTAATCCTAAATAAACTGCTCAGCATCACTCCTACTGCAAGCTCCCCTTGGTCACTCTAATACACACTGAAAGTAGTTAGGCCATCGATTTTGGATTCCCCTGAATGCCCCATATAGATAGCTTTGGTTGTCAATTTGACTATATCTGGAACCAAGTAAGACCCAATCTGCCGAGCACTCCTGTGAGGGTTTTTTTCTTTTCTTTTCTTTTCTTTTCTTTTCTTTTCTTTTCTTTTCTTTTCTTTTCTTTTCTTTTCTTTTCTTTTCTTTTCTTTTCTTTTCTTCTTTCCTTTTCTTTCTTTCTGTCTTTTTTTTTCTTTGAGATGGGGTTTCTTTGGATAGCCCTAGGCATCCTGAAACTTGGTCTGTAGACCAGGATGACTTTGAAATCAGAGATCTGTAGATGTAACCAACCGTCTTATTAAATAAGAAACACAGAAACAATGTAAAAGAGAAAGCCAAGAAGTCAGAGCTCAGAGCTAAAATCTCACCCTTCCTCCTGCTGTCCCAGCTTCGCGAAAAAAAAAGGCCTACTTCCTGTCGGTTCGTATTTTTAAAGTATGTTGTTCTGCCTTCTCATTGGTTGTAAACCCAAACACATGACTGCCTCGTCACTGTCTGAATGTACAGCCCCCTAGGTCTTAAAGGCATATGTCTCCAATGCTGGCTGTATCCCTGAACACACAGAGATCTTATGGGATTAAAGGCGTGTGCCACCACCGCCACACTCTTGCTATGGCTCTAATAGCTCTGACCCTGAACACACAGATATCTATGGGATTAAAGGCGTGTGCCACCACCGCCACACTCTTGCTATGGCTCTAATAGCTCTGACCCCCAGACAACTTTATTTATTAACATACAATCAAATTAATATTTCAGTACAAATCAAAATAATATTTCAATACAATTAGATTACCACCACATTTCCCCTTTTCTATTTTAATAAAAAGAAAAAAAGCAAAAGGTTATGACTAACAAAAGAAAAACTATATACAAAAGTACAATAACTATATACAATATATACAAGTAATAAATACCTAAACAGGTATTTGACGAATCAGAGAAAATAATTCCATTATCTATCCTATTTTGATAATTCCAAGATGTATCTAATGTACTTTCTATCCTAATTAATTTTCAACTATAACTAACTAATCTTCAACCATAACTAACTAATCTTCAACTCCCTCAGAGACCCAAGAAGGGAATAATATTAGCTAACAAAAATAAAAACAGGAAGTGCATGCAAGCAACTTCCAAAAAAATTTTGTGAGTTGACAGAAACAGCCAGCTGCCTGGGCAGTCACCTGAGGTTTCTCCGCAGTGTTGGGGCATCATCTCCAGCCTATAGGCTTAGTGTATCTGACAGACTCATTTGTGAAGTAGGATGTACACAAGGTCAACAGTTCAACCTCACATTGGGTGAGAGCAGTCCACGTACCAGAAACACCTGAATTCCACTAGTGTCCTGTCATGATTCAGGATTTTAAATTCTGGAAATTGTTGACAGTTTTTTAATTCAGCTGTCCATTCTTCTTGGCTGTGTATATATGGCTTCATCTCAGCATCCCCTTCTTCTCCACATCCCTCTATTAAATGCCAGTCTACTTTTGAGAGGCATGAGCTTTCAGCTGCTGTTCCATTGTACAACAGAATCCATCGGCCCTCTGCCTGTTAAGCTGCCTTCGAAGAAAAGGGCACCGTACCTTTTCCGGATGCGAAGGCCACTTCAGGGATGGGGCCATATTGTCCTGGCCTCAGAAGATGCCTTTTGATAAAGCCATAACCACACTTGTTTTGGCAAGAATCAGTAGTCTCTTGTTTCGTGATCTGTCTGTCCATTTTGTCCTGTTGATTCGAGGATACTTTGTTGTCCAGTGGCTAACTTTTGCCAGAATGAAAGTTGACTCCATATGCAGTTTCTTCAATGCCCATATTTTCTCTGAAGTAGATTGGTACTGCCAGGAGCCGACATGTCTCAAAAAAGAAAAATTTTCTAAGTTATTAAAACATTTTAAATGCCATATTCTGTAGATCTCTGAAGGGTTTGAAGATGACCTGTCTAAAACATCTCTGCTCAATTTTTAAAACATATCTAATATGACTACAAGTTCTATGATAATGTCTAACTACTAGCTTTCATTTCTTTATATCCTGATAGTTGATAATAATAACATTCAAGGATCAGAAATTTGCATTACATTGTTAAATGGATGGAATAAATACAATTAGAAATATACATATAGCATTTTCTAACAATATCAGTTTCAAATTTGTGTACAATATAAAACAATTCAATCCAATGTAAAGTATTTAAAACTAGTAATTGTCTTTCTCTTTTCTTTCTTTTTTTTCTTTCCTTCTTTCTTTCTTTCTTTCTTTCTTTCTTTCTTTCTTTCTTTCTTTCTTTCTTTCTTTCTTTCTTTCTTTCTTTTTTTTTTTAAACAAGAACCTTAAATCTAATCTCCTTTGCTTAGCCTTTTTCCTAACCCTTGACAATAACTTGTAACCAACCCCCCTAAATACTGAAAATTATCCCAGACCCAAAACCCATTGGCTGAATTACTTTGTTAATTGCCCTAAGGTCTGTTACCATTCTCCATTTACCAGATTTCTTTTTAATAACAAATACAGGAGAATTCCAAGGGCTGGTTGATTCTTCAATATGCTGAGCATTTAACTGTTCTTCTACCAGCTCTTCTAAAGCCTGGAGTTTCTCTGTTGTTAAAGGCCATTGCTGGACCCATACAGGCTTGTCTGTTAACCATTTTAAAGGTAGAGCTGTTGGTGTCTTTGGAAGATCATCAGTTATTGTGCCCTGTTCTTGTATAATATGGATGGCTGGTGACCACTCATTAGAACAATATCTTCTAATATTTCTCTCAGTAACATGTGCTAGTTTATGATTTGTTTCTGAGATTGGAGGGATGTTAATCTGAGTATTCCATTGTTGCAACAAGTCTCGACCCCACAGGTTCATAGTTATGTTAGCCACATATGGTTTTAATTTTCCTCTCTGTCCTTCTGGACCTATACATTCGAGCCATCTTGCACTCTGTTTCACCTGAGATAATGTCCCAATTCCTAACAGTTGAACGTTTACCTCCTGAAGAGGCCAAGTTGGATGCCAAAATTCTGGTGCAATTATGGTAACGTCCGCACCTGTGTCTACCAGACCAGACAACAAAACACCATTTATTTTTATCGTTAATTTTGGTCTTTGTTCATTAATAGAAGTTTGCCAAAAAATTTTCTTTATGTTTTCTCCTGAATTTTCTATTCTCTCTGTTTCATCATTCTGACCAGCATGATTTATTCCAATAGGCATTTGGTTATTTAATCGCTCTCCAGAGCAGGCATTTCCTCTATGGCTGCCGGAAAGGTTTGAACTGGATTTGCACTGGGGGCCTGCCTGAGGCCCCTCTGGGAGTTTCCCGAAGACTGAGGCAAAGGATTACCCTGTCTGTCCTTTGTTGATCTACATTCGTTGGTCCAGTGTTTTCCCTTACCACACCTTCTGCATACTCCAGAAGGAAGGGGCATTCTGTTGCCATTGTTCCTTGAAGAAACATTGTTTCTGGAAATGACCTGTCTACAGTCCCTTTTCAAATGTCCTTGCTTTCCACATCCAAAACATCTAACACTCCTCAAACCTTTTGAAATTACTTCTCCTACCCATGTATCATCATGCTCATCAGCTTCAACATTAATTGTTTCTCTAATCCAATCTTCCATAGGTGCAGATCTTGCCCTTAATGGCCTGATTATTCTTTTGCATGCTGCATTCGAATTCTCAAAGGCCAAAGATTCAATTATTGCCTTACCAGCTTCTGAATCCGAGACCGTTCTCTTTACTGCTGAAGCCAGTCTTTGTAAAAAATCTGTAAAAGACTCTTTTGGGCCTTGCTTCACCTTTGTAAATGACTCAGATTTTTTTCCTGGTTCCTCAACTTTGTCCCATGCATTCAAGGCTGCCGTTCGACATAAAATTAGGGTTTGGACATCATATAAACATTGTGCTTGTGCTGAAGCATATTGGCCTTCGCCCATAAGCTGATCCTGGCAAACTTGTACTCCTTTATCCCTCCACTGTTTTTCTATGTTTTTAGCCTCCTCCTTAAACCAAGTCAGAAATTGAAGTCTCTGGCTGGGTTCCAGAACACCTTGTGCGAGGTCCCGCCAGTCCTGTGGTACTATCCTATTATATGTTGACCAAGTGTTTAACATTTGCTTTACATATGGGGAATGCATGCCATAAGATACTATTGCCTCCTTAAACCTTTTTAAATCCAACATTTCAATTGGAGCCCAAGTATTTTGTGTAGCCATTTGATCAGGCATCTGCTGTACTGTTACAGGATAAATTAAGGGTGACTGTGTGAAAACAGGCTTTCTTTCTGCAACCTTATGATCCCGACTTGAAACAACTTCACTGTTAATTTCTTCTGTCTGAATTTTTACAGGTTTAACAAGTTCTTCTAACGCTGTTATCCTGGCACTTAAATTGACTATCTTTTTAAATATTAAAATGTGGATTATTATAGTGATGAGGTGCATAATTCCACCAATACTAATATTATATAGTTGTTCCATTGCCAGACTGCCTAAAATTTCGAACAAAAACCAATTTTCTTCCAATGTACACATAAAACCCATTTGTTTTTTAATGTGGAAAAAAATTCTCTTTTAGATAGTTTCCTTTAAAATATCTGATATATTATGACTTACCAAATCTGCGTAGAACAGTAGAAATCCGAGGGGATTTTCAAAGCAGCCACCTAGTGTCCCAGGTGTAAATCCAGAGAGAGAGAGAGAGAGAGAGAGAGAGAGAGAGAGAGAGAGAGAGAGAGAGGAAAGAGAGAACGCACAAGAAAGCGTAGCCGGCTAAAGCTTAAATGCAGCCACGTGTTCCCTCTTGTGCCGAGTCAAGGCTTGGGTCTGGCTTCCTTAAGCTCCGACCACGTGCTTTGACTTTACAGGCAGGGCCCTGTTCGGCAGGGCAGGTCTGAGTTGTTTGTAGCACCAGCTTTAGGCAAGCTGCTCACAGACCTAGGCCCGGGCTAGAAGTTGCTACCCGGACTAGGACGCCAGCAGCTCGGACTAAGAAGCCGATCGCCACCGGCCGCCGTGTGCCGCCGCTGCCGCCGCCGCCGCCGCCGCCGCGGGCCGCCTGCCGCCCTTGCGGGAAAGCGGACCTGCTGCCAAGCCAAGCAGTTTTTAATGGATTCTTGTCACGTTGGGCGCCAGATGTAGATGTAACCAACCGTCTTATTAAATAAGAAACACAGAAACAATGTAAAAGAGAAAGCCAAGAAGTCAGAGCTCAGAGCTAAAATCTCACCCTTCCTCCTGCTGTCCCAGCTTCGCGAAAAAAAAAGGCCTACTTCCTGTCGGTTCGTATTTTTAAAGTATGTTGTTCTGCCTTCTCATTGGTTGTAAACCCAAACACATGACTGCCTCGTCACTGTCTGAATGTACAGCCCCCTAGGTCTTAAAGGCATATGTCTCCAATGCTGGCTGTATCCCTGAACACACAGATATCTATGGGATTAAAGGCGTGTGCCACCACCGCCACACTCTTGCTATGGCTCTAATAGCTCTGACCCCCAGACAACTTTATTTATTAACATACAATCAAATTAATATTTCAGTACAAATCAAAATAATATTTCAATACAATTAGATTACCACCACAGAGATCCATCTGCCTCTGCCTCCCTAGTGCTGGGATTAAAGGCATGTACCACATGCCCAGCATGTGAGGGTTTTTCTTGGATTATCTGAGGCAGGAAGACCCACCCTAAATTTGGGCCCATCTTCTGGTGGCAGCTCATATAAAAGGACATGGAAGAAGGAATCTTTGTTTTTTGCTCGTTTTCCCTCATTCTTGCCAGCAAGTTCATCTATCCTGTTACTGCCATCAGAATTAAATACAGCATCTTCAGGATTCCAACATAGATCGAAGATCAGCAGCTCTCCAAGAATACTCTGGGACTTTAGCACCAGATGAGGACTACTGAGACATCCAGCCTCAAGAACTGAACAACAACCAGATTTTTAGCCTCGCCATTGCAAGACAGCCATTGTTGGAGCACTCAGACCACATCCTGTAAGCCAGTCTAATAAATCCTTTTCTCATTATGCACATACACACGATAATACAGAGTCATCCAGGGAAGAAGACCAGTGCTCTGCTCAGCCATCATCAGGGAAGCTTCCTCCTGCAGCAGATGGGAACAAATACAGGGACCCAAAGCCAAACATCATTCACAGAGTAAGAGACCATGGAATGCTCAACCCTAAATGGGAGGTCTCAATTATATCCCTCCCCTTGGAGCTCAGGGAACCTCACAGAAGAGGAGTAAATAGTGTAAGAGCTGGAGGACACCAAGAAGACAAGGACCTCTCTGTCAACATGATTGATGCACGTATGAACTCACAGAGACTGAGGAAACATGCAAAAGGCCTGCATGGGTCTGCACCAGTTGGGGTCTTAGAGCCGAAAGAGGTAGATTCATTCCCCCATTCCTAACCCAAAAGCTATCTCCAGTTGATGATCACTTGAAAATGAAAATTTAGTTTCCTCCATGGAAGTCTCATTGGGAAAAATAAACTACTCTTAAGGGTAGACTGCATGTCCAGCCGTATATGGCCAACAGAAAATGTACTCAATGGCGTCTTTGGAGGATTCTTGTTTCATAATTTCATGTCAGGGTTTTTCCTTTACTTTTTTTTAGTTTTATTCATATTTTTTCTTCTGCCCTACATGTTTTTTGCCTAATGTAGTGGGGCTTCCAGTTTAGTATTTTTGAAAGATTTCTGAGTGGGTCTGTTTCTTATGCCTTTTGTTGGGCTCTTTTCCTTCTGTTTGTTTGTTTTGTTCAATTCTGATGTATTGGTTTTGTTTTGCCTTAAAATATTTTGTTTTACTGTTGCCTCATTGAAGGCTGCTTGTTTTCTGATGGAAGACAGAAAAGAGGTGGATTTTGATGGGTGGGAAGGGGGCGTGGTACTGGGAGGAGTGGAGGGAGGGAAAACCACGATCAGTATATGCTGTGGGACAGTCTGTATGTCAAATTGCTCTGATTGGTCAATAAATAAAACACTGATTGGCCAGTGGCCAGGCAGGAAGTAGGTGGGACAAGGAGAGAGGAGAATTCTGGGAAGTGGAAGGCTGAGGCAGGGAGACACTGCCAGCTGCCGCCATGACCAGCAGCATGTGAAGTCGCCGGTAAGCCACCAGCCACGTGGCAAGGTATAGATTTATAGAAATGGATTAATTTAAGCTGTAAGAACAGTTAGCAAGAAGCCTGCCATGGCCATACAGTTTGTAAGCAATATAAGTCTCTGTGTTTACTTGGTTGGGTCTGAGCGGCTGTGGGACTGGCGGGTGACAAAGATTTGTCCTGACTGTGGGCAAGGCAGGAAAACTCTAGCTACAAGTATATATGTAAGAAGAGAATCTATTTTCAATAAAGAAATGTAAAAACATAATATAACATATACACCTATATATGTATTTATTCACTCTATCAATTCTGTTCCTTTAGAAAACACCAATATGTGGGCTCTGGTGTATATTCATTTCCCTCCCCAGAGTACACTGCTAGATTTCAAGCCCAGCTGGATACCTCACCCCATGTCAACACGCTCACACAATCCTGTGTATGGGGCCATTCTGGATACCCTTTCCCCCTAATAGCCCACATACACTGCTCTGTATCAGTTATAGCTGATATCCTATTATCAGGGTGTGTTGAATATTTTTATGTCAATTTGACACAAGCTTAAGTTATTTGAGAGGGAACCTCAGTTGAGAAAATATGTAGATGAAAGTTTCTCTGTGTCCTGCTTGGTCCCACAGCTACTCAGTCCCAAGTAAACATACAGAAGCTTACATTAATTATAAACTGTATGGCCTATGGCTCAAGCTTCATGCTACCTAGCTCTTACAACTTAACTCAACTCATTCCTATTATTCTATGGTTTGCCACATGACTTCGTGACATTATCTATCTTCTCATATCTTGCTTCCCCCAAAGGGGCGCGCGTGCGCATGCGTGCATGTGTGTGTGTGTGTGTGTGTGTGTGTGTGTGTGTGTGTGTGTTTGTGTGTATGTGTGTGTGTGTGTGTGTGTGTGTGTGTTTGGCGGAGCAGGAATTTCTGGCCTCTGTGGAGAGGAACTGAACTGCCACTAGTAGGCCAGGGTTATTAAGCTAGCCCTGGTGAACTCTTAAAGAGCCACTAGGGCCATAATGACGGCCCACCCACACGTTGGGGGCGCCAGATGTATCGAGAAATCCAAGGCGTCTGCTTAAGGGGTATTAGGGAGTTTATTAGGATATAAATTGGAGAGAACAATTCACTAAACAGAATAGGCAAAATTATCCTAGAGTCCTGGAAGGTTGATGTCCTGTCCCACACTGCTCTTGCAGCATGAGCCAGTCTGCACCATCCAAGCCTACAAGGAAGAGAAGAGAGCCAGATGTATCTTAAGCTAGCTCCAAGGCCATGCCCTAGGGGCTGTTACCTCAAGGTCATAGGTGAAACAGGTACCCACTACAAAAATGCCTTCATAAAATTGGGCTGTAGGCAAGCCTGTAGTGCATTTTCTTAATTAGTGATTGACGGGTGAGGGCCCAGTCCACTGGGGTGGAGTGGGGGTGGGGCTAGTGGTCCTGGAGTCTATAAGAAAGCAGGCTGAGCAAGCCATGAGAACCAAGCCAGTAAGCAGCACCCTATGGCCTTTGCATCAGCTTCTGCCTCCAAGTCCCTGTCCTGTTTGAGTTCCTGTCCAACTTCCTTCAACTGTATGTCAAATAAACCATTCCTTACCAAATTTTTGATCATGGTTTTTCATCACAGCAGTAGTAACCCTAATTAAGACACAGGGCCTGCTAAATAAGAGACTCACCATTCCAGGGCAACTAAACATGCGTTGCTATATTTATAAGGCATTGATTTCTGGGCACTCTCCTATTACTATCACATATAAACTAATAAGTATTAGGGCCTGCTAGGCACCCTATACTCAGGATGACACCTGTACTGCTGAATGTTAGGATTTGTTATATACTCTTCTCCTGTTACTGAATCCCCAAATATACAGATTTCTAGCAGTGATGTGTGGTATTCATCATACTGATATCTAACAGTATATGTGTGCGTGGTCTGAAAAATAGCAGTGTACACTGTGTAGCAACGGAGGGGGGGCTTGATACCTGAAGGATGTCATTAGGGGAAAAGGAAAGGATCCAGTACAACTTAATTCTTAGCAGTGTATGGGGGGTGCTGGTCAGCTTGTCAGTGGGGTCGGATACCTACCAGCGTGTGTGGGGCAACAGGAAGGGTTCACCTGCAGGTCCTAATACTTTTCAGTTAGTGTTGGGTAGAGAGTGGAAGGAAGTCCAGGGAACTGTGTTGGGTGGTGCCAGGGAGTCCACAATGTTTGGGACAGCCACAAGATGGCACTGTTATCTAGCAGTGTATGAGAGGAGTCTAGCCAAATCTGTCTGGTACCTGCCCTACCTAGTATATAGGGCTGTGAGGGGTATCCAGCATAATTTGAAATCCAGCAGCCTATGAGGGGCAGTGGTCTCTGTCTCTGTCTCTCTGTCTCTGTCTCTGTCTCTGTCTCTCTCTCTCTCTCTCTCTCTCTCTCTCTCTCTCTCTCTCTCTCTCTCTCTCTCTGTGTGTGTGTGTGTGTGTATGTGTGTATGTGTTCCAATAACGACTGTTACCTTGCAGAGTATGTGAGATGGAGAAAGGTCCAGTTGAACCTGATATATAAGTGTAATTAGGGCTGTAGGGCAGTGTTCAACAAGATGTAGAATCCAAGTGTTGTAGGGGGCAAGGTGGAATGTGGTATTGCAGGACCAGGTACCTTCCATTGGATGTGGGTGTTGTATGGGTATGAGGGTATTCAGCAGGGACTGATAATATTGGGCAGCAGCAAGGGCTGTGGTTAGCATGTCATCTAGAACTTTATATGGAATGGGGGCAGGTGTCAATTTGGACCTGATGTACAGTGCTTTATATGTTTCTGTAGCTGTATGTGTTGCTGTAGGAGTGATAGTGTCCAGAAGATTATACCAAAAGTTTATATGTGTTATTTAGTAGGACTTGATAAATACAGTATATGTGGAAGAGGCTGCAGATGGGACTGTTCATCAAGACCTGGTATATAGCATTGTATGTTGGTTGGCGGTGTGGGGGATGATGTCTAGCAGGTGCAGATAGATACCTAGCAGTGTTATGCGGTGATATGAGATGTCTGCCAGGTCCTGATACCCAGCAGTGTATGTGGAGTAATGGCATATGGCGGGTGTCTAGCAAGGCTTGATATCCAGCAGTGTATGTGGAGTCATAAAGTTAGAGGTTAGGGGAGCACATCCAGTAGGATCTGATACATTATAGTGTGGGTGGGGTGACAATTGTGGTGCTATCCATCCAGGCCTGATAAGTTGTAGTGAATAAGAGAATGCAGCAAGACCTGCTACCTTACAGTGTATTTGGGACAGCATGGGGAAGTGTTCAGAATGACCTGATACCTAGCCATGTGTGTGAGGCTTTGGCAGCAGGGTTGGGGGAAAGGGGTTAGCAAATCCTGATGTTTAACAGTGTATATAGGGCACTGATCTGGGGCTATGGTTCAGTTAAACCTGATACTGAAATGTGTATATGGGGCAACTGGAAGTGGTATCCAGCATGGCTTGAAATCTGGCAGTCTATGTTGGGCTGTGATAGGGATGGGATTACATATCTAAGACAGCCTGATACTAGCACTTTATTTGGAGGTGGGCAAGGTTCTAACTATATATGGGTTAGGGCAGGGGTGTTAAGTGAGGCCTAATATGTGGGAATGTTTAGCAAGGCCTGAAATCTAGCATTCAGCTGCTCTCTCTTTTTCTCTATCAATTTTGTTTCGAGTAAACAAGTGCTGAAGCAGAATCTGCTGTCATAGGCACCTGCTCCGCCTGCTGGTCAAACATCAAATTACATCTACAACAATTATTTGAGGATCTGACCTGTAGTAAGTTAACAGCTCTTAAAAGGTAAACAAACAAATTAATTAATTAATAATAAAAAGAGAAGACGGGAGTAAAAGAATAAAGGGAAAGTAAAATCTTAAAACCTTTCCCAGGTCAATGGCTACAAATTTTACAATGAAGGGACTTTATGGACGGAATGCTAGAAAAATTTACTGAAAAGATAAGCAACCTAGCTGAGATCAATACAGTTTCAGTCATAATTGTTATCAGTCTGGCAACTCACATCTTATCATTAAAAAAATGGTTTGATAACAGTGCTAAAAATGAGAAATTGAATGGAAAAATGCAGACCTTGGAAAATGATAATGAGAAATTGGCTGAAAGACCATAAGTCTTGAAATATAATATGCAAGCCTTACAGTCACCAAAGAGGATAAGACAGCCTTGACTGATAAGCTAAAAACTTATCAGGTATTTACAGTTGAGAATAACAAAAAAAGTGACTGATAATATGTGAGTTTTAGAACAGCTTACTACTCAGGAGATACATGCCTTACAAAGGACAATTACTGGTAAGTTCCAAACCTTAGAAAAATTTATCAGACACAGACAGAAGAATTCAAAGGAGAACCAACCACACCATTACCTTATAGAAGTACAGAAGAGTGGCCTAAGTTTGTTACTAAACCACCCATGATTTATTCTGTTACCATTTATGAAAGGCAACCAAGTGACAAATATCCCCAAGGATATACAGAATATACATGGGATCCTATACAAATGTTAGACTTAAAGAATATTAAGGAAGCAATGGTTTTCTATGATATGTGTTCAGCATATGTGAGGCAGATGTTGAATACATGGTCCTCTCAGAACAAAATTACTCCAAAGGATTGGAAACAATTAGTCATAGCAGTATTGGAATATGGTCCTCAGCTAGAATGGAGCAACTGGTTGAGAGAAGCAGCTAAGGCCATTGAACAGCAAGGTTAAGCCAGAGGTTTTGAGATTTCCCAAGATCAAATATTGGTAAAGGAAGTTATACTGATATAGTCAGGCTACACATGCTGAACACACTTTGTCCCTATGCCATACAGCAGCCTGAAATGCTTGGGACAAGATTCAAGAATCTGGAAAGAAGACTGAGTCATATACTAAGGTTATACAAGGCTCAGAAGAAAGCTTAACTGAATTTTTACAAAGATTGACTTCAGCTGTAAATGGAAAGATATCAGACCCAGAGTCTAGGTGAGTACTGATTCAATCTTTAGCCTTTGAAAATGCTAATTTACAATGCAAAGGGATAATTGGGCCATCAAAGGTCAGATCAGCAGCCATAGCAGAATGGATCCAACATATGGTCAATACTGAGTCTCTTGACTATGATAATGGTTGGGTAGGAGAGGTGATTTCCAAAGGCATAAGGAAAAACCAAAATGTCAAATAATTTAATTGTGGTAAACAAGGTCATCTCAGAAGAAATTGTAGGCAAGGCATTCCTGGAAACAATGTTTCTTCTAGGAATAACTCAAACAGAAGCCCTAATATTCTGTTATGCAGAAGATGTGGCAGAGGTCAACATTGGATCAATGAATGGAGATCAACAAGGAACAAGCAAGGCAACCCTTTACCATTGGGAAACACCTTATGGAGGTCTTTTGCAGGCCCTCATATTGAACATGGTTTAATCATTCCCTGTCACCATGGAGAAAACTCCTTCCCAGAGCAATTAAAGGACCTAGTGCATATGGCAAAAAAAACATACTGCTCTGGATGACACAATAGCTTTATATAATGAAACAAAAGTTCTAAGAGAAACCATAAAATGAATATTTTCGCATACTTCAATAAATGATCAAAGACCAAGGCTAAGAGTATGAATAAGTGATATTGTAATTGAAGGTCTTCTGGGGACAGGGGCAAAAATAACAATAATTTCACCAGAATTGTGGCATCCAAATTGGCCTCTTCAGGAGGTAGATGTTCAGTTTTTAGGGACTGGAACCTTATCTCAGGTAAAAGAAAAGACAAGATGGGTTGAATGTATAGGGCCAGAATAGTAGAGTGGAAAATTAAAGCCTTATGTGGCTAATATAGTAATGAATTTATGGGATTGTTACTTGTTACAGCAATGGAATATCCAGATTAACATTCCTCCAGTTTCTGAAACAAATCATAAACCAATGTATATTTCTGGGAAAAGTATTAAAAGGTATTATAAAGAACAGTCACTGACCATTTAGGCTGTACAAAAACAGGGCACAACAGCTGTTGATATTTCAGAAGTACCAACAGCCCTATGTTTAAAATGGTTAACTACAAACCTGTCTGGGTAGAACAATGACCTTTGACATCAGAAAAACTACAGGCCTTTGAACAGCTGGTATAGGAGCAGTTAAATGCTCAACATATTGAAAAAATCAACTAGCTCTTGGAATTCTCCTGTATTTGTTATTTTTAAAAAATCTGGAAAGTGGAGAATCCTGACAGATTTGAGAGCCATAAATAAAGTAATTCAGCTGATGGGCTCTCTACTGCCTGGAATTCCCTTTCCTTCCTGTTACCTAAAGGATGGCCTATTATGCTTATTGATTTAAAGACTGTTTCTTCACTATACCTCTACCAGTAAAGGATAGGGAAAAGTTTGCCTTCATGGTACCTACTTATAATAATTCTCAGCCTGTTAAAAGATACCAGTGGAAGATTCTCCCACAAGGCATGCTAAACAGCTCCATCCTATGCCAATATTTTGTATGGCAGCCATTGGAAATAATTCATGTACAGTTTCCTCAATCTATAATTTACCATTATATGGATGATATCTTATTAGCTGATTCAAATGTAGACACTTTAGAAAAATGTTTGAAGAAGTAAAGAAACTTTTGCCTTGCTGGGGATTACAAATTGCTCCTGAAAGAAAAAATACAAAGAGGAGATTCTATTAATTATTTAGGATATAAAATAGGTCTATAAAAAATTCAGCCTCGGGTGACTGTCCAGGCAGCTGGCTGTTTCTGTCAACTCACATTTTTTTTTTGGAAGTTGCATCTGAGTGATTATTTTATACATGGGTTGTGGGACTTCAGGGGCTTGGTGGGACCTGGAGAGAAGTTCTCCAGCTACACTTAGCAGGCAGGGTCTCTGTGTGTTCAAGGCCATACTAGGTAACAGAGCCAAGTGTAGTGACACATGCCTTTAATCCCAGTACCAACCATAGAGGCCTGGAGGTCTGTACAGACAGTGACAAGGAAGTGAGGTAGCTGGGCTAAGAACCAAGGAGAGGGCAGAAAAGCAAGGCATATAAAGGCATGGGTAGACATAACTCAGGAAGTAACTCATATTTGGAAGCTGCAGAGTTGGTGAGGTAAGGTTGGCTGGTGGCTTTTCCTATTTCCCTGATCTCTAAGGCTTTTACCCCTATATTTGGTTCTGTGTTTTCTATTTAATAAGACCATTTAGAAATTCGTCTACACCCAGGTAGCCTCAAATTCCTCATCTGAATGTCTCTACCTCCTGAAATTATAGTTATGTACCATTAAGCCCAACTGACAACTGATTTTTGATAAAGGTATGAAAATTACTCAGAAAAAATTACAATTTTGCCAAAAATACTGTTGAAACGATTAGAGATCCTGTAACAACATCAACAAATGAACCTCAATGTCTGGCCCTATGTCTGCAGATTGGGCTGCCTGTCCTGGTCTCTGTTGGCTGGATCTGTCTTCCAGCAGCACAGGCAGTATGAGGGTAGAGTTTGTCCAACCACCACAATGGTTCTAGTTCACAGGAGTTATGTTGGTGCCTGGGATTACTGGCATGCACTACTACACCCAGCCATCCATGATTAATTTTTTATTCCATATATCATCAAGAAAGTTCTACTGTATATATACTGGTCTATAAAGTAAGTTTAAAGCCAGCCAGAGTTACATGCTGAAACTCCCTCTTAAAAATCTTCTAATATTTACATCCTATTTTTTCAAGTATTCAAAAATTCATTTTAAGGAGTGGCTTTATCTTGTTTGGAAAGATGTTTTTATACCCATTTCAGGTCATAGTGCAACCTCAAGAAGAAAGCAGTTCCTGTTTCTGAGACAGTTGGGAAATTCAGAGGGTGAGCCAAATGGCAACACCCTGGGGGCCCAGCTCTATTATCTCAACTGGTATGTCAGATGATAAAGGCTGTTATGGGGACCGTTTGATCTGGACCAAATTATATTTTGATTGACTGTTTCCCAGGTGAGGGAGCAGTCTCACTATCCAGGTTGGAAACACTATCTAGCTAACATTGGTGAGTGGTTAGACTGCTTTCCCAGCTAGTCTCTTGCAATCAGCTAGGGCAATCAAGCCTTAGAAGATAAAAGCAAAACAAGAAACAGCTTTCTTTTCATTTATAGTTCCCCAAAACAAAGTAATTTCTTGGTCTTTAGTCTTCCTTTCTGTTTTAAATAAGTCATTTTAAAGACCTTTGGTAGCTCACATGGTACAAAATATCTTTTAAAAGGAGATCTTGGGACTAGTGTCTGAAATATATAAAGAATTCTCACAAATCAAACTACCCAAATAAAATATCTGCCTTAATGGAAGGCTTAAGTTTCTTACATCTGCTGTATTCAATTCATTTTCATTTTGACTTTTTTTTAACATAGGGTCTCACAGGATGGCCTTGAACTCACAATCCTCCTGCCTCAGACTCAGGACTTGAGTAGACACTTTCCCAGAAAAGATATACAAATATACAACAAATGCACCAAAAGATGTTTTATATCATCAGGGGACTAGAAATAAAAAAAGGGAACCTTTAACACAACACCCATATCACCTCCTTCAAGGCTCAGGGAACATCAGAAGAGGTGGTAGAAAGAATATAAAAGACTGGCAATAAGAAGGGAGACCACAAGCTGGAGAAATAGCTCAGCAGTTAAGAACACTGACTTCTCTTCCAGAGGTCCTGAGTTCAATTCCCAGCAACCACATGGTGGCTCACAACCATTTATAGTGGGATCTGATGCCCTCTCTGGCATAAAGGCATACATGCAGATAGAGCACTCATATACATAAAATAAATAAATCAAATTTTAAAAAAAAGGAGGGCCATGAAACACTGTCTTATGGACACAATATGGCTTTGCACTCATGAATTTACAACAGTTGTGATTGGCTGCATAGGACCTAAATGAGGCCAAGCCAGTAAACATTCAGTCATAGCTGAGTAGTTCTTGGGGCCCAGGGGAGCTAATGACAATCAAAGGCTACTGTGGGGGAGTAAGTCATTGTCTTCAGTGATGTTGTAGCCACTGGTGATCCATGCATTCAAGTGGCCCTCGCTAAGGTATGTTTCCTAGTGGCTTTACCCAGCAGGTCTGCATGGAGAGGATGAATGAACCATGGGCCTGAGTGCAGGTGTCTAAGATGGTCTGCACTTGGCTGTGCTGGGGGGAGGTCTTTTGCTCCACCCCTTGGCATTTCTATAAATCCCATAGGGCAGAGACAGTTGGGGCCGCATTGGAATTGGTTCCAGGCCCTCTCGAGGCTGTCCTGTATTTTCTGTTTATCTCCACACTCTAAATTCTCCTATCTAATATTTCTTACTGCTCTCACTTAAGAGCACTCTAGGAAAATGTGGGGGTTGTGGGTAGTCCCCCACACTAATGCCAGTGGATCACAAAACAAAAACAAAAAGACATGAAAATGGAATGAGGATTTGGTGGGGGAATGGGGCAGGTGGTGGGAGAAATTAAGGGAGGGTGGAGAGATAAGTACATCCAGAGTGCATTTTATACATATATGGAATTGTCAAGTAATATTACTAATAAAACCCATAATGATGATACCATTTAATGTCCACAAGGATGACAGTATAACTATAATAATTTTTAAATTAAAACCTTTTATGTGTATAAGGTTTTTTGTTTATTTTTTGTTTGTTTTTGCTGCATGTATATCTGTGTCCCATATGTATGTCAGGTGCCTGCAGATCTCCTGAAATTTGAGTCACAGACCAATGTGAGCTGTAGTACAAGTGCTGGGATTTGAACCTGGGTCCTCTTGAAGAGCATCCAGTGTTCTTAACTGATAAGTCATCTCTCCAGTCCCTATAATACTTTTATAGCTTTATTTTTGTGATGCTGAAGAATGAATTCAGGTCTGCCTGAGTCTAGGTAAGTCCTCTACCACTGATATATGTCCCCATCTGGAAAATAATAAATATTGGTTTGAATGTGGAAAGTAAAACCTTCCTACACTGGTGGCAAAAATGTAAACTAGGACAGCTACAGGTGAAAAATTTGGTGGCTCCTTAAAAAGTTAAACAAGAAATAAGTAGCTAATAATTCCTCTCCTTAGATAGGTACCAAAGAATTGAAAATGCACAATTAAATGTGGTATATGCATTTAATTGAACCAGCTTAAAAAGGAGAAAATTTGACAAATGTATGAACCTCAATGACACAAAAGGGTAAATTTGAATAATTTCATTTATTTGAGGCATCTAAAATAATCAAAACTGCAGAAATAGAAGAATGTTATTCTCCAAGGGTAAAAGGGGAGTAGAAAGTCAGTTTTTTTTTTTGTGGATTCAGAGTTCAAGTTTGAAAGCTTAGTAGTTATGGAATGGAGGATAGTAATCAATAAATAGCAATGCAACTTTGCATTTGAAAATAGTGATTTCTGTTTAAAAACAGGGATATCTTACGTGTGTGTGTGTGTAAAATCAGGCATGGTGGAACATACCATTAATTCTAGCACTCAGGAGAGAGAGACCAGTGAGTTCTAAGCCAACCCGATTTACACTATAGGTTCCAGACCAACCAGGAATACACAGTGAAACCCTGTCTTAAAAAAAAATACACTCTACAGTATGAATGAACTCAGAAAAATGTGCTTTCTAAAAACAATCCAGGCAAAAAAGTTACTTAGAAAAAGAATCTAGATTCTTGGAACATTTTTTTGACAATTAACATTTAGTACCTTTTAATAGTTTCAAATACAATTTACTGACTACATACCAGAAAACCAAAGGCCAAAGTTAGAATTACATGTCATTTCAACCGGAGTTCACATGTCCAGTATTTTCTTCTTAATCAGAGATTTTCAGTTTATTGCTAATTGATCACCACTTTTTAAGTCCTGAATATCTCCCAAAGTCTTAAGCTGGTCCTCAATGTGGTGCTATCTCTAAGAGATAGGGTCTAATAGGAGGCTTTTAAGCCACTGAAGCCATGTCTTTGAAGAGTTCCGTGGGCTGCTCGCCCCTCTTCCTCCTCTCTTTTGCTTTCTGTTTTGTATGTGGGCTTGCTCTATCAGATATTCCCTGCTATTGACAGTAGGTGCCCAAAGTAATGGTTGAGCTCCACTTTGGAGTAAAATTTCTAAAACCATGAGGGAAGCCTTTTATCCTTATCAGTTAGTTATTTCAGATACGTGTTATATTGGTACCACAACAGCCCACAAAGAATGCAAAAATCCGCAAACTATTCTGTACCTGACTTTTTCTTTTGAGCCACCCACCAGCTCCCAAATCGTGACACAGAGACTTATTAGTTTTGAATGCTCGGCCTAGCTTAGGCAGGTTTCTGGCCAGCTCTTTTAACTTAAATTAACTTGTTCTTCTTTATCTACCTTTTGCTTTGGGCTTTTTACCTTTTCCAACTTTCCTGTTGTCTCTATGTCTGGCTGGCTGATGGCTGCCTGACTTCTGGCCCTGGATGTCTCCCTTGTTCTTTCCTCCTTTTCTCATTCTTCTTCCTTGTTTTCTTTTTCTAGCCTAGATTTCTCCTCCTATTTATTTTCTCTGCCTTCTAGCCCACCTGTCCCTTCTCCTGCCTAGCTACTGGACAGTTAGCTTTTTATTAGACCAATCAGGTACCTCAGCCAGGCAAGATGAAACAGATGCAACATATCCTTACATAATTAAACACACATCCTTACATCATTAAACAAATGCAACATAAACAAAAGTAGCACACCTTTACACAGTTAAAGTAATATTCTGCAGCACAAACAAATGTAACACATCTTTACCTAGTTAAAATAATATTCCACAACACTATTCAATATCTCTGTTTCTGTTTCAGTCTGTCTTCCTCCACCACCACCCTTCTCTGTCTCTTTATCTGTCTCTGTCTCTGTCTCTGTCTCTGTCTGTCTGTCTGTCTGTCTCTCTCTCTCTCTCTCTCTCACACACACACACACACACACAGAGAGAGAGAGAGAGAGAGAGAGAGAGAGAGAGAGAGAGAGAGAGAGAGCGAGAGCACAGAGTTTTAAACGGAACCATTAATTTTTTTGTAATTTGTTTTTGATACAAAAAATATACTTCCCAGGATATTGTAGACAGACTTTCAACATATTTTTGTTAGACTCTTCAGCTCATTTAACTTGTGTACCTTATGAAATATTACTATCCTGTGACCTACTTGCTAAAGCCAGTACTCACCATCAACTCATTAATCAAATATAAATCACAATCTGAAAGAAAGTTCTTGGAGTTTTTGTTTGTTTGTTTTGTTTATTTGAAACAGAGTCCCAAGTCACCAAGATTGGTCTTAAACTCCTGATCTTCCTGTCTCTACCTCCTAAATGCTGAGATTACAGATGTTTATCATCACACCCTGTGAAAGTTCTTATTCTATGGTCCAATTAAAATAAATATGTCATTCAGAGTTTCTGACAAGAGATTTGACAAGGGTCTGTCTCACTTTAAAAGGATGCTATTGGGGCAACATTTCTCTTCTGTGTTGTTCTTCTGGCCTGTAACTTAAGATGCTGAGATACCAATATGTGCTCCATGATAAAGATAAGAAATGAAGGAGGCATTAATGAAGTGGCAAAAGAGTCATTGAGATATTCTAAAAGAAGAACTTTTAGAAAAAGGACACCTTTGGGACGCCAGGTTGACTATAGTAAAGAGTACACTCTAGCGCAGTGTTTCTCAACCTATGGGTTGCAACTCCTTTGTGCCACATATCAAATATCCTGCATATTAGATTCATAACAGTAGCAAAATTATAGTTATGAAGTAGAAACAAAATAATTTTATGGTGAGATAAATTTAGTGTAGGCATATGCTTAGTATTTTGTGTGCATTTTCTACCAAAATGTAATTATGTAAATGTTAAAGAAAAATCTTACACAAAGTGCACAGAGGATGCAAACAAATGGAAGGCGATATTGAGGGCCATCATGGAAAGATCTGTGGAAAAGATACCTGAGCTGAGTGTTGATGTAACAGGAGTTGTAACCAGGCTGGAGAGGACAGAGAAAAGGAGGATTTGGGAAAAGGAACAACAAGACATGGGTATAGATGGTGTCAAATGAGACTGAGAAGCAGGAAGAAGTCAGATCCTAAGCTGCACAGGTCATAATAATGAGCAGTCATATCCTTCATGAAAGCATAGATGTGACACAATAAGATACCTTTGTGTTTTAGGAAGACCTGTTTTGTCTGGAGAATGTATGCTTATGTGGAAATGGATCTAAAAGATAAAGATACTACATACACAAGTAATAAGGCCATGAATTAAGGTAATGCTGTAGTGAGGAGCAAGCACAGAGTGATTTGTAATAAATAGGGCACTACGGTTGCTTGTATGTAGTAGGAGTGGGAAAAAAGGGGTAGGAGGTGAGTGAGATATATGCAAGATTTGATAAGTAATCACGAGTGGGAGGATAGGATAAGGAGGGGTTGACCTATATTGACAACAGTTCCTACTTTGGGCAAAGAGATAGTATCACTACTATTGTAAATAATGCAGGGACAGCAATTAGCAGGTGCATATATTTCCAATATGATAAACTAGGATGATAGCAAAGGATTCCTAGCCTTTTACATGGTTTACACACATTAGAGAATTAACTCTTTGTTTACCTGGGAAAGTCAAACTTCTATCTTTCCTTTCTTTGAGATCGGTTCTTAGTATGTAGCCCTGGCTGTCCTGGAACTCCCTAAATTGACCAGGATGGCCTTGACCTGCCTCTGCCTCCAGAGTACTGGAATTAAAGCCATTTATCATCAAGCCCAACCTATCTTTTCTTATAAAATGCTAATTCACTCACTCTGGGAATCTCCTGAACCCCTTTATGCTATCATTTTAAAAAAGTATCTTTCTATGACTTCACACCTATCTTTAAAAATAAATGTAATCATTACGTTTCATAACATGTTCTACACATTCTGTAAGATAGTAATCAGTGTTCTGAGAATTAAAGTGGTATGTACAAGCAAATTTGGGAAACAATGATTAATCTCTCTATATATCTAAATCTATCTATCTCATCTATGTATATATACATATGTATATATATTTTATGTGTATAAGTGTTTTTCCTCTGTGTGTGTGTGTGTGTGTGTGTGTGTGTGTGTGTGTGTGTGTTGTACATGTTGAGCCTAGAGAGTGTGTTGAACTCCTGAAACTGGAGTTACAGACAGTTGTGTGTTGCCACGTGTGGGTTCTGGGAACAGAACCTCTGTCTTCTGCTCTTATTGCTATCTCTCCAGCCTTCAAGGTTACATTTTAAAACATTGCATTTTAATTAGAATTTTCACAGACTGGAATTTAATAAAGGAATATCTGAAAGATGAGAGGTCCAGGCTGGCATTTTAAACAAATGGTATTAAATGTTTTTCTCTTGGTATGGAGGGCAGAATCAGAATTAACAAACATGTGTGAAACAGGCAGGAAAACTTTGGCTCAATAAAAGGAGATTGAGAAACCAGCCCATCTCCACTTTGTTCCTAGAAGCCATTTTAAGTCTGTAGCCAAGTTAAGTTTCTGTTTACTATAAAACCCGAGTTTCTGTTTCTCTGAGCTTGACTATACCCTACCCCAGTAACCATAGAATGTACTCTAAACCAACCCCTATGGAGAGCTACCTGTTTTTGGAAGTGTTCTATACCCTTTGATCTATAACTCACTTTCCTTAAATGCCTGGTCTCACATTGTAACCACGCTTATATGAAAAATTCCCTACCCTATGGTTTTGCCCTATATAAAGAAATTGGCTTGGGACTGGTATCATGAATTCCACCTTAGGGAGAGACAGCTGCTGATTTGGCTCTGATGTGTGCCCCAGTAAACCTTTCTTTAATTTGGCCATAATTTGGGTTGGTGGTCTTTCTCCTCACATCTGTGAGATTAACAATATAATTTACAAAAATGGCATGTACTCGGATAACAGTATAATTTACAAAAATGTGCCTGACTTGTTTAACATATCATCTCCAGTTATATTTAACAGTTGAGAACAATGTCCTGTGTGGTGACTCAAAGCTACATCTAGTACATGGGAAGACAGAATCATCATTATATATTTAAAGTCAGCCTGAGCTATATACAGGGAAAGTCCCAGTTGTTTGTTTGGGCGTGTGTGTGTTTTACTGGGGACTGAACCTAGAACCAAGTGAATACCTTGAACAATATACCCTGTGGAATTTTCCGTTAATCAGTGCAAGGTTGGAGGCTTCTGAAATCCTCTTTATTGTATACCACTTCCCCATTTCAGGATTCCAGATCCAGGGTCAGGTTGTCCATTTTTACAACTATTATCAATTATCTAACTTACTTGGGGGGAGGGGGGAATCAGTTTTCTAAGGTGCCTGAGGACCCAAGTCAGATCCCTAAGACCCACATAAAAAGAAAGGTGTGATGACGCGCTCTTGGTATCATAGCCCTGGGTAAGAGGAAACAGGCGATCCCTAGGACTCACTGGCCAGACTAGCCTAATCAGGAGAGCCTTGGGTCCTTTCATTCTCGATTAAAAACAATAGGCCTGGAGTCCCTAAGAGATGACGCGTTTTTGGTGCGCTACGCAGACTGGGGCGGAGCTTGGTTGAGCTACTTGAGAGGGGTGGGCGTTCTAGGCGGGAGCCGCCTTTGCTTAGTGCTTTGGGCTGGTCGCTGTCCCCAGATCGTTCTGGTGTCACTGATAACTGCTTAGTGCCAGTGTCGGGGTCCTGTGTTCACGGAGCTTGTATCGTCAAGGGTCTTGTTCGCTTCCTGCACGGCTCCAGCCTCGGCGTCCCCTCAGCAGCCGGCGTCGCCCCTGGCGCCGCCGCCTGAGTGGCAGGCCGCCGCGGACCGCGGAGCCCATGAAGGCGCGGGCCCCGCCGCCGCACTTGCGGCGTTGCCGGTGTCTTGGAGCTACCCGAACCTGCCCAGGCATGACGGCGGCATGAGCACGGACGGGGAGTCTTCGGAGGAGCCGGGGTGGAAGGCGGTGGCCTCACCCAAGGCGTCAGCCATGCCTGAGAAGCGCGGGAGCTCTCAGGCCGCGAGCGGCAGCTGGGTGAGTTTTGACGGGGCTTGGGCCGGGGCTCTGGGATTTCGGCCTTTTCTAGGAGAGCTAGATTCTTTGAAAAGCTAGCTTTCCTAGTAACTCCTCCTTTGACCCTCTGGGAGATTTTGTTATTGATTCAGGAGCAACCAGATATGGGACAGTAAATGTAAGAAATTTTAGTATCTCAGAGTTCTCCGTTCTGTGTCATTTGACAGAATCTTCTGGGCGCAGATTTTGTCCAAAGCAACTTAGACAAATGGATAGGAAGTTCTTAAAAATCATCATCTGGCCCAGTCTCCCGAGTAGCCTACAGGGATGCTGGAAGTAGAAGTGGGAGGCGCCTTTCTGATCCTTCCTCCTCTGGGCTGCAGAAGAGTGTGGTCTACTGACTGAGAGGAAGCTGATCACCCGAAGGAGTAACTTCGGCCTGATCCCTAGCGATACTTAAGTTGAGATGATTTTGACAGCAGCATAGGAAAGCTTATTTTCATTGGCCTGAATTCACAGTATGGGCCTTAATCAGTGACACTCTGGTTTTCTGTGGTGGGAAACTAAGCAAAAAATGTCATTTCTTCAGTCCTAAGTATAAAAAGATTTTTGGGAAAGGATCTACTTAGGACTTAAAACATAAAAATATGTTGAGTACAAACTCTTGCTATCATGGGAAAGTTTGTTAAATGAGAAATAGGATTTTTAAGAAAGATAGATGCAGTCAATTTTGTCAATTCTTTCAATATTTATGCTTGCATATTTAATGTATGTTAAAGAATACTAAGTGGTTACAAATGCTTCTTTAATTATATGAATTCACGTTTGGTAGAGTTGGGAGGGTGGAGAATTAGAAGCAGTATTTGGAATGAAATTTTATGTCAAAATTTATACATACAAAATATTGAGGTAAAGCACAATCACGTAGTATTTAGTAAGGGCTTACAAGTCTACAAGGTTCTGTCTGCATTCTTGTGATTCATTTCCTTGACATTCTAGACCTAGACTAGAGCTGGTTTCTAGTCCTAATTCTATGGAATGTTGCCACTCAGTGCCTAATGTGTAAAATGAGCGTGTATTGAAGAAACATGGAGGGATCATTTTTTTTAAAAAGCTACAGCTTTTTTAATGTGGAAAGCTTACCTGGTGGGTTGAGTTGTATAAAATTTGTATTTCTCATTAAGTAGGTAATACTTCTTCCTACCCTTTAAATGAAACTAAATCACCAGTTCCCCTTTTTGTCTTCCTCCAATGGACAGTAATTACTAACTAGTGGCCAAGCCACTAGCCTAAGAAGTGTCTTCCTTCATCTCTTCCTATATTTACAATATTGCATCTATGTGTACAAATTTTAGCTTCTTGTTCTTTCCTTTGTATCTCTAGGGTTAGTTCCTCAGCATTTTTGCCTCTATTGATGAGACTATGGTTATTACCAGTCTGCCTTCCTCCACATTGCTGGTTAGTGAGAATTAGCATGTTAATATGATTGGTAGTGCCATTTCCCCATCCTCTCCCCAGTTGATAGTCTGTATTTCTTCAGCATTCAGAATTAGAAGTAAACTGAAAAGGGGAAGCATTTTAGCATAATAATTAGGTGACCATGCTTGGAATTCCAGTTTCCATCTTCATTACCTATGTTACTTTGGATGAGTTACATAATCTCTCCTAATAGTATGTACCTCATAGATTGTGAGAGTTGCTGCAACCTACTACCTGATAAGGCCTGAGTAAATATCTGGAGATATTCTTGGTATTCCTTGCATGTGTGTAAATTTTTTTTTAAGTTTATAATGTATTTGTATGTATATGTTTGTGTGTGCCAGCCAGGAACTTTTGTGGGATATTTACTCAAAGAAACCTAGACTCTGTTTATTCCTTAACCTTTCTTTGGATCCTAATGCTTATCCTATTTTGGACAAAGGTAAATTCTTCCCAATCTTTCCTCATCTCTGGTTATGGTCATTATTGATTGATGAGAATACTGTTTTTCTTGGTTTTTTTATTTGTTTGTTTGTTTGTTTTCCTATAGTTAATGCGATGACTGGCATGTGCAGGGCCCAATGGAGGAAGTAAAAACAATGAATACCTTTAATCATAGATGTTTATGTCATATGCCAGAACCCCTAATTATGCATTTTTAATTTTTGTAGTTTCTTTCCAGTATTGCTTTCAAGTACTGTATCCTACAACCTCATTGATTTGATTTTATTCTAACAAGTTATTTTCTTTTTCTGTAGTTACTGTATATTTATACTTTTGGATTCTTTGGTTTACTACTAATCATAGGAAAGACTGCCTGGGCACAGAACTCTTATTCCATCAACAACTTTTTTCTATATCATTTGGCAGAAAGATATACGAAAAACATTGTCAAAAAGACGTCTTCTGAAAAATAGAAGAGACTTAAGCGTTCATGGAATCAGGCATTTCTTCTATGAGATCTTTTGTCTAAAAGAGAGCTGTGCCTGTTAATCAAGCTTACATTTTATTATTCTTTCTGTCCTTTCTTGCTATGAATTCACACACAATTTGAGGTGTTTTGTCAAAACTATTTTAATTATTGAATATAGATTTTTCTAGTATATAATTTTTATAGCCAAGTAGAGGAAGTTGTTTTGCAGTTATTTAATTTTTTTAGATTATTTTATTTTATGTGTATGAGTGTTTTGCTTAGATTCATGTATGTATGTATGTACCACATGAGTGCCTAGTGCCTGCAGAGGTAGAGGAAGGCATTGGGTCCCTTGGAACTGGAGACATGGTTGTGCACCATTGTGTGGGTACTGGGAATCAGACTGGGGTCTTCTGGAAGAGCATCAAGTGCTCTTAACAACTCGTGCCATCTCTCCAGCCCGTTTTGCAGTCATTTATTCTTGGGCATCTGATGACAATTAATGATTTATTGCAAAGAAAATACACTATTCATTGTAATATTTCAAGATGTTCATAGAATGGACTCTAAGAAGTTAATACTTGGATTTCAATAAAGAGTACTGATGAGGAGATTCAGAAAATCAGTAATATTCTGGTGACAATTGTTGTCTCTTAAGATGGCTCAGTAGGTAAGAGTATTTGCTGCTCAGGCATGCAAACCTGAGTTCGTGTTCTTAGCACTCGGGTGAAAAGCTTATCAGTCTCAGCATTGACAATTATAAAGCTAAAATATAAATCAACTCTGCATTATGGAATATCAAATATTCAGGCAATATTTAATTCTTTAAATAAAAATAAAGCATATCAATTTTTTTTTATTAAATTTCTTTCACCTTTAATAAGTAGTAAAATTATATATATTAAAGATTTGTTTTAAAATAGATTTATTTATAATTTATTGTGCCTTTTTTTTTTCACTTGTATAACAGTTTACCAGGCCAAGAAGTGTCTATATACCATCTCTGGATACACCATCTCTGGATTACTTATAATACTTAGTACACTAGAAATGCTATATAAATAATTACTATATGATTATTTAGAGAATAATGATAAGAAAAAATTTTGAATTTCTAGTTTTCTCCTAATATTTTCAATCCATAGTTAGTTGAGTCTGTGAATAGATGTGGAACTTACAAATTTTGGAAGGTTGGCTATATAATAAATATAATTTTAGCTATAGACAACTGGCTTACACAGATTTATAGAACTTTATTTTCCATAGCTAAATTTTTATTTTATATTACAAAACTGGCAATCACATAAAATTCAATGTTCTGAGGACAGTTTTTTCCTTTTCTTAAATAATATAGGCTACTTTCTTATATAGGCTATTTTCTTAAATTAATATAGGCTACTTCAAGGGACTATAACATCTCATCTGGTACTAGAAACACATTTGTGTCCCCCCTCACCCCCTTTAATAACCTTTTATTTCATAAAATGCATATGATTTATTCTCCAATTGAAGTGGCCAGGCTGTCTGTCCTTTAGTGTAGGGCACCCTGTAAAGAAAAAAAAACAGGCTGTGGCATGGAGGACAAATAGCTGGCGACACACGCTACAAAAATGACAGCATCTCCCTTGTCTTTCATGCTTGCAGGGATTGGATTGGTATTTGCTATGTTCTTTGATCTTTAAATTGGAGATCATGTGTGGAACAACAATCTTTTTCCAACAGTCAGTTAAGATTGAGAAAAGTTAATGCCCTACTTATCCAAACTTTTCAGTTTATATTGAGAAAGAGGTAAAGCATCGATGGGGACTGACCTTTTGGCCATTTCCACAGTAGCCAGGCCAGACTTCTTAATGTAAGAAACAAGGGTGAATGGTAAGTGAAGATCTGAATCTTGCTTTACTTGAGAAGCTGACCATTGTTGATTCCTGTCACTTCTTGCTCAGGTTTCTGGGATGCAGGCTGCCTGCCACTGTATATGCTGATTCTGTTTGAGAATAGACAACATACTATAACTGATAGGAACACACACTCAGAAAGTGTGTGATCATCTTGATTAAGTGACAACTCATTTATTGTTTACATTTGAGTTTTCTCATCTGTAAAATGTAGGTAATTGCTTCCATCTCAAAAGGATAAGATAATTTTATGTATTAAGTGATTTGTTTAGGGCCAGGTCTGTTTATTACTACTGTTATAGGGTAATTTTTGCCTGGATTTTGTTCAGTGCCTTTTGTAATACTGTCACTAGTCTATATTTCTTATACTTAGTGAGTATGTTTGCTTGGTAACTTTACATTCCAGGAAGTGAGAGCTGGAATCATTTCTTCTTTGTGCACCATTGTCCCTCTGCATCTAACTAATACCAATAGAGCTCAACAAATAGGTGTTGAGTTAGTCACTTGTAGGTCACTGTTTTTACTGTTAATGAAAGTTGGTAGAGAGGGGAGTATTGCCAGAAGTAATTCTTGGTATTATGATTTGCTTAAGTTTTTGGTTGGTGGTAAATGGTTGGTTTGAAAAGTTGTGAAGAATGATTATAACTATTTAATGAATGCATAGTCTATCCAACTTAATAAGTACAACTAACGTAATACAATGCTGAAAGAATGATTGTAGAAAAGATAATTAATCTGGATAAGCAGTAAAATTTCTTTTCCTTTTTATGTTTCTGTGAATCGTTTGGCAGTTCTTTCTGTGAAGTGCCTATATTCCATTAGAATATACTTATATATTTTTTAATGTTAGAAGTACAATATCAGTACTATACAAAGTCCTGAGATTTTTTTACCTCCTAAATGTCTGTTCTTCCTACTTTTTAATTGAAAACCTGAAGTTCAAAACTTTGGTGACTTTGCCAACAAAATGCTGCAATTTGGGGCAAAGCCATGGAATGTCAGCAGTTTTCCAAACCTAATCTACTTGAAATGTATGCATTGTAGAGGCCATAGGCATTAGTTGAATTATTAGATATGAAATATGGCATAAATAAGCTTGACCATAGGTCCTCAGTAGATCAAATAGATACAAATATTAATGCAGAACAGAAAAAGGAGATTCATTTGATGTGGCTGGGTTGCTGTGCTGTGGATTTGACTTGGTTTATAGAGTGACAGCTTACCATAAAATAGGAAGATGCAAACACTCAGGTCTGTAATGTAATATCCAGAAGTTAAAACTAGAGGAACAGGACTTCAAACTTATCTTTGGCCAGCTTGATGCCTACCTGTACTTACATGAGGCCCAGTCTCAGAACAGCAAAAGAAAACCTAGATCATTGTGGTTTCATTGGGAGGAAGAACAGCTAAAGAGGTCTTGTGACTCTCTTATCTTTTATCATTTCCTGACATGAGATTTAAGTTTAAATAGAAGGCAAAAGTTATGTAAAAAACAAGCAGTCCTGGTCAAGGTATAGTCTTGCCTCTCACTGATCCATTGTTGTCTAATTCCCAGAATACCCACAAGGTATTCTGACAAGTCATATCTGTGTAATCTCTTTCTGAGTGACAAGTTCCTCCTCTGGTAACAGGCTTTGTTTCCTTTTCCCCAGAAAGGTTCTTGTGCAGTCATTCTGATCTCTTTTTTTTTTTTTTTTTTTTTTTTTTGGTTTTTCAAGACAGGGTTTCTCTGTGTAGCTTTGTGCCTTTCCTGGAACTCACTTGGTAGCCCAGGCTGGCCTCGAACTCACAAAGATCCGCCTGCCTCTGCCTCCCGAGTGCTGGGATTAAAGGCGTGCGCCACCACCGCCCGGCGTCATTCTGATCTCTTGAGGACCGTTGTTTCAACAGCTAAAAGAAGAGGCCAAACTGTCTTTTAGAATATATTTGTTCCTTCTAAGTTCATTGCAGTACTTGCCTAGTTGGAGTGCCTATAGAGAACAAGTCTGGGAGAAACTTCCATGATGAATGACTTGGTTATGTGTTCCAGTTAGGGTTTCTATTGCTATGATAAACATCATAACAAAAACAAGCAAACAAAACAACTTGGGAAGTTGGGAAGTGTCTTAGTTTTCTATTGCAGTGACAGAACACCATGACCAAGGCAGCTTATAAAATAAAGTGTTTAATTGGACCTATGGTTTTTGAGGGTTAGAGTCCATGATAGTAGAACAAAAGCATGATGACAGGACCTACTGAAAGCCTACATCTCAGTCCAAAAGCAGGAGGCTAAGAGAACACACTGGAAATGGCATGGAATTTTGAAATATCAAAAACTTTCCCCAGTGACATACCTTCTCTAACAAGACCATGTCTCCTAATCCTTCTCAAACAGTTCTACCAACTGGGGACCAAGTGTTCAAATATATGAACCTGTGGGGTCATTCTCATTCAAATCACAAGAAAAAAAGTTTTATTTGGTTTGCACATTTCAATCCCAGCCTATCATTTTTTGGAAGGCAGGAACTCCAGCAGGTCATAAACTTATTCTCAGGAACTGAGGCACTGACTATGAGGAATGACGCCTACTGAATTGCTCTCTATGGTTTGCTAAGCTTGAATTTTTATGTAGCCCAAGACTCCCAGCTCAGTGTGGCACGATCCACAATGTGCTGTGGCCTCTCATGTCAATCATTAATCAAGAAAATGCCCTGTAGACTACTCCTACAGACCAGTTTTTGGAGACATTTTCTCAACTGAGGTTCCCTCTTCTCAAATGACACTAGCTTGTATCAAGTTTATAAAACAGTTAAACAGCATATTATGATACTTGGTTTACCCACCCCACCTCCAACCAGGTGGTATGTTAACATGAATATCTGCTTTGAGCTAAAAATTGCTTATATTCAAACTTAATGATGCAACCCTACCACCTTGGGGGAATAACCATCCTGTATCACCAGAATCAGGGTTAGGACCAGTGCCACCTAAGTTATAAAAAAAATACTGTGGATACCCAAAGTCCTCAGTTTCCTCATTCTTCCCTTACCTTTCTTTCACTAAAAATGTGTAGCCTAAAGACAAAAATGTGCTTTGGCGCCCCTTTACATGGCAATATACTTTCTCTCCCCCCTCCCACCCCCGTGTGTGTTTGTGTGTGTGTGTGTGTGTGTGTGTGTGTGTGTGTGTGTGTGTATGTGTGTGTGTGCATCCTTGTGGAAAAATACTTATAACAAAATTTATTCATTGCATATTTTCAGTGTTATGCAATCAATCTCAAGAACTTTTTACATCTCAAAAAAAAAAAAAACCCAAAATAACAACAACAACAAAAAACCCTGAAACTCCACGTCCATTAAGCAACTCTTCATTTCTCGATAAATGGCAGCAACCTTTCCTTCAGCCACTGGCCACTTCTACTTTCTGTTTCTATGGGTTTGACTACTTTAAATATTTCATGTTTCTGAGGTCACATATTATGCTTTTATGACTGGTTTATTTAACTTAATGTTTCCAAGATTAATCCATTTTGTAGCATGTTTAATGTGCTTATATTTGAAGACAGGCAGTACCCTTCTCCCTTGGAACTTGTTAGTATGTCCTTCAAAATGTGATGTAGTTAATCTTGTACTGAGCTAGTTCAATAAAAGTGTTTATCAGCTGTAGGAGTATGCTGGTAGAATTTTGGGGATCGTTATGTATATTATCATAACATGTGCAAATAGTGATACTTTGACTTCTTCCCTTCTAATTTGTATCCTCTTGATTTCTTTTAGTAAACTTACTGCTCTAGCTAGAACTTCAAGTACTATATTGAATAGAAGTAGATAGAGTGGACAGCCTTGTCTTGTTCGTGATTTTAGTGGAATTGCTTTGAGTTTCTCTCCATTTAGTTTGATGTTGGCTGTTGGCTTGCTATATATTGCTTTTATTATGTTTAGGTATGTTCCTTGTATCTTCGGTCTCTCCAATACTTTTATCATCAAGGGTTATTGGATTTTGTCAAAAGCATTTTCAGCATCTAATGAGATGATCATATGGAGGTTTTTGTTGTTGTTATTGTTGTTCAGTTTGTTTATATAGTGAATTACATTGATAGATTATTGTATGTTGAACCATCCCTGCCTCTCTGAGATGAAGCCACTTGATCATGGTGGATGATCTTTTTGATGTGTTGGATTTGGTTTGCGAGTGTTTTGAGTATTTTTGCATCAATGTTCTTGATGGAAATTGGTCAGTTATTATTATTATTATTATTTTTTTTTTTTTGGTTTTTCGAGACAGGGTTTCTCTGTGTAGCTTTGCGCCTTTCCTGGGACTCACTTGGTAGCCCAGGCTGGCCTCGAACTCACAGAGATCCGCCTGGCTCTGCCTCCCGAGTGCTGGGATTAAAGGCGTGCGCCACCACCGCCCGGCTCTGGTCAGTTATTCTTTCTGTGTTGAGTCTTTGTGTGGTCTGTGTATCAGGGTGACTGTGGCCTCATAAGAATTTGGCATTGTTTCTTCTGTTTCTATTTTGTGGAACAATTTGAGGAGTATTGGTATTAGCTCTTCTTTGAAAGTCTGGTAGAATTCTTAGCTGAAACCATCTGGTTCTGGGATATTTTTTGGTTGGGAGACTTAATGACTGCTTCTATTTCTTTGGAGGTTATAGGTCTACTTAAATAGTTTATCTGGTCTTGATTTCATTTTGATATGTGGTACCTATCAAGAAATTTATCCATTTCTTTTAGATTTTCCAATTTTGTGGAGTATAGCTTTTTAAAGTATGGCCTGGGTTTCTTCAGTGTCTGTTGTTATGTCCCCCTTTTTGTTTCTGATTTTGTTAATTTGGATATTCTCTCTCTGCCTCTTACTTAGTTTGGATAAGAGTTTAAGACTCATTAAAAAGTTTCATCTTTATCATGAGGACAAAGATATGATTATAGTAGTTAGCAATTGCTGCACAAATTGCTTTGACTTAGCTGCTTAAATCAACCTCCTTTGTTGATAGTTCTCTGGGTGTACCAATTTGAGTGGAATTCAGATCAGGATTTTGCTGGTTTCACTTGGGTTTCTTGTGCTTCTGCATTATCTGGAAGGTTGATAAGAATAAGCCATCTTAGATCACTACCTCCAAAGTATGACAGCTTGATGATTGCTGATATAAGCTTTAATGGGAAAAGTCTTCTGTGCTCTCACCTAACTGTGACTACATTTTTTTCCACATGGTGGTCTTGAACTCAAAATGTTTAAGTTCACAAGCCTGTGTTATTTCCTTTAACTTCTTTTCGTTAGAACAAGTTGCTGAGCCAGCCTCTCTCTAGGGAGGAAGAAATACAGACTTCCACAATTTATTTTTCTGTTTTAAATTGTGCTGGAGATTAAAACAAAGGTCTCATTCCAGGCTAAGCATTTGCTCTGCCACTGAGCTATGTACATCTCCAGCCTTAGACTTCCTTTTGATGGAATCAGCCAGAGTCATATTGTGAAAAGGTCCATGGATAACAGCAATTTGTAGGTTATTTTTTAAGCTCTTCAGTGGAGTATAGGGTGAGGGTAGAAATATCAATGAGTGGATGGTTAACAAAGATTTGAGGGAACAAGGAAAAGTAGTAAGAGGAGACAGCTGACCCAGAGAGGCTGCCCTAGATCCAGCTCAACTGATATAATTGGCTAATTGGCTCCAGGGAAAGGCAGAGTCCACTTGGCTCCATGCTTGTCATCATAGTTGCAGCATATTTTGTTTTGTTTTGTTTTGTTTAAGAAGGACAAAAAGGAACATATTGTTACCGAGTAGGACAGGTCCTCAGTCTGCTAGGAGACTCAGACTAGTAGGCTGGCCTCTAACATGGAGCCAGTGCTGCTGCAGCTCACACTGCTTGCTCTTCTGTGGGGAGGAGAGCATGGGGCTGCGGCACTGCCCATAGGCTGCAGGCACAAGGGTCTTGCCAGATGAGCTGGAGGAGCAGCCCAGGGCCAAGGGCAGGAGGTGTGCAGTGATCTTGGAGGACCCCAGGGGATTGTGAGTGAATCCCCAGATAATTGGACATTGAGTAATATATATTTTTGGAGTTTGGTTTTTCTTGGTTCAGATTTTGATTGTGCCATGATTCTCCCCTCTTAAAGAAAGTATTTATCTAAATTTTGATTTTAACAGGAGCCCACAGCAGAAAGACTTTGAACTTTTAAAGAGATTTTGTATGTTTAAAGAGATTTGATATATATATATTTTTTTTTCCGAGACAGGGTTTCTTTGTGTAGCTTTGCGCCTTTCCTGGAACTCACTTGGTAGACCAGGCTGGCCTCGAACTCACAGAGATCCGCCTGGCTCTGCCTCCCGAGTGCTGGGATTAAAGGCGTGCGCCACCACCGCCCGGCAAGATTTGATATTTTTAAAAGAGACTTAACATCTAATGTGTTTGAATTTGTAAGGACTGTGGGAATTTAAAGTTATTTATATTTTATATTGCAATATTAATATTAATATGCCACCTTAGGGATAAATAAGAAAGGAACGGTTCTAATTGAAAAGTGTTGTGTTTGTGTATCAAGTTGACAAGGGGTCAGTTGTATTGGCTAGTTTTATGTCATCTTGACATAAGCTAGTCATTAGAGAGGAGGGATCCTCAAATTACAAAATTCCTCCATAAGATTAGCCTGTGAGGAAGCCTATAGAGCATTCTTAATTAGTGATTGATAGGGGAAGGCCCAGTGCATTGTGGGTGGTGCCTTCCCCTGGGCTGGTGGTTCTGGGTTCTATAAGAAAGCAGGCTAAGTAAACCATGAGGGGCAAGCCAGTAGGCAGCACCCCATGGCCTTTGCATCAGCTTCTGCCTCCAGATTCCTGACCTGCTTGAGTTTCTGCACTGACTTCCTTTTATAATGAACTGTGATCTAGAAGTACATACTGAATAAACACACCCCCCCCCCCCCCCCCGCCCAAAGAAGAAACATTAAAAAAAATACAGAGTTGGAAAGGGTATAGGAGTTTGGGGTGAATATGATAAAAATGCATTGTAAGCATGAATGAAATTCTCATAAAATTAATAGATGTATTAAAAATGCAAATACACGCTTACATTTTAGGAGAGATGTTTGTTATTTTAAATAATTTCTAATTAATATTTTAAGTATAATGGTAGTAAACTAGGTGTTTTTTTTTCAAAGTGTTAAAAATGGCATGATGGACATAGACTTTATTATGTATCTGCAAGTTTGGGGTTTTGTTTTTGTTGTCTCACTATGTAGACTAGGCTGGCCTTAAACTCACAATCCTGCTGTCTCAGCTTCCTAAGTGCTAGGATTACAGATAGGCAGTACTGCAGTATGTCAGTTTTTATAGTTAGTCAGCATTGTATCCACATATCTGCATTCTAATGGTCTTCATTAAGCAGAATCCTAGGTTGAGAGCAAAGTTTACCACTGAAGCTGTGTGTGAGAGGATAGGATAGTATCATCTCCCTCCCACTCCCCCACCTTCCTGCTGAGGGCCCTTTGAAGGATCTTTAAACCAAACATTTTGAGACAGTAACACAGCTCCCTCAGAAGTTCAGTTAGCTCTGTGGCACTGGACAGTTGTTAGTAAACATCTTGACTGGGTCTCCATCCAAAACCAGTGATGTGACAGGCTTATGGTTATACACTATAGGAAGTGTTGAGTTAATTCACATTACTATATCTAGGCAAATTTATACAATGTCTTTCTGTAAATCTGGAGTTAATAAAATAATTACATAATTAGAATTTTTTTATATACCAGTTGCATGATGACCATGCAGTTATGTGGCTGACATTAATACACACTATAGCTTCACTGGTCCTTTATTAAATGCTGCTTCTAAAATTGATTTATCTATCCATTCCATCGAAAAGGCCAGCTATTACACTCTGGGATATGGCAAACTAGAGATACAAACTAAAGGCCTCAAGAGGCTTTTGTGCTCATTGTCCTTTAGAAGAAACAGATTTTTTTTTATTCTTGCACAAATTCTTATCCGAATACTCATATTATCCAAGAGACCAGGTGGTACAAATATTACAGTCAATGCAGATAGTACTAAGAATTATCTCCTACTAATGTTGAACTTCATAGCTGTTCTTTAGCCCAAGACACTGTTAAATTTGAATACCAAGAAGGTTGTTTCAGAACTAGGGTATGTGCTCTACATTCCCATTCACACCACTAATATGTGTTGAATACTTGTCAAATCTAAAGGAAACTCCATTTCCTCAAATCCTGGTGGTTAGACAAAAGCCAACATTCCTCAGGAACTTATGAAGCTGGTTTGGTTCCCCTCTACCATAAGGAACCATTTCCCTTATCATTGGCAGGAGGGACAAACGTTTATCTATAGTGCCTATTAGCATACCAAAGCACATGCTGGCTGTCTTAGTGTTTTATTGCTGTGAAGAAAAACTGTGACCACAGCAACTCTTATGAAAGAAAGCATTTAGTTAGGGCTTACTTACTGTTTCAGAGAGTTAGTCCATTATCATCATGGCAGGGAGCATGGCAGCATTCAGGCAGAAATGGTGCATGAGAAGTAGCTTAGAGTTCTACATCTGGATCAGCAATCAGCAGGAAGAGAGAGTCACTGGGCCTGGCTTTTGAAAACTCAGAGCCCACTCCCAGTGATACATTACCTCTTACAAGAAACACTTAGTCCAACAAGGCCACACCTCCTAATCCTTCTCATGTAGTTCCTTTCCCTGATGGCTAAGCATTCAAATATACAAGCCTATGGGGACATCCTTATTCAAACCATCACACTGGCCTCCAGGCTATCTCAGTATCACAAGCACCCCATTATTCATTTAAAGTCCATGCTAGCATCCTAGCCTTTCTCATCTCCCCTGCCCTAAACTCCCTCCAGCTCAGGAGCTTCCCTATCCCAGCTACTCATTTTTCTTATAGCCCTGGTATTTTGGCTATGCCCTCTGTTGGGTTTAGTCTCTCACTCTTTGCCTCCCTTTTGCTTTCTCTCTCTAACCTTCTCTCTCTGTCTCCCTCCTTCCCCTCTCAGTGCCCTCCTCCCTCCCCACCTGCTCTGTTCCTGCTTCGTTCATGGCCAGGTCCAGTCTGCTGGCCATGTTCAGTCTATTTCTTTCTATCTCTGCTCTAGACTCTTCCAGATGCCTCTGACTGTTCTCTCTCATATCTACAATAAAAATCCTGTTTCCAGTTTATGCAGTACTGACTTTTATAGAGTAGTTGCTTGGGATGGATCAGAGAACACAATAGGCAGAACACTTTACTTTTTGAGGATATTTCCATTCCACAGAGTTAGATGATAAATAGAAACAAGTCATAAATTTACTAGAAACACTTTAGAAAATATCAGTGTAAAAGGGGACCAAGGATAGGAAGTTGAAAAGGAACACTAGGAAGCCTTGTTATAGCAAAAGCTTGTGCTGAAAGTAAAAGTGAAAGATTAGTACCATTAAGGAGAGGCCTCCTGCTGTGTTTGGAACTATGGGAAGGGTGTCTTGAGGGTACGACCTGTGCCCCCAATACCTTCTCAGCTAAACTTCCAATTCCTGAAAGGATAAGGCAGTAGCTCTCAACCTTCCTAATGCTGCCACCCTTTAATACAGTTCATGTTGTGGTGACCCCCAACCATAAAATTGTTTTTATTGCTACTTTGTAACTGTAGTTTTGCTACTGTTATGAATCATAATGTAAATATCTGTGTTTTCCATGATCTTAGGTAACTCCTACGAAAAGGTCATTTTTGACCCACTGGGTTGAAAACTGCTGCCCTAGGGTTTTTGTTGTTGTTTTCTCCTGGAAAGCAGTTGTTACAATTTACAAAACCTGCAGCTAATGTAGTCAAAAGAGATAAGGATTCATCCCAAATTGGTAGTAGAATTAGTAGGAATTTAGTAGTGTAAGCTGTACTATGCTGTCTTTGAAGGTATGAGAGACAGGTTGTCCTGGGTTCTTCCTCCATGATCAGAGAGCTACTGAGGCCAGGCAACATGTGGCAGTTTTGGAATTGCTGCAAGAAGTCCCTAAGAGGCCATTGAGTGAAGCTATATAAGAAGCCTGGGTTACAGTGGAAACACTGAGATGTTGGAGATGCTAGAGCCTTAAGACATCTGCTAAGAGGAGTTACATAGATGGAGTAGAACCAGCCCTAGAGAAAGATTGCAGGTAGCAAAGCTGGAGGGACTGAGCCTTCTAAGCTCCCTGAAACTAAAGCATGAGTTAAAGGTCATGGAGCTACAGGGTGATGGTTGTTCTGCTGGGTTTGAGTCTTGTTTTATTCCTCTCTTTTGGAAGGAATTGTGTATTCTGTACCATTGTATGTTAGACGTGTGTAATTTGCCTTTTGATTTTACAAAGGTCACAGTTAAGAAATTGCCTTGAGTATCAAAAGAGACTTTGAACTTTTTAATGCTTGTTTTTTTTTTTTTTTTTTTCAAGACTGGTTTCTCTATGTTGTCCTGGCTGTCCTAGAACACTCCTGTAGACCAGGCTGGCCTCGAACCCGAGATCTGCCTGCTTCTGCCCCCTCAGTGCTGAGATTAAAGGTGTATGCACTACCTGGCTTTGACTTTGAACTTTAACATGGTGTTGTTACTGTAAAAGACTACCAGACTATTGCAGTTGGACTAAGTACATTTTGCATTATGATAATGGCTATGAGCCTGAGGAGCTGCAAGAGAGTAGAATAGTTTTGAATGAGAAGTATCCTGGTAGTCTCTCTGTAGTCTCTCAGCCATCTGCTCCATTTGCCTTGTACCATTCTAGACTCTCTTTCTGCAACTATAAGTCAAAATAAACTCCCAAAAAGTTGTTTTTAGTTATAGTTTTTATCACAGTAATGAAAAATAACTAATATGTAGCTGTATCCCTGGACCCTAGAGTATGATTTTTATCTTGAGTGGTATAGGTGGTCTAAAGTTTATATATTTCCCCATGCCATTTCATGTTAGGCCCCTTTATTATTGTTTTTAACTGCTTTCTTTCTTTTTCAGCTACAAGGCTTTGGCCAGCCAAGTGTTTTCCATGCTGCAATTGTCATCTTCTTTGAATTCTTTGCATGGGGCCTGTTGACAACTCCAATGTTGACTGTAAGTATCATTGAACTGTGTCTTTCATCTTTAGACATGCTGTATATGAAATACAAGGCACTGTTGAAATTGTATCTTTATTCGGATGTTAGTGACTTTTGATTGAAGGACCCAATAAATAGAAGATTGGTAAGTACTTCATAATGATGAATATAAGAATGGTCATGTGCCTGGTTTTGATAACTTTTCTATAGCAGTTTCTTTAAACCAAGTATTAAATTTTTTTATTTTTTTAATTTCTTATTTCTTTTTTAAAATTTATGTATATGACTCTTTTGCCTGCATGTATATCTGTGATGGTTTGAAAGAAAATGCCTCCCAGAGGAAATGGCACTATTAAGAGGTCTGGCCTTGTTGGAGTAGATGTGGTCCTGTTGGAGGAAGTGTGTCATTGTGGAGGCAGGCTTTGAGGTCTCATATATGCTCAAGGTACTGCCCAGCATCTTAGAGCACTTCCTGTTGCCTGCAAGATGTAGGACTCTTAGCTACTTCTCTAGCACCATGCCTACCTGCATGCTGCTGTGTCCCACCATGATGATAATGGACTGAAACTCTGAACTGTAAGCAAGCCACCCTAATTAAATGTTTTCCTTTATAAGAATTGCTGTGGTCATGGTGTCTTTTCACAAAATTAGAGACTCTAACTAAAACAATATCTATATACTTCTTGCTTGCTTACTTTTGGAGATATGCCTACTGTGAGAGACATCAAATCTTCTGAAACTGGTGTTACAGATGGTTGTTAGCTGACATGTGGGTACTCAGAATTGAACCTGGGTTCTCTGAAGTGATGGTACAGATTTTAAGAATTATAACAGTTAAGGTACGTTTTAAATGCCTTTGAAATTAAGTTTCAGTTGTCTTTACTTGTTTTTAAAAATAGGCCAGGAGCAGTGACACATGCTTTTATTCCCAGCATTGGGGAGGCAGAGACAGGTGGGCTCTGAGTTTGAGGCTAGCCTAGTCTAGAGTGAGTTCCAGAACAGACAGGACTGCAAAGAGAAATACTGTCTCAAAACAAAACAAAACAAAACAAAACAAAAAAACAAAAACCTGAAAACAACCAAAAAAATAAAAATAAAAACCTAATACTTGTCTCTTCTCAATCATTATTTTGCCATACCAGAAAGTTCCTTTTCATATGTACAATTTTTGTTTCAGTTAAATCTTGAAAATACAGAGGTTTACAGGGTGGCCATATAACCATTAGCTTATAGAAGACTTTATACATTGCTGAGTATAAACATCTTGGTTGATAGTTACATTGAAGGCTTGAAACACATCATTCCATGTTTCCTGAGTTTGTAAGGAAAAAATAAAGCCTAAATCATTCGTCAACAACCCTTAATTTTTAATGTTATTTTTTTCTTTTGTACTTTGAACATCTTGACTATGATATAGCTTATCAATTTAGGCTTCCATTTCTTTCTCTAGGTTTGAGACATATTCAGATGTGTTTTCATGAAATAAATTATCTTTACCTAAATACATGGCCCTCAGTTTCCTCTTCTGCCCCATTGATTTCTCAGGTTTGGTCTCTTGAATATGTCTCAGACTTAGAAGTTTTGATCATACTTCTTGACTTTTTTATTTGTACATATGTCCAAATATATTATTGTCTCAGCCTTGTTCTCCATCTTTGAAATTTGTTTTTCTGCTTGATCTTGTCTGCTTATGATGTTTTCCACTCTCCTTTTTTTTTTTGTTTTATTTAAGCAATTGATTTTTTTTTTCATTTCCAGAATTTGTGTTTAATTCCCTTTCCGAGTCTGAACTTTCTTGCTGAATTTCTCCTTCCTGAACTCCTTTCTTAACTTCCTTGCTGAATTATGTTGGTAATATTCTTGAGTGGGTCATCCTAAATTGAATCCCTTACTTCATTCGTCTGCTTGAGTCTTCTCCATGGTCACTGATCGTTTGAAAAGTAGGAATCTGAAATCTTTTTATTTGGCATTTTTAACTATCTCCCTATCTTTTGTTTCCAGTATTGAGGAGTTGTGAACCTGTAGAGGGTTAGTTTCTTTGTTGTAATTTGCACATCTGTTGGGATGGAGGTGTCCTTCAATTTTATCTCTCCCTCCCCCTTTCTCCACTCTTGTTATTGTTTGTTTGTTTTGCTTTGCTTTGCTTACATGAATCCTCCTGGTGTCCTGTCTTCGTTTGGATATTTGTTCTACTGCTATTTCAGGGAGAAGCTGACTGAAATAACTTACACAACAATCTGACAACAGCTCCAGTGTTAACTTGTATTAGCAAATATCTGTGCCCTTCATTTGTGTCCCTTTAAAAGTTGAGAGGCAGCTGTACTTGGGTATTGGTTGATGAAACCATGGTTTATAGGTTTCTTTTCTTTTGTTTGGTTTTTTGTTTGTTTGTTTGCTTGCTGTTTTTTCATAGCTGCTGGGAAGGACAGAATAAAGTAAGACAGTAGAAAAATTTATGGGGCTAGAGGTGTGAGAATTAATACACAAACAGATGTTAAAACTTTACCTAACAAGATAAAAGTTAAAATACAATGATGAACAAAATATAAAAGTGTAAATACATTGAAATAAGGGAGGAAATTAAATAAAAATGAGCAATAAAATAGTATCATGACCTTTGCCAATGATTCTTCCTATTTGAGAAGATACTGTTTATCTCAGGGGAAAGGACTGGTGGTCTCTGTAATTCAAACAAGTTAAATTAGTAGAGTTTCTATTGTAAGTCCACTTTCTGACAGAATTCCCCAGTATGTGCTCACCCCTCTAACCCCCATGTGCAAATTACAACCTTCTCTCGAGTGTTTTGGGAATTAGTATATGTGAAGGGCTTTCTTTGACTAAGGCTCCGAGGAGGGGTCTAAGGCCTTTTCTCCAGCTTCTTATATTTTCCTTCTACCTCCTACCCTTTTCCTTCTATCACACTCAAGTTTTATGGGACACTTTCCAGAATCCTGTGTAGCTTCCCTATGCAAATGAGCTCAGGGAGAAGTGGACATAGAGGATCTCTTAGCTGCAGACTCCTATACCACATTTACATTACTCTTTCCAGTTGGCTGTGTCCCACTGCCTCCCTCATATATCTTATCTAGCCTTTTAAATTTCCCTCTAATGTTCAAAGCAGATAATTTTTGGGGTGGTGGAATGTTCCTGGCAGACTCTGAAACAGCCAGCTGAGAAGCTGCCCTACAGCCTCTTGAGTTTCTGAGCAGTTATGCTGCTTGTATAAATTTGCTTAAAATGAATATGTAAGTGTGAAGAGTACCCAGTTGCTAATATAATTTTATTGTAATGTTATTTAAGAAATGTAGCTAAGTGAGTGAGTGTGTTAATTTTTCTTCTGTGGGTTCTTCACTTTGGTTAACTTGCCTTAATGTGTTCTCTTGGTTCCTGACTTTCTCCCCTGCTGTTCACCCCACAGTGTGTTATCCCTATTCTGTTTTTTTGATTAAGGAGATTGACTTCCTCTTTAAGAAAAACATTTTGCATTGGCATATGCCATTTATTTCTGCCCTTTTTGATTGATTTTTTAAAGTGATAATTTGTGATTCTTTGATAAGGAAGGAACAAAATTAGGGTTTATTTAGTCACAGCTAGTACTCATCTATCCTCTTTTACGTTTGTGTGTCATTCTGTTTATTCCTTGGCATCTTGAACCACCACCCACAGTGGTTTAACTATTAAGATGATAGCATATGTTTGTTTTTCATTTTTTAATCTTAATGTAGCAAGTGAGCAGCACTTTTTTATTTTTAATGAGGCAAAACCAGAAGAATCTAAAAAAACAGTGTTGGGATCATGATTTGGAAACTTAGAATACTATTATGTATTAATATTTTGTCCAGTTTAACTTCTTGGTCCACAGTCTTTGAGATATGTTACTTAGGTAGCCATGGCTTAGCTTACTGTTTTAATTCATTTATTTGATTATATAAATAAAGTTTACATCACTAATGTCTTGTAGCAGTTTTATGAAATTGCTTTCATGTGGGCCTACCTTCTAGTACTACTAGTAGTATTAGCACATTAAAAAGACCTGTCCCTCATTTACATGCTCTTTGAGGGTCTAATCTTAATTTAGTATGAATAATGTGATTAAACTAATACCTAGGGTACATTTGAATCAACTGCTTAATTGAATAAACTATATTTAATAGTCTTAGAAACTAGAATTTCATTTCTTTTAATTTATAGAATTTATTTTTCAAGCTCACTTTGAAACCTCAGTAGACACTTAAGAATTGAGTATTTCCTACTCATTTATCTTTTTCATAGTCTGAAAAACCCAGACTATGCTTTGAACACTTTCTTGTGACATTCACTTCTCTTATCCTTTATTCTTAACTGACTCTCAAGATAATGTGCCCATTCATTCCTTCATTTGACTAACATACATTTTTCTCTTGTCTACCACTTGATCTTTGACTAGCTTTTTTGTCTCCTTAATAAGTGTGTCTTTCCAGGATTTACAATGGCTGTAATGAGGTACAACTGTCTACTAGACCTTTTGGTCACATAAATAGTCTCTTTGTTGGATAATTTACTCTTCACGTAGTGGGAGAAAAAAAAAACAGTAAAGTCAATGTTGTAACTAGAGTCACATGTATACTATCTTGATTTCTAGAATCATGAGATGCCACAGACTGACTTGTTAGCTTTAGTAGATGTACTTGTTAGATTTTGTAGGGTTTATTTATTATTTATTTATTTTTTAAAATAAAATTTCCAGAATGAGCCTGTATCCAGGACCCTGCAAGTCTCACAGCAGGGAGATTATCCTAGAGAGGTGAAGAATGAAACTCCAATCAGTACCATCTTTGCAGGCACTGGGTCAAAATTTCCAGTCTGACTTTGGGGTTTGTTTTTCTTACCTATTTAAGCATAGTAAAGCTTTGGAAAAAGGTTTCTGCGTAAGAGTTATCACAACAAAGCTTTAGACATAACTACAATGAAACTCCCTAGCAAAGTAACAAAGCACTATGACCTTTATGATAAGAATGAGTTCTATTGGCTGATAAACAGAATTTAGGGTTAGGGCCTAGAAAGGAAGTGTTTATAATAACCATAAGAACAGGTTCTGTTGGGAGGATGCAAAGTACATGGGACCTCTTTCATATAGTTTCTATTCACTGAAAGACAGAGCTCAGGATTAGGGCCTAAACAATTCTCAGGATTTGAGGGAAATTCAGGTAGAGGCTGACTCCTAATACAATAGCAAAGGATTACCAGGTTATTTAACAGCTCCACTCTAGTATTCCCGGTGACCAGGAATCATTCATTTCTTTCCATTGAAGAAAATAAGCCTACATGACTGACATCCTGGTTTCTCCAATGCATACTCTAAGCTGTGCTTCCTACAGGCTCATTTATGTAAATGATAATTATTAAAGTCAGTAAGTATCACTCACTAACTATTTGATCAATATTATTTGTTAAATCTTTGTTTACTATTGTGTAACTGACAGTGTACAAAGCATTAATCTAATCAAACAGATGCAATGAGCTTTTCTTGGCATTTATTTCTCTTACTAATACATATTTTTGTCTGTCACACATTTTAAGTTTATTTATTTAAATGAATGCCTATACATGTGTGTACACATGCCAGTGGAAGGTGTTATTTATTTACCGGGTACAAGAGAACATGAGGTACAACAGAACCCACTATAAGAGTTTTTATTAGGGGAGGGAAAAGAGGGATTGTGCAATAGGCCTACTAGAAATGAATGGTGAGGAAAGAGTGGAGAACAGGTAGAACCCGTTTATAGGTGGCCTTCCCCTCCCCTCATCCCCCCACCCCCCCCCTCCCCGCAAGCATTCACATATGGGTTTGTAGCTATGCCGCACATGTGCATAGATTACCTGATCACACTGCATGCAAATGTAGGAGGTAAGGCCCTGTGGTGACTAAGCATTCTGCCTGACTGATGAACAGTGCATGTGTGATCCTGTAGCTGGGGGTTGTCTGGGAATTATAACAGAAGGCAGAAGAGAGTATAGGATACCCTGGAACTGGAGTTACAAGTACTTGTGAGCCCTATGATGTGAATAATGAGAATTGAACACTGATTCTCTATGAGAACGGTGAACAACACTCTTAACTGCTGAGCCATCTCTCCAGTTCCATTTGTCATGTATTTTTATATATGTAAACAAGGTAATACTTTAGCAAAGACTTTGCTAATCTACAATAAAATTATAAAAAGAAGTGACAAGACAGTGTAAAATAACTATTAGTCTCCTTGTCTTCAAATTTGTGATATATGCATCATTATACTGCCTCTGGCATCAATTACACCAGAAACAAAGCCATTAGAACAAATTAGCATTCTCCATAAGTTAGTGGTCTGTAAACTGTAGTCCCTGGGCCATAACTAGCATGGTGTTTTGTGTGCTTAGAATGGCTTTTATAGTTGTGATTAGTTGGTATAAAGCAGCTAAATGTTACCATTTTTTAAACAGTATATTGTTAATATTTTAATTGATATTTAGTTGGATTTCCTCTGATTCTCCACTCTGATGCCCCCTCCCCCCTTTTTTTTCTTTCTGGATCTCTGTATTTCCTTCTGTAATCAAAGACCTTTTTGTTTTTTGTGACTTTGGTGCAGTTCTGCCTTGTAGAATGTTGTTTGTAATATACAACTGATGGAGATCTTCATTCTGGTGGAGAAGAAACATTTTTATTTTAAGATTTGTATTAATTGAACCTTTTAGAAGTGAGGTAGATTATCTTTTCCTTTTTTGTCAGTCATTTTGGTACATTTCAACAACTTTTCTCGGTCTTTCTACTGAATTTGATGTAGCTGTTTAAATTTACAAGTGAGAGTATAGATGAGGAGTTGAGAGATAGATGTTTTCTGGGACTAGGCAAATAATGTAAAGGTGTGAAGTTGGGTGAGAGTGTGCTGCTGTTACAGTTCCAATGCCTGCACTTTCAACAACAGTAATCATGGTCTTTTTACTAGCCAGTTAGCCATAGTCTTTCATTCAAGTCTATGAGTTGCTGTGAGAAACTGGAGAACCACATGGGATGGTGAGGAAATTATTAAGGAGGCCTATACTTACTTATTCATAAGGGTGTGAGGCACTTTGGGGAGGGTATGTTCCTGCATGTGCCCAATCTGCACCATACAGTTTTAACTGAAACTAAAGGATAGTTTGAAAGTATATTAGCATAGGAGTAGTAGAAACTCCTACCTATTCTTTAACATTTAGTGCAAGAACTGATTTTAGGAACTCTTTTTTTTTTTTTTTTTCCACAGAAAATATTTTTATTCCACTCATCCCTTGTAATATGCCTATTGTAAATTTAAAGAGAAAAGACAAGGACAAATCACCACATTTCGTTATTTAAAAAAACCTAAAAGTAATTTAACTGTCAACAGTATCAGGTAGACTAAACATACTAGACCCGATAAAAACTTCAGTCTATTAGTAAAGTCTCTTTTGCCAGGATTGGCTTCCCGGGCAGCTGAGTAAGTTCTGAAACCGATTTACCATATTGCTCGCTGAACTCCAGAAAGTAGCCCATGGTCAGCTAAGTGGCGGAAGACAATGCGACTAAGCCTCCAGCGACGCTTTACACCACGTGGACGGGATGTCATAACACACCGATTTCTGATTCTCACAGGACAGCTATCCCGTGGAAGGGCAGCAATTTCTTCACTGGCCATTTCCTAAGAGTTTGTTAATATGTATACTTATACCACTTTGTCAGATGTATTGGCATATACCACTGACCCTGTGACAAACTGAAGGTCTTTTGGCAAAATGGTGTTCTTTCTGAGAGAATTGATCCGAAGTCTCTCATCTGCATACTCAGAAGCCATTTTTCGTCTCTTCACATCACGCAACATTTTCCAGTCTACATAGTAACCTCGAACCTGACTTGATGCAGATGGAGGAACCGCCTGCCGGAAAGTCCGCAGCAGCCGATTTTAGGAACTCTTGATCTGTTAATGGATAGACCACTCTTGGGTTTTCTCTAGAATACTGAAGGATTTTGCAATGTAGTTAAAAGGCTTTTTGCTGCTTTTAGTGGCTCTAAGTAATCTAAAGCACTGTTTGGCTTGAATTCCACTCCATTTAATTCTGTAAATGGCCCACTTTAAGGGCCATGTTTGTGATTATTATCTTGTAACCAACTACAAAGGCATTGACAACAATATATCTGGGAGAGTTGTTGGTTTTTTGTTTTTGTTTTTGTTTTTGTTTTTGTTTTGTGTGTGTGTGTGTGTGTGTGTGTGTGTGTGTGTGAGAGAGAGAGAGAGAGAGAGAGAGAGAGAGAGAGAGAGAGAGAGAGAGAGAGAGACTGATTTTAATAATGCATTCCTTATAGCTGTTTTTGTTGTTTTTCCTTTCATTTAAGAGTTTTGGAGATCTGGAAAATTAATTTATTGAAAGTTCTCTGTCAACATCTTCTATTAATACTTCAACCGTTATTTGTAAAAAAAAAAAAAAAAGAAACACAATGCTCTGTATAGGGATGGGAGAGAGAGAGAGAGAGAGAGAGAGAGAGAGAGAGAGAGAGAGAGAGAGAGGGGGAGGGAGGGAGGGATGGATGGATATTCCTTCCTAAGAATAGTTAAAGGGGCTGGAGAGATGTCTCAGCAGTTATGGGTATTTGTTGCTCTTTCAAAAGACCTAGGATTGAGTCCCAGCATCCACATTGCAACTTAGAACTGTCTATAACTCCAGCCCTGGGGTATCAGATGCCTTCCTCTGGACTTCATGGGTACACTATGCTCTAAATATTTTATGACCAAAGCACCTATGAGTGCTAGGGCTTACCTTGTCTGGTTCTTACCTTAGTGTTTTATTATTTAAGAAAAAGTGTTACTAACTTTTCATGGCTTCAAGATGTTGTGTTTTGTTTTATTTTGTTTTTGAGAGACAAGATTTTACTTTATTGCTCTTTCTGGAGTGGTTTTTGTCATTGTTGTTAAGAATTCATTAATATTTTATAATTTTATACAGTTCATCTTGTTTAGTCTTCCAGTAATAGAGGTGGAGATCTTTATCTTAAATTTATATTTGAATATGTCTTGATGTTTGTTTGCCTTTATAGGTTTTACATGAAACGTTTCCTCAACACACATTCCTCATGAATGGTCTCATTCAAGGTGTAAAGGTAAGAAAAATTGTGTAAAATTATAATGAACCAAAACTAGGAATCCCTACTAAGTCAGAATAAAATTCAACACAAATACTTATAAGGTATAAAATAATTTAACATTAAAAAGCCCAGTGAATACTCTAAATGACTTAGGTCATTTTTATCTGTATATACATAACAATCTTCAAATGTTTAATTATTATATAAACCTTTAATTGCTCTGCCAGGCAACAGTTCTATTTAGCCCTTCAAGCTTATATGATATTTGTGCATTATACTGTGTGTTAAACAACATAATTCAAATTAAAATTATACCTTATTAATTTAAGCAACATTAATTAATACATATAGAAAGAAAGAATTATAATAGAGGGATCATATTTTAAATCTAACCTTTGCTTCTGTTTGTTCTCTAGGGCCTGCTCTCTTTTCTGAGTGCTCCCCTCATAGGAGCTCTCTCAGATGTGTTGGGCAGGAAGCCCTTTCTCCTTGGCACAGTCTTCTTTACCTGCTTCCCTATCCCACTGATGAGGATCAGCCCTTGGTGAGTTGCTGAACTCTTCACTGTCATACTGGTCTGTTTTGAGTCCTATGTAAATAAAAACAGGTTGGCCACCACTCCTAATCCAAATATCCAAAATGTGAAATGATCTAAAATCCTAAACTTTTTGATCGCTGACATAACACAAATCTGATTGATTCAAGTGTATATAAAGTTTACCTTATAATGAACAAGTATAAAATAAAAATAATGCAGAATTTCAAATATTGAATGAAATGACTATTAGACTATGTGTATTAAACTATGTGTATAAGGAGTATGTAGAATATGGATAATTTCCATGTTACACTTGGGTCCTATTTTTAGGATATCTCATCATACATATGCCAAATTCAAAAAGGAAAAAAATCCAAAACATTTCAATCCCAATCATTTATGAACTCACCCTTTACTTTGATCTACAGAGCACTCTTTAACAATTCCAAAGTAAACTACTCGACTTAGTTGAAAAAATTCAAGGTGTCTCTAGGAGAAGCTGTAGATGTTAGGATGTCAGTTTTAGGAGGTCAGTACTGAAGGTGCACTAACAGCTCTTGCCCTCACTACTGTGGCTTGGCTGACTTTGTGAATGTATTATTTTTGTCATCTCATTGCATTGTGGCACTGAATGAGCATTGTTTATATAAGAATACATAGGAGTCACTATTTGTATATTCCATAAAAACCCTTAGCTTATTCTAAATCATGATATGAATTTGAATTAATTTTTCCTCTTCAGTATGATGAATCTAGGTAATTTAATTTCCACAGAAATGTTAGGATTTGCTCAAGCTTTTTTGTTTTCCTTTATTTTTAATTTTAATTTTTTATTTTTAGACCATGGGATAGTATCTTAGCCAGTATTCTTGATCCTGAGATGCTCTTGCTGTGTGAAAATACTTTCATATGATTATCAGAAATTCTTGTTAATATTTGTAAATTTGTTGGACACCATAATAATTTTATCTTCTACCAAGTAGTCAATTCTTGTAGAATACTAATGTATCATCATGTCTTTCTGATAAATTAGAGATTTTTTTTAAGTCCCCTTTGTTAGCTTAATAGTTATTTAAATCCTGGATATTTGTTAGTTTTATTCTTATATATTCTATTCATTTGTTATACAAAATAGCCTTTTATCCTAATTGCTTGCTTTTCTAGGTATACTGATGTCATAATTTAATTAATATAAATAATTTTACCTTATTCCTTCTAGTTGTATGCTTTTTACTGCTTTTTAAAATCTTAACTAATAAATAGTGTTTAACTAAAGTTATGATTGTGGGATTTTCTTTTATTTTGTAAAGACTTGTAATTTTTTTGTCATTAGGCCTCAAGTAGCCTTTTCTTTCTTCCTTTTTTCTTTTTTTATTTTTCTTTAAAATATAATGTGAATGAGTACTTTGCCTTTATGTATATCTATGCACCATGTTGGTGCCTGGTGTCTAAAGAGGGCAGAAGATGATGTTGGATCCCCTGGGATTGGAGAGACAGACAATTGTGAGCAGCCATAAGGTTGCTGGTAATTGAGCCTGGTCCTGGAAAAGCAGCCAGTGTATCTCTTCAGCCCTTTATTTCTATTATATTCAAGGGTTTTCACTTTTACAATAAAGATTTATTGATTAGATATCAGAATTAGATATGAGATGTTGTTAGATAGCTTTTAGCATAAATGGGAGAGGGTCGTTTGTTTTGCTTTTTGTCCCCTTAAGACAGTTACAATGCCTGTGAGATGGCTCAGTGAGTAAAAACATTTGATGTCTAAGCGTGAATCCATAGTGGAAGGAGAGAACCAACTCTTTTCTGACCTGCACAGGATATGATGCCACATGCATGGCTGTACTCTCTCACATCATATACATAGAGAGATTCAATTAACAGTAATAGCTAAATTAAAAAATTATAAAGACTATTAACATGGTTAATTATATTACTGACTGTTAAAGGAATTACTTAGTAATTTTTTTAATATTAAAATATCTTTACATCATAGAATAAACTCCACTTTGTGTTTTGTAATATTCTGGCTTTTGCTATTTGTGGATGTTTTTCAATATATTTATGCATATTATAGAAATTTTTGGTTTGAATTATATTAACATTTTTTGTTATAAATTTGAAACATTATTGTATTTCCTACCTTTAGAACTACAGCTATACTTAAAACTATAACTTTTATTTAATCTCTTCCTTTTTTGTTCTCTTCTGTCATTTTTTTAGGTCAACATGTACTCCTTTCAGTATTGACAAAACTCCAGTTAATTTTATATTTATCTTTAAATATATATAGATACCTGAGTTTATTTTCATTAGTTTGTAATATCCACATGATGTCTTTGATTTTGATTATAAAACTCTTGAGCAATTAAAATAATCTTTCAGTTATTAGAAAATGATGTTGTTAATCATTTTTTTTAAACAATCTTTTTATAGGTGGTATTTTGGCATGATTTCTGTATCTGGAGTCTTCTCAGTCACTTTCTCTGTAATATTTGCCTATGTAGCTGACTTCACTCAAGAGCACGAAAGAAGTACTGCTTATGGATGGGTAAGATGGTAAACTTTTTGTTTGATTGTTTTGAAACAAAAACTTACATAGGCCAAGTTGACTTCAAACTTAGAATCTTCCTTTCATAGTCCTTGAGGGCTGGGGCTATATTATTGTATTGGCTAGTAATTTATTGTTTTGTGTAGCAATTTACCTGTCTTAGAAATTTTTGTTATTTTATGATAGGACAGGCTAGGCTCAAACTCAGTATCTGAGGATCACCTTGAACTCCAGTTCTCCTCTCTCCACTTCCAGAGTGGAGACTTTATAAAACCTAGAGTAATAAATAGCAATCTATTAAAAATTGACAAGAAATTGATGTTTAAAATAACATCAGAAATAGATTTAAGAAATATGCGAATCTCAACAATGTGTCTCAGGCACTCATTTGAGACATAACACTATAGAAAACAAAAGGCTATTCATTTGGCAAATGGTTGTTATAAATATCAAAAGTTTTAAGAGACATTTTTTTTTTTGATAATTTAACATTAGACAATCTCATTCACTCAGTAATGATAATGATATTGTAGTTATATAGGAGAAGAAAGAACTATTAGAAGATAGCAGAAGCACTTTGGGCCAGAAGGGCAGAAGATCACATCTTTGCAAGTTAACTTTTCTTTCCTTTTTTTTTTTTCATTTTTTATTTTTTAAGACAGGGTTTTACCATGTAGCCCTGGCTGGCCAGGCTGGCCTCAAACTCAGAGATCTACCTTCTTCAAGGTACTTTGAAATGGTTTAGAAATAAGATAGCATGTACTCACATTGATGAGCAATTGTAGACACATGTTCAGCATGTGGGATATATGTGTACTTTGTAAGAAGAAAAGTGATCTGGCCAGACAGTGGAGAGTAGTAGATTAAAGGAGGATAAATGCCAGAAACCCAGGTAATTATTTTCTTTCTTGTACCGTTTTCTTATAATACTGCTTCTTAGAATAGTTAAGTACTCATTCCTGTTGGCTGATTAAATGAGTACATTCAGTGATCAGTTTTATGTAAGTTACTACTGTTCCACAAAACACTTTATGTAGCTAGAGTTTTCCTGCCTTGCCCACAGTCAGAACAAATCTTTGTCACCTGCCAGTCCCACAGCCACTCAGACCCAATCAAGTAAACACAGAGACTTATATTGCTTACAAACTGTATAGCCGTGGCAGGCTTCTTGCTAACTGTTCTTACAGCTTAAATTAATCCATTTCCACAAATCTATATCTTGCCTCATGGCTTACCGGTACTTAACATCTTCCTTGTCCTGGCGGCAGCTCCAGGCAGTGACTCCTGCTTTCCTGATCTTTTATTTCTCCTCTCTGTTAGTCCCGCCTATACTTCCTGCCTAGCCACGGCCAATCAGAGCAACACATTTGCCATACAGACCATCCCCCAGCACAGCCAAGTGCAGAACATCTCAGACACCTGCTCTCAGGCCCATGGTCCTAATCATCCTCTATGTGGACCTGCTGGGTAAAGCCACAAGGAACCCAAGAACAGGCTCTCACAGGACATACAGAACATCCCACAGCAACTTTATTTTGTTGACTTCAGATACCAATGATTAGAAAACTTCTCTTTCCCCTCTGACTACTGCCTGCTCACTCTCTCCCTTCCTATCTCCTGTGAATATTATTCATGCTTCATCCTAAATTGAAGGCACTTGTGTAATACTGTGCAGGATAGAGGAAAAAGTGAATAAGAAGGCTACGAAGAAGGAAAAATATCCAAGGTAGGCTGTAAGTGTCAGCCATCAGAGCTGTGAAGAACACCAAGATCCTATACCTTATAGTAGTGCAGCTTTCTACTCCACCTTCTCCATCATGGGAAATATCTGTGGACATACATACTAATTTCCCCACAGTGTTATTAGACTATAAAAATGTTAATGGATACATGAGAACATAACACTTGAACATATTAATGGAAGATCGCTCATGTAAGGTTTCGATATATATATACATCATATAATGTGTGACCGACTAGACATTTTGTTTCCTTAAAAGGTTAATCATTTTTCCTTTTCTTGGCTGTGTGTGTGTGTGTGTGTGTGTGTGTGTGTGTGTGTTCAAGTGCCATAGCATGCATGTGGCAGTCAGAGAACAATTTTCAGAAGTCACTACTCTTCTGTCATGTCCTGGGAATCAAACTCTGGTTACCAGGCCTGTGCAGCAAATACCCTTAGCTGCTGAGCTATCTTGTCAGCCCTGTTTGTCTTTTTCTTATGGGGGAATTTTTCGAAGCTGTTTATTTTTTGCTCTCAGTGGAAAAATAATTTCGTGCTAATTATGAAAAAGGTTTTGATAGTCACCAGAAGTGACTGTCATGTAATTACTTAATCAGTAGCTCAGTTTCTCGTTGTTGATGGCAGTTAGGATTAGTGCTTACTCATGGGACATGGCAAGAAGCCAGTGAGTGAACGTCTCAGCTAATACAGCGTCATTCTAAAATGTGATCTCTTTAGCTTCTGCAGAGTTTGTCTCAGGCCTAAGACTTTGCCACTAACTCCCTTACAGCCTATCTAGCTTGCAGAGAATTTCCTGCCCATTATTTTCAGGATGTGTTAAATAAATTCTAAAGGGTACTTTTCATATCCAGTTTAGATTAAAATATGCATTCCTTTCTGAAACTCCTTCAGGAAACCAAGAAAGAGGTTCTTTAAGGGTCATAGCAATGAGTTATACTATTGGTAAGTTACTCCTCACTGCATCTGGTAAATCAATCTGTGGTATGACTTCACCACAACAGAGTCTTAATGATTGTTGTTAACTGTGGGTATAGATAATTTTAAACAAAAACTGCAAAAGTATTGTCCTTGTGAACCATAAAGTAGCCTACTTAGCAGTATTCTCAGGTGCTGAGATCTGTGACCTCATAAAAACCCAAGTAACATTGTTTCCTTAATACTTGAGGGTGCTACCCTAGTTAGTGCTCACATAGCAACTGAAAAGAGTATAGCACTGTTCCCATAGCTGTTTGCTTGTCTTTGCAATTTGTGATGCAGTTATGTGGCTGCCTGGACTTTTTCAAATAAAGTGGTAAGATCTCTGTCATCATCACATACTTGATAAATACTGAGTTTCAGGAATTTATATTTCCTAAATTAAAATTCTCCATATCTTTTTTTTTTTTTTTTCAAGACAGGGTTTCTCTGTGTAGCTTTGCGCCTTTTCCTAGAACTCACTTGGTAGCCCAGGCTGGCCTTGAACTCACAGAGATCCGCCTGCCTCTGCCTCCCGAGTGCTGGGATTAAAGGTGTGCACCACCACCGCCCGGCAATTCTCCTCCTCCATATCTTTATATCCCACTCCAGAAGTCTTTTTTCTGTTGTTTTTGGCTTTTAAAGCTTTTTAATGTAACATTAGTTTTATATGTACTATATTTTTATATTCAATTGTGAGATAATAGATGATACAAAAATGTCATTGGCTTACTGGGAATCATAGTCAGATACAATGATTTCTAGTGTTTCTTTTCCTCTTTATAATGTTTTTTTTCCCCCTAACTCACTGAGTCCTTATGTGATTTTTTTTGTTTCTAATAGAATCTTCTAGTTTTACTATCTTATCGGTATGTTTTTGGTACTCTAATCTGCTTATAATTTAGAGAATAAATATCTACATTGTCTTTCTAAATGGAGAACATAGGGGTGCAGTGTAATAAGGCTCACCAGCTGTGGCCTCTAACCAGAAAGCTTCAACCTCTCCACAAATCTTTTTTTTTTTCTTTTGTGTGGGTGTTAGTATGAGTGGTTCTAATGATCACACCCCGGGTCTTGCATATGCTAGCCAAACAGTCTATCACTTAACTATATATCTGCAGCCTTTTTTATTTTCATTTTTATTAGTGTATTTATTTTGGTGACAACTTTTTCTCTTAAAACCAGCTACCTCCCCTCACCTACTGTAATAATGAAATGGTCATAAAGAGATAAATGGGTATGTGGGAAAATACAGTGTTTTTGGATGAACTGGCCTTCTTAAATACTTAATTACAGGCGTGAACTACCATGCCTCATGTTAGACAAGCACCATGCCACTGAGCCCTACTGGAATTGTTTTCATGACCTTCTTTGCAGATCTCTGTTTTCCAATTAAACAAATAAAACCAGTGAATGTTTTATGAGGAAAGCTTCTACAGTGTTAATTTATATCATATTTTAATTATAGCTCCCCAGAATATCTCTACTTTGTTAACAGTGGGTGAATATGTTTTTAAGCAAACTTGATTTCCTTCTCTTTCTTTCTTTCTTTTTTTTTTTTTCTTTTGAGATAGGGTTTCTCTGCGTAGTTTTGGTGCCTGTCCTGTATCTTGCTCTATAGACCAGGCTAGCCTCAAAGAGATCTGGCTGGCTCTGCCTCCCAAGTGCTAGAATTAAAGACATGCACCACCATCGCCTGGCCCTCTTTTATTCTTAAAATTTGTGTGCAACACATTTGTCTTGCTGAATCTAAGAGAAGGAGCGATGGCTTGGCAATTAAGAGCAATTGTTTTTGTAGAGGACTACTCATAACCATCCATATCTCCAGTTCCTCTTCCTCTTCGGACCCCTGTGTGTACCAGGCATTCACTCAAAGCAAAATACTCATAAAATAAATCTTAGGGGGGAAAAGGGAGAGAGGATATCTGGCTGTATACCTGCAGCAAATGGGACTCTGGGTAAGAGCTTGTTCTCTCCACTGATGTTCATATTTAGGATCTTAAATGACTGCTTTTTCCCATAGGTCTCAGCCACCTTTGCAGCTAGTCTGGTTAGCAGCCCAGCCATTGGAACATACCTCTCTTCAAATTATGGAGACAGCCTTGTTGTGCTGGTAGCCACAGTGGTGGCTCTCCTAGACATCTGCTTCATTTTGGTGGCAGTTCCAGAATCTCTACCAGACAAAATTAGACCTGCTTCCTGGGGAGCTCAGATTTCTTGGAAACAAGCAGATCCTTTTGCGGTAAATTAAGACATGAAAATACTTACTTCCTCTGTGTGTGTGTGTGTGTGTGTGTGTGTGTGTGTGTGTGTGTGTGTGTGTGTAAAACTTGAATTACAAGTAAGAGGCTGAGAGACTGAGATATATAATTAAGCTGTGTAAATCGTAAGAGACAAAATATTACCCTCAAGGACAAGGTTGTTTTTATCATTTAATAAAATGAATGAAGATAGTTGGAGAGGGAGGTAGTAGGAAGAATATCACACTAACAAGAAATAGTGCTAGAAAAGTTTTTCTACCTCTCTCTCTCCCTGCCACACCTACTTCTATAGAACAATTGTAAACCACATTGTGTGAGCTTATGTAGGCCAGGGGTAGATGTCTGATGTCTTCCTCTATGACAGTTAGTTTTATTTTTTTTTTTTTTTGAGTCGGGGTTTCTGTTGAACTTGGAGCTCATCAATCTAGCAAGACTACCTGGCCTGCAAACCAAGGATCTTTATAGGCATGCACCATAATGCCTGGCTTTTTATGTGGGTGCTGAAAATCAAACTTGACTCCTTATACTCCTTATATTTGTACAGCAGGCACTTTACCAACTGAACCATTTCCCTAATCCCTTGAAATTATTTTCTGAAATGATCACTCAAGATTACTTCCTAGAGATCTTGTCTGTTCCTCTTGTGTGTTAGTTATATTGTCAGATGGTGAGAGAGGGGTTTGGGGAAGGAAGCAGGAATGGGCTAGAGAACCTGCAAGGTAATTTTTTTATTTATTTTTTTATTTTTTGGCCTTGTAATGATCAAGTTACGTGTAGAAATTTCTGTAAAATAGAACTACTATGGCTTATTTTTCAGGGCAGCTGTAAGGACCCCAGTTAACATGTGTAAGTTAACTGGTGTAGTAAAGTTTCAGTAGGCGTTAGTTGTTTTGGGCATTGATTATAGAAAGCTTATAGATGGTTACCTTGTTGCTGTGACACTTGTCACTCCTGTTCAAATAAAAGTTTTAGACATACCAATTGTCCTGGTTTTGGGCAACTTGACTATCTACAGTTTGAAGAATACAGTGAGTTTATGTATAATGAAAACTATGGAAGAGGCAGCAAAGAAGATCAGAATATCAAGTTCATCCTGAGCTGCAAATCAAGTTTGAGGCCAGCCTTAACTACATGAGACCTTATGTCAGAAGAAGAAAGAAAACCCTGTAATTAAAATCACTTAAAAGAAGTTACTCTATAAATCCAGAGAAAGAATTGATTTTTTTTTTAGAGAGTTCTGTAGAAATTTTTTTTCAGGGCCTGTTTATAGGATGTTCAGGATCTCTTGAAGGAGATATATGAAAATAGTGAAGCCAGTATTACAAGAACACTGACATTTGTGTTTTTGCTTTCTGCTTATTCCCAGTCATTAAAGAAAGTTGGAAAAGATTCTACAGTTTTACTCATCTGCATCACAGTGTTTCTGTCATACCTTCCTGAAGCTGGACAGTATTCAAGCTTTTTTCTCTATCTCAGGCAGGTGAGTAGTAGGTCCCTAATAGCCTTTTAACATGTAGATTATCAAAGATTGGATTTGTCTAAGATAGGTTGTGGAAACCACTGTAGAAAGGGAAATATGAACTTGTTTCTAGAGACTTCACAAAGTAGGGACCTGTAATCCAATGATGACTTCAGTGATAACCTCATAAGTAACTGGAACTACAGGTATGTCTAACCATGCCTAGCTTCTTGCTGAGGCAGGGGTGTTCCTTATATCCAGGATTGAAGAACATAGTAAGACATCTACTGTGGAAAAGTTCCTATAAAGAGAGAATTTATTGGAAACAAAATTCTGAGGCTTTTGAGTTTATATACCCAGTTAGTTGGCCTACAATTTACTGTGTAGACCAGGCTAACCTTAAACTCACAGAAATCTACCTATCTTTGTCTCCTGAGTGCTGGGATTAAAGTTATCCGCCACCAAGTCTGGCTCTGAGACCCTTGTCTAAAATAGGATTTAGATTGAACCAAATTAAGAGAAGATAAAGAGCTGTCATATCTCTTCCCCATAGGTACACAACTGGTACCAAAATGGTTCATTTTGTACAGTTCATGAGCCTATATACTTTTATACATAAGTACCATGCAGTCTATAGTTTATGATAAGTTCACTCTTATTATTACTTCCATGTTTTAGCAGTTATGCATAAAGCTGATAATAAGCTGCCTTCACTTCCCTAAGTGCTGAAATTATAGGCATAAGCTACCCTACCAGTTCCAGATTTTGTAATTGAATATGATTAGGTAGTAATAGAAGAGCCAGAGGTTCTAGCTCTGGTATTTTTATTATCTAATTGTGATTGGGAAGATACTCATTTATGAAATAAGAAGGATCTATAAAGTTATTTTTAGTGTATTTTCCTGTATTTTATAGAATTTCAGTAGAAGACAAAGTAATGTATCCTTTTAAAAGTTATTAGTCATTTCATAGTTACTGTTACAATTAGATGTTTAGAGGTCAATTGCCAGTCAGACTTGGCTGCTTACTTAGTAGAAGTATATGGGAGCATTTACGGCACACCTGTCTCTGAACCATACCTCAGAGTCCAATATAATTGGTCTTCAGGGAGTTCTGGCATCCTGTTGTTCTCTTTTCTCCCCTTCTTTCCTTTCCTCTGTTGCTCACATAATTTTAAAATGCAACCAGACTCAAAAGCTACTAACTTCACTAGTAGTCCATTTCTACCTTGGCAATATTAAAAGTCTAATTGCTTTCTTTTTCATTCTCTATATTGTATGCTCTCATTGTTGCCACACTGGGATAGACTAATTAAGAAAGGAAATACTAAACAATAGGCATAATAAAATTTTCAAAAAAATTCACAATTTGTGCTTACTTATAACTTTTATTTCAGATTTAAATATAAATTACAGGTTAATTAGTTTCAGCTTCTGTCACTGCCCTAATTTCTACTGCTTTTTTGATCTTTCCTCAACTATTTTTTCCTGTCAGTTTTAATAGGAAAAAGAAATCATTTCTTATTAATTATATCTCTAATATCTCTATTATAAAATGATTTGTTTGTTTTTCATTTCTACAGGTCATAGGTTTTGGATCTGTGAAAATTGTAGCATTCATAGCTATGGTAGGAATTCTGTCCATTGTGGCTCAGGTGAGTGTTTTTTACAACATGTGGCTTAAAATGACAAAGCTTTCCCCCTCCCCCAATCCTGATAACCTCAGATCTATAGGAAGCCAAGGATACAAGTTTCAAAGAGTTTCTCTACACTGTTGGCTCAGCTGCTTAGCTCCTGCTGTGACACATCTTGCTCATGTAGCGAACCTCACCAAATTCAGGAAGCTGACAGGGACATAACTCACAGAACTGGTTGTTCATAAAATATTAACGTCCTCAGAATTCAACAGAATTTCATACAGATTTCATTAGGATATTATTTGTAATTTGCACTGGATCCATTCTTCTTACTTACTTCCAAAACAACTGGGTTAAGGGGATGGTGAAATGACCTGGTAAAAGATGCTTCTTGCCAAGCAATAACCTGAGTTCAGTTTCTGGAACCTACATGGTAGAAGGAGAAAACTGACTCTTGCAAGTTTTCCTCTGACCTCCATATACATGCTGGGACATGTGTACACAAAGGTAACAACAAATAGGTATAAAAACTATTTTACAGGAACAATAATCAGATACTGCAGAATTAACCAGCAGAATGTGTTTCAGTGTTTCTTTAATGGTGAAAATTAATAGAAATAAATGTTTTCTAGATCCTTCTGTCTCCAGGACTAAACAAATAAGAATCTGCAAATTAGAATATATATAGTGAGTGAATAGCCATAAATCCTTTCCCACCTATTATGATTGTCAATCCAGAAAGGCAAGGGTATATGTCCTGCTGTGCTTCAGGGACAGTCACTGTAGCTTATGCGGATTGCCCAGAGGCTGTTCCCTTGAAATGGCTATCTAGGCCAAGCTACATGTTCTCCTGTGATTAACTCTTTGCAGAGGAAATGAGAAGTCTGGGAAACTAACTGGTCCTACCAAATGAAAGAATGACAAGGCTCTTAGGAGTACATAGAAACAAAACTGTTTCCTTCATGTTTTTGTTTTAGCTGTATTAGCAAATGAAAATTACATAAACTTCCAAGTTGATTATGATTTTCATTTGTTTTTTACACTAACCTTAGCTGTTTGCCTGTAAGTGTCTTTATCTTGCTTTCCGTACTGTCCTTACAAACTATATTTAACAGAATATATATTTATTAAAAATGAAGCTCATATCATTCTTGATTTTGTGAAATTGTTAACTATGAGTGAATAGTAAATCTTGCTGGACATTAAGTGCTTGTTGACTTTTCCCCAAAGAAAACTAAGGTGTAATCCTCTCAGTCATAATAACTGGAGTGCAGCTGTATTAACCTTTTGGGAGGTACTAGCAGAGTACCAGTTAGATAGGATTCTCTGGAAGGAGGTCAAAGGCCCTAGGCCCCAGGTCAGCACTGGAGCCCTTGAACTCCACCCCTGAAGAGTTACTACTACTGCCTGCCCTTGTGGGTTATAAACAGAGAGTGTGCCCTTAAAAGTCTTTTTCCATCAGTGAGTGGACTTCACTAAAAGAGTTGATGCTCTGAATTTGAATTTGTGATCAAATTCATGTGTGCTCATATGGCTTCTCAAGGTTGTCTTCTTTCCTTTACAGACAGTTTTCCTTAGCAAATTGATGAGCTCACTAGGGAATAAGAATACTGTCCTCCTTGGCTTGGGTTTCCAGATGCTCCAACTTGCCTGGTATGGTTTTGGATCTCAGGCCTGGTAAGACTCCCCTAATTCACTTATTATCAAAACAAGCAAGCAAAACACAGCGAATATTTACAGATGTGATGAGCCTTAAAGTATCTAAAGCTATTTGACTATGTTAAAAGAAGGGTTACTTCACTATTTGATGTATTCAGCATTTCACCCATGGGAGCTATAAGATTACAGATGACTTGTAAAGATTTCACTAATTCTGGAGTCATTGCTTAATTGAATGTGTGTCATCTACCAGCCCTCCAATAAAGTTCTTGTGCACTCGTGATTTCCCCGCTCTCCCACACACACTCTCCTCCTCTCCCTCCTTTCTCTCTTTGAGGGTGGGTGGGTTTGTGTTTGTTTTTTGAAACAATCAAACATTGTAGCCCAGGCTGGCCTCAGACTTGTAGCAGTTCTTCTGCCTACGCCTGCTGAATGCTGGTATTATAGTTTTGATCCACTATGTCTGGCTTTGTTTCTACTTTCTCTTTTAATTGTTTAGAATGTCATACATGTATATATGTTTTGATCAGATATATTACCCATTTCCCCCATTCCAGTTTTTTCCCTTTGCCCACCACCACTTCCGCTAACTTCATGTGATCTTTTGTTTTTAAACCCACTGTGTCCACTTGGTACTATTTGTGTATGCAGAGATATAGGACATCTACTGAAGCATGAGTAACCTCTCAGGGGCTGCATCCCTGAAGAAAGCTAACACCCCCCACCCCTTTTCCCCAGAAGCCATCAGTTGTCAATAGCTCCTCTGATTGGGGTGGGACTTCATGAGCCTCTCCTCCATGCATGCTGGTCTTTTGGCTGACTGGATCTTGTGCAAGTCTTGCTGTGAGTTCATGTGTGCAACAGTGCTGTCACATCTAGCAAATACTGCTTCACTGAACATGTACACTACCTCTGGCTGTTAAAATCTTTCAAGTTACCTTTTTTCGAATGATCCCTGAGCCTTGTGGGAGGAGGTGTGATATGGATGTCCTATTTAGAGCTGAGCACTGCTGTCTCTTATTCTCTGTATTTCTGCTTCTTAAACACATTTATCCACTTTCAGGATATGACATATAATCAAAACAAAAGACACTGAATAGCAACAGATTACAGCATGCTTTGCTGGTATACTTAACTTAGGCAGTAATTATCATAAAATAAATCAGTTGGTGAATACCAATATCTCCTCCAAAGTCATGTAAGTATCCTGCATCAATTTTCTTTTAAGTATTCATATTTTAGCTTCCTATAAATGGGAAGAAAGGCCAAATTAAGGCCTATTGATAAAAAAGAACACAAAGTCCTGAGTTCCATTTTCTAGTATGACAAGTATCCTTAGGTGCCTTATTGCCAAATACTGCAGAGTCTCAGTCTGCATTTTAGACATGAATTAGTCCTCATTTGCATTCATAAATGGAGCTTTTAGAAATGCTTTATTGGTTAGAGGTTAGTTGGGAAGCAGATATATGAAATTCTGAATTTCATTTCATTTGAACCATTTGTTCTGTGTTACATTTTGCCTAAGATTAATTAGATTGATGATTCTATTTGTGTGTGGGGGGGGGGGGTAGGGCATCCTGTGAACTCTGGTCCAGTATCTAGCTAGTCTAGTCAAAACACTTTAAGTGTTAAAAAGACTTTATGATGATAAAATGTTTGATTGTCAATAAAGACCACCCCCAGGGAAATATAGCTCAGTGGGGCACAAGAGCCTTTGGACCTACTTTAGTTCTCATACATCTCATGACTCACACATAAACCTTTTTTTTCCCCACTGAGAAAAGGACTGTCTGAAGCAAACAGTCATTGTTTATTCATTTGCTAACAGACAGTGCTATCAAGCCTGACAGACCACACAACCCAAGGGCAATTGTGAAAGATCAATTTTCAAGAAATAGAGAAAGTCAGTGAGGAGGGCAGATGGAGATGTGGTATTTATTTAAAACAAAAGAATAGACATCCTTTTAAGAACTTGAGCCTACACTTGGAAATGTCAATGGGGCAACCTGGGAGAAGAGATTTTTGAAGAAGTAAAATAAGGAAGTAAAATATTCTTTGATCTGCATCCCAGCCTCTGATCAGTATTTGTGGTATGAATTCTTTGACACAGAGACTTACTTTGTAGCTCAGACTGGCCTTGAATTCATACTGCTTCTGCCTATGCCTTTTGGATATTGAGATTACTGGAATTACTGAGAAAGCTATGCCTTGTCTAGGAAATCCATTTTTAAAAGAGGGTAAAATAAATAAAATGAAACGTGAGGAAATACAAAGCATTTGCACTGTTACCACTGACTGTATTGATCAAAAGTACCTTGCAGCCTTACTTAATATTTTCAGGATGATGTGGGCAGCAGGAACTGTGGCTGCCATGTCCAGCATTACATTCCCAGCAGTCAGTGCCCTCATCTCTCGGAATGCAGAGTCAGATCAACAAGGTAAGATTTGTACCTCTTGCATTTTGTACCTTCAGCTGGAACCTCCCTTCCCTGAAATACGAAATCCTGCATCCTCCATAACAAGAGCAGTTGACTGCAGTGGGACCCTTTCACAGGATCATACCTACTCATTTTGTCAAGAACAGAAGTTCTGTTCTTCTCATTGCTCACACTCACATTTTAGCAATCTACACTCAGCCATTCTGGTTATTAGTAATAGTTAGAAATAGAAAAGATCCATTTCTACTCTCAATTCTGATTACATATGAATTATCCAGCTTATAATCTTATTTCAACAGATTTATATTAAATAACAATAGGAAATTAGCAATGTAATATCCACATAGTCGCTAAAAGTTAACTTGAAATAATTCAGTCTCAGGAGCTTAATTTAAGAAATGGATCTTTAACGAGATTAAGAAAACTCTGGTTGTTAGTAATTGGATATAGGGAGAGATGAAGTAAGTTAGAACTGCTGTGTAGAAAGCAAACTTTATTCTTCCTTCCTCTGCTGTTTCCTTTTCAGCCAGTTCTGATTTATTTTCTTCATCTTCTAATAGCACACCTTACTATGGTCAGGAAGTAGGAGATTTTATCTCATTTATTGTTTTATATTTTTATTTCATTGTAAATATTCATTTGTGTTCAGGAAAATGGAGAATTTTAGAGGAGTGTGTGTGTGTGTGTGTGTGTGTGTGTGTGTGTGTGTAAAACAAATGTACATAGTGGTTTGGTTTGGTGCCAGTAACAAACCCAATGTCTAGAATATACTAGGCTGCACCTCTTTCCCTAAAGGGAAATTTTTTAAAATTCTTAGCAGGACTTTTAAAAATTTCAACAAAAATTAAATTTTAAAAGGTAATTTATTCATTATCATTACGTCTATTCTCCCACATAATGAATTTGCTGTTATACATATCCATTCTTAGATTTATGGACTTAAGTGACACCCTTTGTATTGTGACTATTAACTGCAGTAACTCAGCTGAGTATGAATACTATTATACTTTCCTGGTTTTGGCTTATAGAAATAATCATTGAATTCATTAGGTTCAAACTCATGTTTTACTTACTGTATTAGAAAGTTGAGGTATCTAGAATTTGGTGCTTCCAGAATTTTTGAGTGGACATATGCATGAGATGGAAGGTTGCAGATGGTAACTCAAGGCCAGGGGGAGCCTCTTCATATTCACATGTGGCCAAGGATGTCTGAATGGAGGACATATTTTTTATTGTAAATGAACAACTAAATGAGCCAAGCAAGGAAGTCTTAATCAATAGAAAAATTGAAAGTACCTGATAAGGAAATAATAATTTAATATTTTCTTATTTCCCATTAAATGGTAGATCTAGTACAAAAGGTTTTCAGAAACTGAATTTTTTTCTCCTTGTACACCTTAGTACAGAGAGTACTATTAAATAGACTTAGTGTAACCAAGCAAACATTTGTATAATAAATGAAAATATCATGATGAACTCTAATGACTGTAGTATGGTGATGGCTCAGTCCAGCTAAATCTATGTGGCATAATATGATGGAGAGTACTAGATAAGCTCCGTATGTTGAGGCACTTTTCTGAGAAGACTGACTCCCTTCTCATTGTTGTGGTTTAGGGGTTGCCCAGGGGATCGTAACAGGAATACGAGGGCTATGCAATGGCCTAGGACCAGCATTGTATGGCTTCATATTCTACATGTTCCATGTTGAACTGAATGAGTTGGGCCCAGAATTGAATTCTGATGATGATCCCCTACAGGTAATTTGATGATCTGTGTTATAATAATGGTTCTGTTTGATTATAGCATAATCTTGCGGCTTTAGATTTCTATTTATTATCATTGCATTTGACAGCAGCAAATTCTGTGTTCATTGCTTGGAATCAGAAAGGGTTAAAATGTGTCTGTACCTTATTTAGATTCTCTTTTCACCTGTATAGTCACTATGAATAGTATGCTATTATCTAAATTTAACCTAAATAAGATATGAAATTACCTAAAAATCTAGCCAAAGGGACTTGGGATATAGCTCAGTTGGTAGATGCTTGCCTAAAATGTACAAAACTCAAAAGTATGATGCATGCTTGTAATTCTAACAATCAGAAGGTAAAGTTCAGTATCATTTTTAGCTATATAAGTATGAGGCCAGCCTGAGATACAACAGACCCTATCTTTAAAAAAAAAAAAAAAACTTGCTCAAAATTAAGCTAATGTGCTTCCATTTTTTATAAAGAGAAACATTTAATATGGAATTCTGTACAAACCTGAAATTACTAATATTCATATGTAGAAATGCATGATCTGAGGTCACAAGATAAGATTACAGAAAGAAAATTGCTGCTTCTGTAAGTTTATAAGCCAGGTTCTATTAGTTAGAAATTATATAAAAAGCAGTGATTGGTTGCCCTGAGTTATTTTCCAAACACTAAACTATGTCAGAATTTGTCTTGATTAATGAAATATAGACTTATTGAAAAACAATTAACTGTATAGTGGCATTTTAAAGAAAAATCACTAAAAACTAGCTTGGAGTTTAAAAAAAAGAGCCTAACCATGCTGGGTATAATAATGCATGCCTACGATTCTGGCATTTAGGAGATATTAGCAAAGGAGTTGTGATGTCAAGGCCACACTGGACTAAATAGCACAAGACTGTGTCTTTAAAAAGCAAAACAAACAAACAAACAAAAACTTAACCAAACTTCTGTCTTCATTTGTTTTTTTGTATCCATCAGGGAGCTTTCATCCCAGGCCCGCCGTTTTTGTTTGGAGCCTGTATAGTTCTTATGTCTTTTCTGGTTGCCTTATTCATTCCCGAATACCGTAAAACCAGTGGAGTTCAAAAACATAACAGCAGCATCAGTGGCAGCCCAAGCACCCTGCCTGAACGGGGCAGTGATGAGGACATTGAGCCATTACTGCAAGACAGCAGCATCTGGGAGCTCTCCTTTGAAGAGCCTGGAAATCAGTGCACTGAGCTATAACCCAGCAGTAAAGGAGGTTCTGCAGACACCATCTCTGAGAGCCATGGAGGAAGCTGCACCACCTGGAGACTTCATGGTGCTGGAGGGGCAATGCTAGCAGCATCCTTTGGGCCAAGTTTCATAAGTTACTCTTCTCATGCCTGTGCCCTTCACTGTCCTGCCTCTTCCTGTTTCTTTACTCCCATTCTTTTCCTTCCTGTTTATATATTCTAAGAAAGATTGAAAATGCTTCACTGAAAATAATATGAAACTCTCAAGGTTATCTGGAATTTAGATTTTAAAACTTTAATAGAAAATCATGTCTGGTAGGAAAGGTTGTCTTTAGTAACTAGAATAAGAGTGAGAGCAATTTTTCTGTGCCCTTTTTGGTAGAAGGTGTGGGACGATAGTGTTAACTGACTTCTTTCATTCTTTTTCTGTGAATTATTCCTCTTAGTTCATAGGTGTTGATGAGTGGCCATTGTTAAGAGTCACTTGGTATCAGGGATCTACTTTGTCCAAAGGTTAGATGAAAACCTATTTTTGCTTTCTCTTTATTTTCTTTACTTAAGCTTCTTGAAATGAACCTTGGTAGTGTTGGTCAATGATCGCCTTTATTAGATAAAGGAAATCTTTCTTAGAAAATTCAAATCATGTTGGATAAACAGCTCAGATTCTTGGTATACAAAGTAATTTTACAGAAGAAGAAGAAAAAAAATCAAGCCTATAGCCCATCTGCTTACAGATTTTAGAAGGAGGATTGCAAGTTTGGGGCTAGTTTTGGCAACATACTAAAATCCTACTCAAAGCAAAGCAACCAACCATGAAGCATTCTAGTGGCAGCAAAGAAATCAGAGTATCAAGAAAAGTTTTTGCTGTTGTTTTAACAATTTGAACATTCCTAAAAGGGGTTGAGAGTAACAGATAGCAGTGGATGCCCCTTCCCATGTCTCCTGTGTCCTACTTCTGTTTTCCTTGCTATACTCCTGCCTTAACTGTTAATATAGAATGTGTTCATTTTCAGCTAATCTGTATTTCAGTCTGTTTTTCTGAATTTAGAATCTCATGGGAATGCGCTCATCAAATTCCTTTCAAAAATATAAGGATTAGTGAAGCTCAGTTTCATGATAAGTATCTTGCTAATTTTTGAGGTGTTTTATGGACAAAGAAAACTTTACAGATTTTATATTTTGCTGCACAGTAAATGGACCATTAACTAGGGTCTATCTTTAACAAAGCACTCCTTTGAAAGTTTTATAGGTATGAAAACATGTAGATATTTGTAAGGGTTTTAATTTTTTGATGGGGGTGCTGTGTAAATCTTGTATTTATATAAATAATGAAGGTGTTGACAGAAAAATATATACAACTTTTATAAAGGATTGTGTACTGACTGAATACATTTAAAGGAAAATATATTTTGATGCCTGTTCTGCCACGAACAGATATAACATATCTTTTTACTATGCTGTTGGTTTTTAGGTTAAGCTTCCTAATGCATAATAAATTTTCAATGGATACTTACACGTCTTAAAAACAAGTCTGTCATTACTTTTTTGGGTTCTTTTTGAGTAGCTGTCAACATAACTGAGTTAGTAATCCTTCAGCTAATTAAAAAAATGTTTATAAAAAATGGGTTTTAACAGTTCCTTGAAAACTACCTTACCATGTAAGTCATACATGAACAATGCTGCTATGGGTGTAGAAGTTTCTCTCCTATTCCTAATAGATAAAAGGTACATAAAACAAAACCAGAGGCTGGAGAGAATGCTTGCTGCTCTTGCTAAGGAAAGAGTTCATTTCCCAGAATCCTTCACTCACATCCAGCTCCAGGAAATGTGATGCCTTATGGGCTCTGCACTCACTTCCACAAATCCATACCCAGACACTCCATACTGTTGTACAGTATACATTTATATGGCCTGCTAGACACTCTCCTATCACTACCATATATAAACTTCTTCATTATCAAGACCTTCTGGAGATGACTTCTACCCAAGGCCACTATACCAAATACACTGCTAGGTGTCAGGTCCTGCTGGATACTACCTGTCTTAGTCAGGGTTTCTATTGCTGAAATGAAACACCATGACCAAAAAGTAAGTTGGGGAAAAAAGGGTTTATTTGGCTTACACTGCCATATCACTGTTCATCATTGAAGGAAGTCAGGACAGGAACTCACACAGCAGGAACCTATTTGATGTAGAGGCCATGGAGGGGTGCTGCTTTCTGGCTTGTTCCTCATGGCTTCATCCAGAGCCCAGTACCATCAACCCAGGGATGACAACCACCTATAATGGGCCAGACCCTCCCCCATCAACCACTAATTAAGAAAATGCACTACAGACTTGCCTATAGCCCATCTTATAGAGGGATTTTCTTAATTAAGGTTTCTTCCTCTCAAATGACTTTAGCCTGTGTCAAGTTGACATGAAACCACCCAGCACTGAACTCTTATCAGCTTGACACACAAACACATTGCCATCACTGTTAAGCCACCTTTCCTTTTGCATTCATCTCCAAGATATCACATTAAAAATATAAGTAACTTTAAAATCCAAGTCTTTACAAATTTGAACACATTAATAATTCAGTAGCTTTAAAATAGCCAATCTCTTTTAAAACCCTGTGTCTTTTAAAATTCAAAGTCTCTCAACTGTGGGCTCCTGTAAAATCAAAAGTAAATAATTTCTTACTTCAAGAGAGAAGAACCAAGACACAGTCACAATCAAAGCAAAGCCACGCTCCAAAAGTGTAAATAGCACAATGTTCAATGTAGGGTTCATGCACGATCTGGGCTCCTCCAAGGGGCTTGAGTCATTTCTCTACCTCTACCCTCTGCAGCACACACAGCTTGTCTTCTAAGCTCCAGCTGGCTCCACTCCACTGCTGCAGCTGTTCTTGATGGTCATCTCCAAAATAATGGAGTCTTCTGCTGCAACTGAGCAGCAGGAGTCCATCAGGGCCTGTTAGCTACCAATATATGTGGGGTATGGACTAGGGAGCAATAGCCTGATACCTAGAAGCTTTTATGTACCAGAGGTGGAATGCAGCAGAGGTTGATAAACTCAAGTATACATAGAGTGGGAGGTGTCCTGCAAGGGCTGATAACTAGAATGTGTTATTATTGTATGTGGTGATATTGTGTCCCCCAATATATTGTGTACCTTAATAAACTTATCTGGGGTCAGAGAACAGAACAGCCGCTAGATAGACATAGAGGCCAGAAAATGGTGGCACACACACCTTTAATCCTAGCATTCTGGAGGCAGAGATCTGTCTGGATCTTTGTGAGTTCAAAGCCACACTGGAAACAGTCAGGTATGGTTACTCATGCCTTTAATCCCAGGAAGTGATGGCAGGAAGCAGAAAGGTACATAAGACGTGAAAAACAGGAACTAGAGTCTGTTAAGCTTTTAGGCTTTTGAGCAGCAATTCAGCTGAGATCCATTTGGATGAGGACACAGAGGCTTCCAGTTTGAGGAAATGAGATCAGCTGAGGAATTGGCAAGGTGAGGTTAGCTGTGGCTGGTTCTGTTTCTCTGATCTTTCAACATTCACCCCAATACCTGGCTCCAGGTTTATTTTTATTAATAAGACCTAACAATTTATGCTACATTTGTATGTTCTGGATACCCTCTACTATTGCTGTCCTGCTTGTTTTTATTCTATGTGGTTACTCCTCTTCTGGCACCCCATATAAATGTTTAAGTATTAAGCCTTACTGGGCAACTCATCACTGTAGCTGTACCACATAAACTTTGGATATCAGACCTTATCAGACAACCTTATACCCGCCTCTGCCAACTGAAATACACGAGTTATCAGGCCCTTGCTGGACACTGTCCTTTGGCAGAACCTCACATATACTAGATTCAGACCCTTCTGAATACTCCTACCCACCACATCATCACATACGCTACAAGATAAGAGACCCTCTTGGCCACCACTCTACCATTGCAGCTCAAATATATTGCTAGGAATCAGGCTCTGCTGGATACTCTGAAGCCCCACATACAGTGCTGTTTCAAGCCCAAAAGGCTCCCCCTCCCCGAAAACAATGTCCACATAAAGTCCTAAGTATCAGGTTTTTCTAGACAACCTCACCCCATTGCTCCTAAGCATCTCTACTATTCACCAGAGCTTGTGGGACATTCTCTACAACTCACCACCTACATTGCTAGATAATACTTTGCTATACCAAAATCCCCCCAAAGTGTTTTGTATTGCGCCCTGCTGAACACCCCCAACCCCACCATCACTTCACATACTCGTGGGTATCAGGTCTAGCTAAATATATCCTGTCTGTTCCACATAAAGTATTAAGTATGACCAGATCATGCTAGACATGCTTCACCTATTGCTGACCAACATACACTGATAATTTAAAGTCTATGCTAGATGCCTTCCTGTTACTATCTCTTATATGTTTGGGTATCAGGCCCAGCTAGATAGTAGTTATGGACCAGTAACTCGTGTGGTGATATTTTGAACAAATAAAATTTGCCTGCAGATCAGACGACAAAACAAGCCACTAGATTAAACATAGAAGCCAGGCAGATTAAACATAGAAGCCAGGCAGTGGTGGCACACACCTTTAAACCTAGCATTTGGGAGGCAGAGGCAGAGATCCGTCTGGATTTCTGTGAGTTCAAGGCCATACTGGGCTACCCAAGATTGATCCAGTCTAAAAGAGAAATATAGCCTGGCAGTGGTGACACACACCTTTAATTCCAACACTTGGGATCACACACCTTTAATCCCAGCACTAGGAAGGGTGAAACAGGAAGTGATGTGGCTAGGCAGAGAAAGGAATATAAGGTGGGAGAAGACAGGAACTCTGGCTCTTTCAGGCTGAGGAGTTGGTGAGGTAAGAGGTGGTAGCTGTGGCTTGCCCTGATTCTCTGATCTTTCAGCTTTCACCCTGATATCTGGCTCCAGGTTTTTATTAAGATCAACTAGGATTTGTGCAACAAATTCACATAAAATACTACATAACATACTCTACAAGACATCTCACTGCTGCTGCTTCCAACCAACATACACTACTCTATACCAAGCCCTACTAGGTATCAACCAACACCCATTGCTCTCTGTTATACTACTAAGAATCAGGGTATGCAAGGTTTTCATGGATGGGGGGTGGGGTGGAGTTCAAGCAAATCCTGAAAGATAACAGTGTATGTGAGATGGCAACCCAGAGGTAAGATGTCCATCAGGGAATGATAATGTAGAAGCTTATATGTGATAGTGCCAGGTAGTTTGGGGGGCAGGAAGGATTGTCTAGCTTGGCCTAATACCCAATACCTTATATAGGACGGATGGAACTGATAAATACTAGTATGTATGGGACATCAGAGGATGGGGTCTCTAGTAGGGCTTGATAACTAGCAGTGTATATGAACTGGCTGTAAAGGTAAGGTGGCCAGTGGTTTCTGATAGCTGTTGTTATATATGGGACAACAGCCTGGAAGGCTGGATAGAAATCCAGGTACCTAGAAGTTTAGTGAGGCAGTGGCAGGAGTGTGTCCAGCATGCCTCTAAAACTAGACGTATATGTGGAATGGTAAAGTGGGGGAGGGGGGAGATGTCCAACAGAGCCATATCCCATATCCTTAGCACTTTATGTGGAGAAAGAGGAAGGGTCTAGCACAGTGGCTCTCAAATCTTCCTAATCCCACAACTCTTTAATACAGTTCCTCATGTTTTGATGACCCCTAACCATAAAATTATTTCACTGCTGCTTCATAACTTTACTATTGTTATGAATCATAATGTAAATATCTGATATGAAAGGTATCTTATATATGACTCCCAAAGGGGTCCTAAACCACAGGTTGAGACCTGGCAGAACCTCACACCTAGAGTAGCAGGATTGTGGTGGGTATCCCATATGGCCTGATTCCCTAAGGGGGTATATTGGGTGGTAGTCAAGTGTCTTATCATGGCCTAAAACCCTAACAGTGTATGGCTGGTAGGTGCTGGTTGGAAGTCCAGCAAGGCTGGGTTTCTAGAAATGTATGTTTGAGGTCAGATACCTTCAGGGCCTAATCCCTAGCAGTTTATGTGTAATTCTAGCTGAAAGTCTAGCAAGGCTTGATACTTAGGAGTATAGAGAGGCTATTGTGTGGCAAAGAATTACATGGCTGGATCCCTAAGAGTGTGAGGTGTGTGGTGGTGGAAGTGGGAAGGTATCCAGTAGTGTGTGAACCTAGCTAATGTGGGACACTGAAGTAAGGGCCAGGTAAGGTTTATTAAGGAATGAATTCAATAAGGTACACTCAAAACACAGAACAGAGTTGAGACACCACTGCTGATTCAACTGCTGTTGCCCTGCTGGTTATGCGCAAGGGAGATGGAAACAAAATGGCAAGCCATGTTTCTCCACTGCTTGCCCTTGCTCCAAGCAAAACAGCGTGCAACCCTTGATTCATGGTTTTAAGGGGTCACATATCTTCAGAGAAGACCATATCCATAAGGTCAAATAGCTCCATTCAATCGGTCAATGGACCAAATGGCAGAATTCTCACAACTTATCCCCCTTTTTGTCCAAAATAGAAAGGAAGGTTCTAATCCTAACCTAGTAAAAACTATATACAATAAAAACTAAACATGTTTTGCCCAGAGGGAAGGAAAGATAATAATTTAACAAAAATTGAAACTACATACAAGAACAATTACCAAGTAAGGAATACACCCTAGACATCCAGACCATGGGTAACTGGCAATTTTTATAGAGATTACGCTAATAGCTGTCCTTTCCTGAAGAATCTAAGTTTTTTACCTAATATGTCCTTGGCTAAGATTCAGGAGGATTATAATTATAGCTACCGAGTCTTCAGATAACCCTGAACAGGAAAATAATATTACCTGAGTAAGCAGGAAGTCCTAGGAAGCAACTTACAAAAGTTGCAAGGAATGACAGAAACAGCTGGCTGCCTGGGAAGTCACCCAAAGTTTCTCTGCAATGTTGGAGCATCCAACTTTGGGGGCCCAGAATATCTTTACCTTTTTCACAAGCAGAAAATTTTGAAGGACTGTCCTATCTTATCTTGGCAAAGTTTGGCAGTTGCTTTTCTTTGTGTCTTGCTTGCCCAGAAAGGACAGCATACTTTCTGTTGGCAGTTGAGGCAAAGGTGGTTTCTTGCCTAATAGACCAGTTTTGCCAAGAAGAAAGCAAACTCCACATGGAGTGTCTTCAGTGCTCCACATCTTTTCTGGAGTAGACTGGTGCTGGCAGGAGCAGATGTGTCTCACATCAAAAGAACTGTAGGTTATTAAAACATTTTAAATGTCATATTCTGTAGGTCTTTGAAGTGTTTGAAGATCACCTATTTGGGAACATATCTCTGCATGCCTAGAAAACCTAAATAACATGGCTATAATCTGTTTGACAAACATAGGTGATATTAACCTGTAATTCTTATTAAGCTATATAGCTTAAGAACTAAATCTTCACATTATAAAAATAAACAAGTTGTAGAGGTAACACGTTATGCAAAAATAGAAACTGTAGCTAGAAGTTTTCCTGTGTCCCACCTGGTCCACAGCCACTCAGACCCAAGTAAACATAGAGGCTTATATTAATTAAAACTGCTTGGCCATTAGCTCAGGCTTACTGACTAGCTCTTACATTTAAACTTAGCCCATTTCTGTTAATCTATATGTTGCCACGTTTTCTATGGCTTTACCTGTGTGCCATTACATGGTGCTCCCTGGACGGTGGGCTGGTGTCTCCTGGCTCAGCCTTCCTCTTACCAGAATTCTCCTTGTCTGCTTATTCCACCTATACTTCCTACCTGGCTATTGGCCAATCAGCATTTTATTAAAGCAGTGTACAAAAGCATTATCCCACAGCATTTCCCCTTTTCTGTTTAATTAAAAAGGAAGGTATTAACTTTAACATAGTAAAATTACATATAATAGAACAATTATCAAGTGAGAATTACAGTTACAATATCTAGTCTATTTATATTTGGCAAAGAAAATATTCTATTTATCCTATATTTGTGAGTCTAAGGTTTCATATCTAATTTATCTTTTATCATAACCAAGGAAAATTATAACTATCTAGTCTTCAACTACATCAAAGACCTCAGAAGGATACAATATTAACTAAGTAAACAGGAAGTGCATTGTAAGCAACTTCCAAAAATCTGAAAATGGCAGGGACATCTGCCTGCCTAGACAGTCATCCATAGTTCTTCTGCAATGTTGGGCATTAAGCCTACAGGCCTCGAGTCTCTCAGTTGCTTTTCTGTGTCCTGTAAAATATCTGGCAGTTTCTTCTGTGAAGCAGGAATCTTGCAAAGCTCTTTTGTCATCCTTCTTATGGGTCCTGCATGTCCAGTTGATATAATATTTTTTCTTTTTCTTTCTCTCTTTTCTCTCTTTTCTCTCTTTTCTCTCTTTTCTTTCTTTCTTTCTTTCTTTCTTTCTTTCTTTCTTTCTTTCTTTCTTTCTTTCTTTCTTTCTTTCTTTCTTTCTTTTTTTTTTTTTTGGTTTTTTGAGACAGTGTTTCTCTGTGTAGCTTTGGAGCCTTTCCTGGAACTCACTCTATAGCCCAGGCTGGCCTTGAACTTGAACTCACAGAGGTCTGCCTGCCTCTGCCTCCCAAGTGCTGGGACTAAATGCGTGCACCACCACTGCCTGGCTATACAACATTTTTTCAAGCAGTCCAGGCAAGAACAGTTTTTCGCCCAAATGGCTAGTTTTGTCAAGAAGAAGATAAACTCCATATGGAGTGTCTTCAATGCCCATCCTCCTCTCTGAAGTAAATCGGTCTTGGCCAGGAGCAGATGTGTCTCACTGTCTGGAAAGTCTAAGTTTTTAAAACATTTTAAATGCCATATTCTGTAGGTCTTTGAAGTGTTTGAAGATTACCTATCTATCTGAAATATATCTATGTATACCTAGAAAACTTAACATGACTATAAGTTTGACTATCATAGAAGACTAATTATTAATCTGTGTTTCTTAATTATCCCTTACAATTTAAATGAGCTGCACAAACATACCTTAAACAAGAGTAGAAATATACAGTATAACAAAATGAACTTTAAATTTGTATCAATAAACAAATCTATACCAATGTAAAACATTTTAAACAAGTTGTTGCTCTTTAAAAGTATTTTCAATAATCTACCCTTTAATCCTATCATATCTATACTATTCCCCTTTCTTCTTTAGAAAGAGACTGCATTTATAATCAGTAACAATTTGTAACCAACAACCTAAACAAAGACAAACATCCATAATGCATTTTTTGGGGAATGTGGGCATAGTTTTCTAGGCTACTTCTTGCTGATAGCAGGTGCTGGTAGTCTTATGGGGATCCTGAGAAAATTCGAGATAATGGTCAAATCCTGGGAATACTGGCTATAACCTTTATTCATAGGTACCATCTGTTAAGGTTCAGGAGGTCTGGCTTGATCAGATCTGATCCATCTTAACCTGGAACAAATCCTTAGCCTCTTGCTTCCTGTGGAAACAAAAACAGAGCCTCCTTTTCAAAGCAACATATCCTTAGATCTAAATTTTGAAGTCAAAATACCTTTAAAATATACATATTGGTTCTGGGAGGAGGAGACTGGACCTGCCTGGACTGAGTCTATCCGGTTGATCTCAGTCCTCGGGGGTGGCCTTGATCTGGAGGTGGTGGGAAAGGGGGTGGGCTGGGGGGAAGGGGAGGGGGGCAGGAAGGGGGAGAACAAGGAAATCTGTGACTGTTATGTAGAACTGAATAGTATTGTAAAATAAAATAAAAAAAATATACATATTGGTTTAACTGAGCAACCTTTACAATCAAATGTTTATCTGCAGTTAAAAATATCAAAGACAACACAATCCAGATTCTCTGTGTACTATCCACCTTTACGTGGCTTATTTTTATACTACCTTTACTGTCTCTTTAAAGACTTTATTTTTTAAAACTATTTCTTTATATAACTGTCTATATTCATTTTCTTCTCTCTTCCAAGCCTACATATATTTTTACATACACTGTAAACCATTTAAAGTCTTGTTTCATCTGAATCTGCCTTATTGTGTATCTATTGCTTTAAACTGCAGCATTACTAGGACTGAAATGGCAGCTTTGGCTGCTGGCTCTGCCCACCTCAGCTTTCCAAAATGGTGGAACTACATTTACAGCCAGCTCTGGGAACCATGCTCACCTCCAACTCTGAGAAACAGTGGGTCGATGCTTCCATCCAGCAGTGTGAAGCCCAGAAACCTCTTTTTTTTTTTTTTTTTTTGGTCTGTACTAGCAAAGGCTTAATCCACCACACAGTATAATGTGTGGCTTGGAGATGCCTCTGTGTACTGTGGCATGGGCCATGAACCAGCCATAGAAAAGCTCAAGCCTGCAGACTATGAAGTCTCTGTATCACAGCTTTCTTAGGGACACAACTAGAACGCTGTTTTTAACTCCATTTTAGAAACTTTTTTTGTTTTTTAAAGCTTTCTCAGGTTTTAGGTCCCATGTTTTGGTGTCATTTGTAGCTGAAGTTTTCAGGCTGGGACACAGAAAAACTTAGCTATAGAAACAATGTATAGTATAAGGACAATTGTTACAATATAAAAAAATCTTAACCAGAGGTAGAAATGTATAATGCAATTTGACAAAAATAATCTTAATTTGCATAAAATATACAAAAATATCCTGAACAGAAGTGGAAACATATGTATAGTATGAAAAAAATTTTAAATTTGTATCAATATACAAAAATATCTTAGAAATGGAAATATATATATACAGCATAACAAAAATAACTGAATTTGTTCATTATACAAGAATCCATAGCAATGTAAATAAATAACCAAAATGAAATCAAGCTTTGGATCCACATGATCCACATGTTCTTCCTGTACTTTCTTTTCCACCAGAGCCAATTCTCTCTCAGCTTCAGCTGATAATTCTCTTGGACTATTTAAGTCCTTGTCACCATCTAAGGTTTTGAACAAGTTACTCAGTTCACCACTTTTTACCCCAACAACAGTTCATAGATGGGAAATGTCTCTGAATAATCTTTGAAAGTCATTAAGAGTCTGTAATTGGTTCCACCCAGCAAGTCCTTTCTCTAGGACCCAGGCCCTGGGACACATCCAGTCCCCAGGAACCCCCACCCAACTCTGTCCCAGTTGGTGGTCAGCAGAGAATACTCCTGCGGGAAGGCCCCCACCCACCCAAACCCCCAATCAGACCCTGCAATCTACAAGTTCCACACCCTAATCCAATACCCATCTGCCTGTGACCCCAATAACTTCCTGAGACATGGAATCTGCCAGCTCTCACTGGACCAAGACAGGCATCCTGAGACATATAATCTGTCAGCTCTGACTGGACCAAGAGCCCTGATAAGACCAAGAGGAGCTCTGTGAGTCACAGAATCAGCTAGCTTGGATTGGGCCAAGAGCAGCTCCTAGAGATACAGAATCTCCCAACTCCAATTAGACAAAGAGCTAAGATTGGACCTAGAGGGGCCCTCTGAGACATAGACACAGCAAGCACAGATTGGACCAATAGCACCTCCCTCAGACACAGGCACCTCTTGCACCTATTGGAGGAAGAGATGGGTAGATACCAGTGAAAAAATACATACAAAATAAAGAGTAAGATGGTATCACCAGAAGCTAGCCCTTCTACAACAGCAAGACCTGAACATCACAATGAAGAAGCAGAAAAAAGTGACCTTAAAAATAACTTCATAAAGATATTAGAGGCCTTTAAAGAGCAAATAAAAAATTTCCTTAAAGAAATTGAGGAAAAGACAAAAAATGGGAAGAAATCAATAAATCCCTTAATGAAAGACAAAAAACCATGAAAAAGCAATTAAACATCTGAGGGAAACAGTTCAAAACCAGAAAAGTGAAAAAGAAACATTGAAGATAACACAAACAGAGGGAATGCTGGAAATAGAAAATCCGAGTAAATGAGTGGGAAACACAGATGTAAGCATAACCAACAGAATACAAGAGATGAAAGAGAGAATCTCTGGTGTAGAGGATACAATAGAGGAAATAGATTCATCAGCACCAGGTGTCAGGGACTATTGGGGTCCAGCCTCTCAACAGTCCCCTCCCAGGGTCCAGGAAGAATCTAAAACCAGCTGAAAATTAATCTTTGATAAAAAGAAATGAATCAATGTACACGAGACTCCTTAGTCCATACACTTTATTATTCTGTGTAAGTTATCTCTCTACACAGCTTCCATTCTGCTCTCTTGTGTACCTCCTTTCTTGCTTGATTTTTCCCTATATTAATCTGCTGTTCCCTCTAAGTTCTGTCTTAATTCTCTCATCGTAGTTCTGCCCCATCTAGGTTCTCATCCATCTAGTTCTTTCCCATCTCAGCTCCTCACTCATCTCCTTCTTTCTATCTTGTTCTTTCTCATCTTGTTCTTCCCCATCTGGCTCTTCCTCATCTTCCATCACATTCCTCTAGAAATTCTTGCCCTTCAATCTAGTTCTTCCCCATCTCAGTTTGTTCCTCTCAAGTTCTTATCCTCTCTTTTCTCTTCTCCATCTCCTTATTCTCTCCGTTCTCTCTAAGTCTCTCTGGAATCCAGTTATAAAGCCAAGCAATAGCAATCCTCTGGCCTAGCAAAGTCACCAGGCTTGAATTCTATGGGGTCATAAAGTTAGGTAAGAATTTTCCTCAGGCAATGACCACCAGGCTTTCTTTTACAATCCAAAATGGGAGTGGTAAAAGAGGAGGTCAATTGAGTGCTAATGACCGGTTAGTATATGAAAAGGGGGATCTATTTGCTCAATCTACATTCCAAGAAATGGTTAGGTAAGAAGTTAGGGGGCTATTAGTAAGGTTGTATAAGAAAGGAGGGTCTCACCCTAGTTTGCACAAGAAATAAAGCTATCCACCTGACCTAGGAGACAGGTGTTGTTTCATTTGGCCTTGGATGCGTGATAGGTGTTTTAGATAAATATACTGTTAGGAGTTCTTGGAAGCACACAAGAAAATCATTTCAGGAACCAGCTAACATATGTGTGTGTGTGTGTGTGTGTGTGTGTGTGTGTGTATGTGTGTGTGTGTATATATATATATATATATATATATATATATATATATATATATATCTAAAATATCACCAAGACTTCTTAAGCCATGGCTTGACCTTTGGAGAAGTCCTTGACTTTTCCAAGTAGTAGCTTTTGATAGCTGAATTCCATTATGCTTTTCTGTGGCTTGTGGCAATGGGAGAATCTCTGGTGTAGAGGATACAATAAAGGAAATAGTCCAGTCAAAGAAAATACCAAAACCAAAAAAGTCATAACACAAAATGTCCAGGAAATCTGGGACACCATGAAAAGGCCAAACCTAAGAATAATAGGGATAGAAGAAGGAGAAGAATACCAACTCAAAGGCACAGAAAATATATTCAACAAAATCATAGAAGAAAACTTTCCCAACTTAAAGAATGAAATACCTATGAAGAAACAAGGAGCCTATAGGACACCCAACAGACTAGCCCCCTCCCCAAAGTCCCCTTGCCACATAATAATTAAACCACTAAACAAACAGAATAAAGAAAGAATATTAATAGCAGCAAAGGAAAAAGGCCAAGTGACTTATAAAGGAAGACCCATCAGAATAACACCTGACTTCTCAATGGAGACTTTGAAAGCCAGAAGGACCTGGACAGATGTAAAGCAGACACTAAGAGACTATGGATGCCAGCCTAGACTGATATACCCAGCAAAACTTTCAATCACCAGAGACAAAGTGAGCAAGACATTCCAAGACAAAACCAGGCTTAAACAATACCTATCCACAAATCCAGCCCTACAGAAAGCACTAGAAGGAAAATTCCAACCTAAAGAAGTCAGATACACCCATGAAAACACAGGCAATAGATAACCCCACAGCAGTAAATCTCAAAGAAGAGACATACACACACTACCACCAATAGATAACAGGAATTAACAATCACTGGGCATTAATGTCCCTTAATATCAATGGACTTAATTCACCTACAAAAAGACACAGGCTAACAGAATGGATATGAAATCATGACCAATCTTTCTGCTGCATACAAGAAACACACGTCAAATTCAAAGACAGACACTACCTCAGAGTAAAAGGCTGGGAAAAGTTTTTCCAATCAAATGGCCTTAAGAAGCAAGCTGGTGTAGCTATCCTAATATCAAACAAAATAGACTTCAAACTAAAATCAATCAAAAGAAATTGACTAGCTTGTTGATTTTCTCAAAGAACCAACTCTTTGTTTCATTGAATCTCTGTATTGTTCTCTTTACTTCTATTTTATTGATTTCAGCTCTCAATATGATTGTTTCCTGGCATTTATTCCTGTGGATCACAGGAAAGATCCACCAAGATGAAGTTTCAATTCTGAACATTTATGCCCCAAATACAAGGGCACATATGTAAAAAAAAAACATTACTAAAACTTAAATCACACATCAAACCCCACACATTAATAGTGGGAGACTTTAACACCCCACTTTCAACACTGGCCAGATTGGCCAGATCAAAACTTAACAGAAAAATAAGGGACTTAACTGATATTATGACTCAAATGGACTTAATTGATATCTACAGAACATTCCACCCTAACAAAAAAGAATATACCCTCTTCTCAGCACCCCATGGAATGTTCTCTAAAAATTGACCACATACTTAGTCACAAAGCAAATCTCAAAAGATACAAAAAATTGGAATGACCTCCTGCATTCTATCAGACCACCATGGTTTAAAGTTAGATTTGAACAACAGCAAAAATTACAGAAAGCCTACAATCTCATGGAAACTGAATAATGCTCAACTGAATCACCAATGGCTCAAGGAAAAAATAAAGAAATTAAAGGCTTCCTAGAGTTCAATGAAAATAAATGTGCTACATACGCAAACTTATCGGATGCTATTAAAGCAGTGCTAAGAGGAAAATTCATAGCACTAAGGGCCCACATAAAGAAGTTGGAGAAATCTCACACTAGTGACTTAACAGCACACCTGAAAGCTCTAGAACAAGAAGAAGTAAAGTCACCCAGGAGGAATAAATGCCAGGAAACAATCATATTGAGAGCTGAAATCAATAAAATAGAAGTAAAGAGAACAATACAGAGATTCAATGAAACAAAGAGTTGGTTCTTTGAGAAAATCAACAAGCTAGTCAAGCCCTTATCCAGACTAACCAAAAGGCAGAGAGAGAGCCCCCAAATTAACAAAATCAGAAATGAAAAGGGAGACATAACAACTGACAACTAGGAAATTCAGAGAATCATCAGATTATATTTCAAAAACCTGTACTCCACAACATTGGAAAATCTAAAAGAAATGGACAATTTTCTGGATAGGTACCACATACTAAAGTTAAATCAAGACCAAATAAATAATTTAAATAGACCAATAACCCCTAAGGAAATAGAAACAGTCATTAAAAGTATCCCAACCAAATAAAGCCCAGAACCAGATGGTTTCAATGCAGAATTTTACCAGATCTTCAAAGAAGAGTTAATACCAATACTCGTCAAATTGTTCCACACAATAGAAACAGAAGGAAAATTGCCAAACTCCTTTTATGAATCTACAGTTACTCTGATTCCCAAGCCACACAAAGATGCAACAAAGAAAGAGAAGTACAGACCAATCTCTCTCATGAACATTGATGCAAACATACTCAATAAAATATTGGCAAACAGACTCCAAGAAAACATCAAAACAATTATCCATGATCAAGTAGGCTTCATCAGAGATGCAAGGTTGGTCCAACATACAAAAGTTTGTCAATGTAACACACCATATAAACAAACTGGAAGAAAAAAATCCACATGATCATTTCATTAGATGCTGAAAAGGCCTTTAACAAAATCAAACACCCCTTCATGACAAAGGTCTTGGAGATATCAGGAATACAGGGAACATACATAAACATAATAAAGGCAATTTACAGCAAGCCAACAGCCAACATCAAATGAAATAAAGAGAAACTCAAAGTGATTCCACTAAAATCAGGAACAAGACAAGGCTATCTGCTCGCCCCATATTTATTAAATATAGTACTTCAAGTTCTAGAGTACTTAAGTAGTTCTAAGTACTTAAGCTAGAGCAATAAGACAACAAAAGGAGATCAAGGGGATACAAATTGGAAAGGAAGAAGTCAAACTTTAATTATTTGCAGATGATATGATAGTATACATGAGTAACCCAAAAAATTTGACCAAGGAACTCCTACAGCTGATAAACACCTTCAGTAATGTGGCAGGATACAAGATTAACTCAAACCAGTAGCCCTCCTATATACAAATGATAAAAGGGCTGAGGAAGAAAACAGAGAAACATCACCCTTTACAATAGCCACAAATAATATAAAATACCTTGGGGGTAACTCTAACCAAGCAAGTGAAGGACCTATATGACAAGAACTTTAAGTCTTTAAAGAAAGAAATTGAAGAAGATATCATAAAATTGAAAGATCTCCCATGCTCATGGATAGGTAGAATTAATGTAGTAAAAAATGGTGATCTTGCCAAAAAGCAATCTACACATCCAATGCAATCCCCATCAAAATCCCAACACAATTCTTCACAGACTTGGAAAGAACAATATCCAGCTTCATATGGAAAAACAAGAAACCCAGGATAGCTAAAAGAATCCTGTACAATAAAGCAACCTCTGGAGGCATCGTGGTCCCTGACTTCAAGACCTACTATAGAGCTACAGTAATAAAAACAGCTTGGTACTGCCATAAAAACCAACATGTGGACCAATGGAATCAAATTGAAGACCCTGACATTAATCTGCACATGTATGAACACATAACTTTTGACAAAGAAGCCAAAAATTTGACAAGGAAGTACAACTGAAAAAAGAAAGCATCTTCAACAAATGGTGCAGGCATAACTGGATGTCAACATGTTGAAGATTTCAAATAGATCCATATCTGTCACCATGCACAAACTTAAGTCCAAGTGTATCAAAGACATGAACATAGATCCAGTTACTCTGAACTTGATATAAGAGAAAGTAGGAAGTAGTCTTGAATGCATTGGCACCAGAGATCACTTCCTAAATATAATACCAGTAGCACAGACACTGAGAGAAACAATCAATCAATGGGACCTCTTGAAACTGAGAAGCTTTTGTAGGGCAAAGGACACGGTCAATAAGACAAAATGACAGCCTACAGAATGGGAAAAGATCTTCACCAACTCCACATCTGACAAGAGGACTGATCTCCAGAATATATAAAGAACTCAAGAAACTAGACATCAAAATGCCTAACAGTCCAATTTAAAAATGGGCTATAGAGCTAAACAGAGAATTCTCAATGGAAGAATCTCAAATGGCTGAAAGACATTTAAGGAATTGCTCAACATCCTTAGTCATCAGGGAAATGCAAATCAAAATGACTCTGAGATACCATCTTATACCTGACAGAATGGCTAAGATCAAAAACACTGAAGACACCTTATGTTGGAGAGGATGTGGAGTAAGGGGAACACTCCTACACTGTTGATGGGAATGCAAACTTGTAAAGCCACTTTGGAAATCAGTATGGTGGTTTCTCAGAAAATTGAGAATCAATCTTCCTCAAGACCCAGCTGTACCACTCTTGGGCATATACCCAAGGAATACTCAATCATACCACAAGGACACATGCTCAACTATGTTCATAGGAGCATTGTTTTTAATAGCCAGAACCTGGAAACAACCTAGATGCCCCTCAACTGAAGAATGGATAAAGAAAATGTGGTACTTATACACAATGGAGTGCTACTTGGCAGAGAAAAACAATGACATCATGAGGTTTGCAGGCAAATGGATGGATCTAGAAAATATCATCCTGAGTAAGGTAACTCAGACTCAGAAAGAAGACATGGTATGTATTCAATCATAAGTGGATACTAGATGTAAAGCAAAGGATAAACAGACTGCGACCCACAGCTTCAGGGAGGCTAGCTAGTAAGGGGGCCCCTAGGAAGGATGCATGGATTGCCCAGTGATGGAGAAATGGATGAGATCTACATGGGGGTGAGTGGGGGGTTAATGGAGGGCAAGGGATGGGGGATGAGAGCTTAGGGGAGTAGGAGGTTCAAGCTGAAATGGAAACAGAGTGGGAGAGCAAGGAAAGAGATACCATGATAAATGAAGACACCCTGGGAATAGGGAGAAGCAGAGTGCAAGAGAGGTTCTCAAAAATCCACAAGGATGACTCCACCATAGACTACTGGCAATAGTCAAGAGGGTGCCTGAGCTGACCTACTCTGGTGATTGGATGGCTGAATACACTAACTGTCATCATAGAACCCTCATCTAGTGACTGATGGAAGCAGATGCAGAGATCTACAGCCACATCCTAGGCAGAGCTCCAGGAGTCCAATCAATGAGAGAGAGGAGGGATTCTAGGAGCAAGAGATATGAAGACTATGATTGGAAAAAGTACAGAGACAACTAGCCAAACTAGTGGAAACACATGAACTGTGGGCCAATAGCTGAGGAGCCCACATGATACTGGACCAGGCCCTCTGTATAAGCAAGACAGTTGTTTAGCTTGACTGTTTAGGAAGCCCCAAGGCAGTGGGACTGGAACCTGTCCCTAGTGTATGAGCTGGCTTTTTGGAGCCTAGTGCCTATGGTGAGACACTTTGTGCAGCCTTGGTGCAGGGAGCAGGAACTTGGTCCTGCCTCAACTGAATGTTCCAGGCTCTGCTCACTCCCCATGGGAGATCTTGCCTTGGAGGAGGTGGGAATGGGGGGTGGGTTGGGGGGAAGTCTGGGGTTGGGAAGAGGGAGGACAGGGAACTCTGGTTGGTATGTAAAATGAATAGAAAAAAAATCTCTTAATAATATATTATATTATAACAAAGAAACAAACAAAAAGAGTCCTCAACTGATCTCTCCTAATTTGCACCTTTTGGGGTCTAATTTTTTTGTGGACCTATTTTATATTGTAAATAATTAATAGAATCTCCTCTTTGTATCTTTTCAGGAGCAATTTGTAATCCTCAACAAGGCAAAATTTTCTTTACTTCTTCAACCATTCTTTCTAAATTATCTGCATTTGGATCAAGTAGTCAAATATCATCTGTGTAATGATAAATTATAGATTTAGGAAATTGTTTACATATGACTTCCAATGGCTGTTGTACAAAATATTGGAACAGGGTTGGGCTATTTAACATTCCCTGTGGGAGAACCCTCCATTGATATCTCTTAACTGGGTGAGAATTATTACAAGTAGGCACTGTGAAGGCAAATCTTTCTCTGTCCTTTTCTTGTAAGGGTATTGAAAAAAACAGTCTTTTAAATTGATAACTATAAGAGGCCATCCTATAGGTCGCAGAGTAGGCAAAGGAATTCCAGATTGTAGAGAGCACATTGGCTCAATTACTTTGTTAATTGTTCTTGGATCTGTTAACATTCTCCATTTGCCAGATTTCTTTTTGATAACAAATTCAAGAGAATTCCAAGGGCTGGTTGATTCTTCAACATTCCGAACACTTACTGGCTCTTGTACCAGCTCTTCTAAAGACTGGAATTTCTCTGTCATTAAGGGTCATTGCTGAACCCATACAGGCTTGTCTGTTAACCATTTTAAAGGTAGAGTGTAGATGTAACCAACCATCTTATTAAATAAGAAACACAGAACTAATGTAAAAGAGAAAGCCGAGAGGTCAGAGCTCAGAGCTAAAATCTTACCCTTCCTCCTGCGGTGCTCCTAGCTTCCCGAAAGAGACCTATTTCCTGTGTGTATGTCTTTAAATAATCTTTCTATTCTGCCTTCTCATTGGTTGTAAACTCAAACACATGACTGCCTCGTCACTGCCTGTAAGTACAGCCCTCTAGGTCTTAAAGGCGTATGTCTCCAATGCTGGCTGTATCCATAAACAGACAGAGATCTATGGGATTAAAGGTGTGCACCACCACTGCCACACTCTTTCTATGGCTCTAATAGCTCTGACCCCCAGGAAACTTTATTTATTAGCATACAATTAAAATCACATTTCAGTACAAATAGAATACCACCATATTTCCCCTTTTCTATTTTAATAAAAAGAAAAAAAAAGCAAAAGGTTATAACTAACAAAAGAAAAACTATATACAAAAGTACAATAACTATATACAATATATACAAGTAATAAATACCTAAGCAATGTCTAGTCCATTTGTATTTGACAAATCAGAGAAAATAATTCCATTATCTATCCTATTTTGGTAAGTCCAAAATGTATCTAATTCACTTTCTATCCTAGTTAATCTTCAACTATAACTAACTAATTTTCAACTCCCTCAGAGACCCAAGAAGGAAATAATATTAGCTAACAAAAATAAAAACAGGAAGTGCATGCAAGCAACTTCCAAAAAATTTGTGAGTTGACAGAAACAGCCAGCTACCTGGACAGTCACCTGAGGTTTCCGCAGTGTTGGGGCATCATCTTCAGCCTATAGGCTTAGCGTATCTGACAGACTCATTTGTGAAGTAGGATGTACACAAGGTCAACAGTTCAAACTCACATTGGGTGAGAGCAGTCCATGTACCAGAAACACCTGAATTCCACTAGTGTCATGTCATGATTCAGGATTTTAAATTCTGGAAATTGTTGACAGTTTTTGAATTCAGCTGTCCATTCTTCTTGGCTGTGTATATATGGCTTCATCTAGGCATCCCCTTCTTCTCCACATCCCTCTATTAAATGCCAGTCTACTGAGAGGCGTGAGCTTTCAGATGCTGTTCCATTGCACAACAGAAGCCATCGGCCCCCTGCCTGTTAGGCTGCTTTTGAAGAAAAGGGCACCGTACCTTTTCCGGATTGCGAAGGCCACTTCAGGAATGGGGCCATATTGTCCTGGCCTCAGAAGATGCCTTTTGATAAAACCATAACCACACTTGTTTTGACAAGAATTAGTAGTCCTTTGTTTCGTGTTCTGTCTGTCCATTTTGTCCTGTTGATTCGAGGATACTTTGTTGTCCAGTGGCTAACTTTTGCCACAATGAAAGTTGACTCCATATGCAGTTTCTTCAATACCTGTATTTTCTCTGAAGTAGATTGGTACTGCCAGGAGCCGACATGTCTCAAAAAAGAAAAATTTTCTAAGTTATTAAAACATTTTAAATGCCATATTCCGTAGATCTCTGAAGGGTTTGAAGATGACCTGTCTAAAACATCTCTGCTCAATTTTTAAAACATCTAATATGACTACAAGTTCTATTGTAATGTCTAACTAACTTTCATTTCTTTATATCATAATAGTTGGTAATAATAACATTCAAAGATCAGAAAATTGCATTACATTGTTAAATGAATGGTATAAATACAATTAGAAATATACATATAGCGTTTTCTAACAATATCAGTTTCAAATTTGTATACAATATAAAACAATCCAATCCAATGTAAAGTATTTAAAACTAGTAATTGTCTTTCTCTTTTCTTTCTTTCTTTCTTTCTTTCTTTCTTTCTTTCTTTCTTTCTTTCTTTCTTTCTTTCTTTCTTCTTTCTTCCTTCCTTCCTTCCTTCCTTCCTTCCTTCCTTCCTTCCTTCCTTCCTTCCTTCCTTCCTTCCTTTCTCTCTCTCTCTCTCTCTCTCTCTCTCTCTCTCTCTCTCTCTCTCTCTTTCTTTCTTTCTTTCTTTCTTCCTTTCTTTCTTTTTTAAACAAGAACCTTAAATCTAATCTCCTTTGCTTAGTCTTTTTCCTAACCCTTGACAACAACTTGTAACCAACCCCCCTAAACATTGAAAATTATCCCAGAACCAAAACCCATTAAAAAGACCAAAAAACCACCCGCCCCACACCACCTCTTTGGGAATGTGGGTGTCGTATTCTTAAAATTGCTTCCTGCTGGGTATGGGCGAAGTTATCTTTATCCTGAAAGAAAAATTTTAGGTTAATTGTCAAATTCTAGGAAAGGTAACTATATCTTTCATTATCCAGTCTGTGTATAATGCCAAAGTTCAGGGTTTATCTCAAGTCCTTATTCAAGTAGTCTTTGAGACTGGATCATCTCAGCTAGTCATCTCAAAATTGCTCTGAGCACCTTGTATTTCAAAGCTGATCTGTGGATGATGTTTGTCAGCTTAATGATATTATTATTGTCCACGTGGAATTGTTGTTGTTGTGGGGCCCCAACTTCTTTCTGGAGACTTCATTTGATGTTAGGCCTGGCCGTGATTTCCTTCAGAAAACTGATAAGAGACTCGAACACAAAAACATATATATGCAGCTAATTGAAGCCTTTTTTCTAGAATTAGTTAGTACTCTATATGACCATTCATATCTTAACAAAGTTTAAATTGTATAAATATCTATATATATTAATCTTGAAAATTTTGATATAAAATTCATACTTTAAGAAAAGTTTAAAGAATCAGAATAGAATCAAAGATTTGAGATTAGTAATAGAATAGTCCCTTAATTTTGCTTTTGTCCTGTCCCATAGCAGAAGATGGCTCTTTTATTCTGGCATGATACAGGGAGTTTGCATTTTCTTTTTAACAACATGCTTGATTTTAAAGAAGGAGAGAGCCATTCTCCAACTCCAAAGTCAGCTTTAAATTTTAATTGAACTGGGACTATTAGAAAACCAATAGTGTTAAATCTTTAGAGAAAAGCAGAAACAAACATTTAAAAAGACATAAACTTTTTTAGACAATTATATACCCATACGCCGTTTCACTCTGTTTCTTGGGATAGATGATTTGTCCCTTTTCTTCAGTTGTCTCATTTGTCTTGTGTTCTTCAGATTCCTTAACCTTCATTCTCCTAAAAGACAAAAACAAAAACCTTTCCCCAAGACTAATTTTGGGGATGTTTCCTTTTGGCAAGTTATTATCTGATTAAATGAAAAGGCATGTGTTACTGATACAAGTTAGTTTAAATTGGATGTTCATGCTGGTTGATGAACTATCACCTCCTCTAATTAAGAGGTCTCTCTTGTTCAAATCGAACCTTTATCAATTTTGATGGTAACCACAGCTTATCTTCTCCTGTAGAAACAAAAGCAAAACCTCGTCCCCAATGTAATACATACCCTGGTTTCCATTCTGAGGTCAGCACATCCTTAAAGGATAAAGGCTGATTTAATTCTGTAGTTTTTTTCTATTATCCAATGTCTCTCTGCAGCTCTTGTTCCTTTCTCATTGGCATTGAGAAAATTCAAAGTTAGAAGAGCATTGTGCAGTCTATTTCTGGGGGTTTTTGTTACCCCTTTCTGTTTATTTAGCATATCCTTTAGAGTTCTGTTTGATCTTTCTATAACTGCTTGACCTGTAGGATTATGAGGTATGCCTGTAATATGCTTTATATTGTAATAAGCAAAAAACTGTTTCATTTTAACAGAGACATATGATGGAGCATTGTCAGTTTTGATTTGTGCAGGTATACCAATGATGGCCATAACTTCTAGCAAATGAGTGATTACAGAATCAGCTTTTTCAGAACTCAAAGCAGTTGCCCATTGAAATCCTGAATAAGTATCGATAGTGTGGTGTACATATTTCAATTTTCCCAATTCTGCAAAGTGAAACACGTCCATCTGCCAGATTTCATTCCTCTGAGTACCCTTTGGGTTACATCCTGCTGGTAATGGCGTTTGATTGTAGAAGGAACAAGTAGGACATTTCTTTACTATTTCTATGCCTTGTTGCCAGGTTATGGAAAAATCCTTTTTTAAACCTTTACTATTGACATGATGTTTTTTATGAAATTCTGAGGCCTCCAGCACATTTCCTATCAATAATTTATCAATCTCATCATTGCCTTGTGCTAGAGGGCCTGGCAGACCAGTATGGGATCGAATGTGAGTTATATATAAAGGATGATTCCTTTTCCTGATTGTATCTTGTAATTGAATAAATAGTAAAGTTAATTCTGAAGCATCAGGGATAAATTCTGCAGTCTCAATATGTAATACTACTCTTTCAGCATACTGAGAGTCGGTTACTATGTTGAGAGGTTCTGAAAAATCCATTAATACCAACAGAATAGCATACAATTCTGATTTTTGAACTGAGTTACATGGACTTTGAACCACTTTACTTAAATTTTCTGATTTGTAACCTGCCTTTCCTTTTTTGTTGGCATCTGTATAAAATGTACGAACTCCAGATATGGGTTTTTGCCATATAATTCGAGGCAAGATCCAATCATCTCTCTTTATAAGATCAATTCTATCGCTTTGGGGATATTTGCTGTTAATTTCTCCCAAAAAATTACTGCAAGCTCTTTGCCAAGGTTCACTTTCTGTCCATAATTTTTCAATGTCCTCCTTAGTTAATGGTACGACAATTTCTGCTGGGTCTATGCCTGCTAATTGACGAAGTCTCAATTTTCCTTTGTAAATCAAGTCAGAGATTTTTTTCCATGTAAGTTTTTTATTTGGTTTATTTGGTAAAAATATCCATTCCAATATAATATCTTCCCTCTGCATTAATATTCCTGTAGGAGAATGCCTAGAAGGTAAAATAACCAAAATGCAATCCAGCTTTGGATCAATACGATCCACGTGCCCTTCATGCACTTTCTTTTCTACCAAGGCCAATTCTTTCTCAGCTTCAGGTGATAATTCTCTTGGACTATTTAAGTCCTTGTCACCTTCTAAGGTTTTGAACAAATTAGTCAGTTCATCATTTTTTACCCCAACAATAGTTTGTAGATGAGAAATATCTCCAAATAATCTTTGAAAGTCATTAAGAGTCTGTAGTCTATCTCTCTTAATTTGGACCTTTTGGGGTCTAATTTTTTGTATCTCTATTTTATATTATAAATAATTAATAGAATCTCCTCTTTGTATCTTTTCAGGAGCAATTTGTAATCCCCAGCAAGGCAAAATTTTCTTTACTTCTTCAAACATTCTTTCTAAATTATCTGCATTTGAGTCAGCTAGTAAAATATCATCCATATAATGATAAATTATAGATTTAGGAAATTTTTTACGTATCACTTCCAATGGCTGTTGTACAAAATATTGGCACAGAGTTGGGCTATTCAACATTCCCTGTGGGAGGACCCTACATTGAAATCTTTTAACCAATTGAGAATTATTATAAGTAGGCACTGTAAAAGCAAATCTTTCTGTGTCTTTTTCGTGTAAGGGTATTGAAAAGAAACAGTCTTTTATATCAATAACTATGAGAGGCCATCCTTTTGGTAACAGAGTAGGCAAAGGCATCCCTGATTGTAGAGAGCCCATTGGCTGAATTACTTTGTTAATTGCTCTAAGGTCTGTTACCATTCCCCATTTACCAGATTTCTTTTTATTAACAAATACAGGAGAATTCCAAGGGCTGGTTGATTCTTCAATATGCTGAGCATTTAACTGTTCTTCTACCAGCTCTTCTAAATCCTGGAGTTTCTCTATTATTAAAGGCCATTGCTGGACCCATACAGGCTTGTCTGTTAACCATTTTAAAGGTAGAGCTATTGGTGTCTTTGGAAGATCACCAGTTGTTGTGCCCTGTTCTTGTATAATATGGATGGCTGGTGACCACTCATTAGAACAATATCTTCTAATATTTCTCTCAGTAACATGTGCCAGTTTATGATTTGTTTCTGAGATTGGAGGGATGTTAATCTCAGTATTCCATTGTTGCAACAAGTCTCAATCCCACAGGTTCATAGTTATGTTAGCCACATATGGTTTTAATTTTCCTCTCTGTCCTTCTGGACTGATACATTCGAGCCATCTTGCACTCTGTTTCACCTGAGATAATGTCCCAATTCCTAACAGTTGAACGTTTACCTCCTGAAGAGGCCAAGTTGGATGCCAAAATTCTGGTGTAATTATGGTGACGTCCGCACCTGTGTCTACCAGACCAGACAACAAAACACCATTTATTTTTATCGTCAATTTTGGTCTTTGTTCATTAATAGAAGTTTGCCAAAAATTTTTCTTTATGTTTTCTCCTGAATTTTCTATTCTCTCTGTTTCATCATCCTGACCAGCATGATTCATTCCAATAGGCATTTGGTTATTTAATTGCTCAGAGCACGGATTTCCTCCATGGCTGCAGCAAAGGTTTGAACTGGATTTGCAATGGGGGCCTGCATGAGGCCCTTTTGGGAGTTTCCCAAAGACTGAGGCAAAGGATTACCCTGTCTGTCCTTTGTTGATCTACATTCGTTGGTCCAGTGTTTTCCCTTACCACACCTTCTGCATACTCCAGAAGGAAGGGGCATTCTGTTGCCATTGTTCCTTGAAGAAACATTGTTTCTAGGAATGACCTGTGTACAGTCCCTTTTCAAATGTCCTTGCTTTCCACATCCAAAACATCTAACATTCTTCAAACCTTTTGAAATTGCTTCTCCTACCCACATATCATCATGCTCATCAGCCTCTACATTAACTGTATCTCTAATCCAATCTTCCAAAGGTGCAGATCTTGCCCTTAACAGCCTGATTATTCTTTTGCATGCTGCATTCGCATTCTCAAAGGCCAAAGATTCAATTATTATCTTACTAGCTTCTGAATCCGAGACCATTCTCTTTACTGCTGAAGCCAGTCTTTGTAAAAAATCTTTGAAAGATTCTTTTGGGCCTTGCATAACCTTTGTAAATGACTCAGATTTTTTTCTTGGTTCCTCAACTCTGTCCCATGCATTCAAGGCTGCCGTTTGACATAAAATTAGGGTTTGGACATCATATAAACATTGTGTTTGTACTGAAGCATATTGGCCTTCTCCAATAAGCTGATCCTGGCAAACTTGTATTCCTTTATCCCTCCATTGTTTTTCTATGTTTTTAGCCTCATCCTTAAACCAGGTCAGAAATTGAAGTCTCTGGCTGGGTTCCAGAACAGCTTGTGCAAGGTCCCACCAATCCTTTGGTACAATCCTATTATATGTTGACCAAGAGTTTAACATTTGCTTTACATATGGGGAATGCATGCCATAAGATAGTATTGCCTCCTTAAACCTCTTTAAATCCAACATTTCAATTTGAACCCAAATATTATGTATAGCCATTTGATCAGGCATGTGCTGTACGGTTACAGGATAAATTAAGGGTGACTGTGTGAAGACAGGCTTTCTTTCTGTAACCTTATGATCCAAACTTGAAACAGCTTCAGTGTTAATTTCTTCTGTCTGAATTTTTACAGGTTTAACAAGTTGTTCTAAAGCTGTCATCCTGGCACTTAAATTGACTATCTTTTTAAATAGTAAAATGAGGATATGCATGGTAATAAACTGCATAATTCGATCAACATTAATCTTCTCATATAGTTGTTTCATTGTCAGACTGCCTAAAATTTCAAACAAAACCCAATTTTCTTCCAATGTACACATAAAACCTATTTTTTTAAATGTGGAAAAAAATTCTCTTTTAAATAGTTTCCTTTAAAATATCTGATATGTTGTGACTTACCAAATCTGTGTAGAACAGTTGAAATCTGAGCGGATTTTCAAAACAGCTACCTAGTGTCTGAGGTGTAAATCCAGAGAGAGAGAGAGAGAGAGAGAGAGAGAGAGAGAGAGAGAGAGAGAGAATGCACAAGAAAGCATAGCCGGCTAAAGCTTAAATCCAGCCATGTGTTCCCGGAGTCAAGGCTTGGCTCTGGCTTCCTTAAGCTCCAACCACGTGCGTTGGCTTTACAGGCGGGGCCCTGTTCGGCAGGGCAGGTCTGAGTTGTTTGTAGCACTGGCTTTAAGCAAGCAGGCTTTAAGCAAGCAGCTCACAGCTAGTCCTGCCTGAGGCTAAGCAGACCTAGGCCCGGGCTAGAAAGCCAGATGCTCGGACTAGGGGACCGCCCGGCCTGCCGCCCTTGCGGGAAAGCGGACCTGCCACCAAGCCAAGCAGTTTTTAATGGATTCTTGTCATGTTGGGCGCCAGATGTAGATGTAACCAACTGTCTTATTAAATAAGAAACACAGAACCACTGTAAAAGAGAAAGCCAAGAGGTCAGGGCTCAGAGCTAAAATCTCACCGTTCCTCCTGCGGTGTCCCAGCTTCCCAAAAGAGAGCTATATCCTGTCTGTCCATCTTTTCATAGTATTTTGTTCTGCCTTCTCATTGGTTGTAAACCCAAACTCGTGACTGCCTTGTCACTGTCTGTATGTACAGCCCCTCAGGTCTTAAAGGCATATGTCTCCAATGCTGGCTGTATCCCTGAACACACAGAGATCTATAGGATTAAAGGCGTGTGCCACCACTGCCACACTCTTGCTATGGCTCTAATAGCTCTGACCCCCGGGCAACTTTATTTATTAACATACAATCAAAATCACATTTCAGTACAATTAGAATACCACCACAACTTCCTATCTACCCATGCCTTTATTGCCTTGTTTTTCTGCCTTCTCATTGGTCCCTGTGGTTGGTACTGGGATTAAAGGTGTGTGTCACTATGCTTGTCTCTGTTCCCTAGTATGGCCTTGAACACACAGAGACCTGCCTGTTAAGTGATTGGATTAAGGGCATGTGCTGCCTGACTGTTTACTTAAAATGGCTGGCCTTTCTCCCTTGATCTCCAGGCAAGCTTTATTTATCAAAGCACAAATAAAATATCACCGCACCTGGGCTACATAAGGATACCATTGTAGCTAGGGAGTTTTCTCTCCGGCTCCCGCCAAGCCCCAGCAGTTCAACAGCCCACTTATAAAATAAACACACAGACATTTATATTAATTAAACTGTTTGGCCTAATGGCTCAGGCTTCTTGTTAACTGTTCTTATATCTTAAATTAACCCATTTCTATTAATCTATACTTTGCCACATGGCTCGTGGCTTACTGGTACCTTACATCTTCCTTGTCATGGCAGTGGCTGGCAGTGTCTCCCTCAGCCTTCCACTTCTGCCAGTTCTTTTCTCTGCTTGTCCCACCTATACTTCCTGCCTGGCTACTGGCCAATCAGTGTTTTATTTATTAACCAATCAGAGCAACACATTTGACATACAGAACATCCCACAGCATACCATATCTCAAAAAGAAACCCATCTGCCATCACAAATTATTATCAGGATGACTATTATTATAAACATCTTAAAAAATTTTGGTAAGAGTGTGGTGAAATTAGAACTATTTTGCATTATGGTCAGGAAGGTGAAATCATGTAAACATTAAAAAAATCAGATTCCTTTAAAAAATGAAAATTGAATAATCCTGAGAGCTACCAATTGCACTTCTGGATCTATACTAAAATAATTGAAGGCAGAAAACTGAAGAGATGTATGTAAATTCTTCTTCATAACAGAATTATTCACAGTAGCTAAGGGGGAAACAAATCAAGTGTCCACAAATGAAAAAAATACATAAATAAAATGATATGTATTTTATTTTGTACATATTATAGACTATTATTTTGCTTTATAAAGAAAATTCTGATACACACTTCAACCTTGATAATTCTTGAAAGTACTAAACTCACAAAATATGTCAGTTTCAAAGTCTCAGATACTATAAGATTCCTCTGTGTGAGACTCTTAGAAAGGCAGAATGCTTGAGGCCTGACGGCAGAGGAGTATAAATGGGAAGCTCTTATTTACAGGAACAGAGTTTGGGTTTTTTAAAGATTTATTTTTATCATTTTTATTTATGTATATGTATGAAACATGGATGCATATACTATGTGTGTGCAGGTACCCTTAAATGCTAGAAGGTGGTGTGGGATTCCCTGGAGCTGTACTTAACAGGTTGTTGTGAGCTGATATAGAATGTCAAAAGATTACTTTACCATTTATTATCAAGCAAAATCCATGTACAAATAACACAAGACAAAATGAGGAATCTGAACTGAGTCACAAGCAGCCAGCCGCCACTGCATCCCCAGGCCCTGCCTTTTCTTTGAGTCATATCCACTCCCTCTGAAAACCCTGCCTTTTGAACCGAAATGCTCCTTTCAGTTGGCTAGCAGACCAGTGACAGAATTCCCCTTAACAGTAAGCTGCCTGACATATGTGCTAGTAATCAAACTCTAGTCCTCTGGATGAGTAATAAGCACTTTTAACCACTGAGTTTTCTTTCAAGTACTGAAGACTTGTTTAGTCATTTAAAGTAGGTGTATGCATGTGAACCTGTGTGAGTATATGTGTACCACCAAAGTTTGTTTTGCAATATGAAGAAGTTTTGGGGATTGTAAAATAATCTGAATGTATTAACAAAACTGAACTATTAACTGAGAAAGCCCAGTAGTAACTTATACATTATTTGTGTTATATTACAATATAAAAGAATAAGTTAGCCATATTTGAGGAGCTGGTCTCCAAAATAGTGTTAGGCATTCTTAGATCTATATGTCTATTTCATACCTTTATGACTGCAATTTTATAATGGTCTTAAAATTGGACAATACATATTTTCCAAATAAACATAGTGGGCCAAGTCTTCTAGAAAGTATTGTGCATATGCTCCATATCAGGCCCTGGACTGAGCACTAAGAGACAGATGTAGATAACATGGAACCATCTGCCTTAATACAAAGTTTTGACAGAAGGAATGGACAGAGACACCATTTTGCACACTGCAGCCTAAAATAGAAGAGTTCTGAAGTACTGGAAATAAAAGCAGTCTTCAAAAAAAAAAAAAAAAAACGTAGATTTAAGCAGACTATTTCCAAGTGCATACTCCAAAAACTATATAGTCAAAATTTTTATGAGAACTAGCGGTGTAGCTGTGTTAAAGCACATGCTTAGCTTGCATGAGGCTTTAGTTATTTAATCTGGGGCAAAAGTCACAGAAATATTAGAATCACACAGTGAGTAGTGGCCAGAAAATTCTGACCAGCATTTGAATGGCCGAATTCTCATTTTGACTTGACAGTAACTTAATAAAATGCCACCTTTTACCTGGTGACTCTGATCCTAGTAATGAGATTAATAATAGAGATGTTGGAAGAACATTTCAAATGACTCTCTTCTTTCATCTTCAGAGTACTTATAAGGAGCACAATCTCCCATGATTGTTTCCTTTCTTTTACAGAACTGCTAAGGTGAAAAAAAGAATTCTAATGTAACTTTGTGGACAAGGATTTGAGATTCTCCACTGAATCACTATGTGGCTTTGTTAGTCACTATTCTCTTCACCTCTTTTTGTCCTACCTACCTGTAAGTATAGCATTGAAACAGATATTCATATTTCAGTTCTTTCCAGGTTCATTAGAAAATGTATCAAGAAAAATTTCACATTAAAATCCACATTGTATGGATACAGGAAACATTCAGATTAACCACATAATATCCTAGGTATGGTTTCCTTTCTGTTGGGAAATCATTACCAATACAGTATCTTATACCACAGCTCTTTGACTTCCTTATTCCATTGTGAAATATTTTCAAGACAAAAAGCTTACCAAATGTAAAACAGTGAAAGCATTCACTGATAATTAAGTGAAAAATCACATATACCTTAAACAGAGAAATCAGTATTCATGGCTCGAGATCCCAGGGAGAAAAGTTTCAAAAATATGCATGTCTTTTGTATTTAAAGTTCAGACCTGCTTCTGACATTTTCAAGGTCTTGTGCAGGAATGTGAAGGAGGCATTTAAGCTACAAATTAAGCTGTTAGAAGAAACATTATCTATATTTCCATCTTGAAAAAATATACCTTACTTAAAGTGGATTTAAAAATCTGTTTCCTATGATGAAAATGGCAAATGTCAAGAAGATTGAATATAATTCTAACTATACATTTTTGAATGTTTTGATGATAAGCTTGCAATCTCGGGATGTGTGATTAGAATAAAAACATACATATTACAAGAAATGTTTGGTTCAATTACAATAAAAATCTTGTTGTTCTATCTACATGCATACAAACTTGAGAACAGTATATATCACTCAGCATTATGGGATATTTCTCAGATATTTTGCATATAACTATGGTAGATTCCAAGACAATATGAAATACTTGTGGTACCTCAGAACTATAAAAGAAACAAGAAAATGAATTTCAGTAGGTAATATTTTAATTAGGTTATGATAATATTATAAGTATTTTCTGGGTTAATAAAATTGTTCTTTTCCCTAAGTACTCCCTCCTCTTGAGTCTTCTAGTTGGAAGACAGGCTACTTTATCATTGGCTCATATTCTTGTGATGCAGTTATCTTATGTTTTGAGATGTAGACAATCACTCCCTTGGTAGACAGTAATCCACAATGAAGTGAGGATGAGGGAGTCCAGGTCATGGTATGCCAGCAGCGAGCCTAGATCCTGAGGGACAAAGCGACTGTGGCCTGTGGAAGGGAGTGGTAGGTGTTTGGAGTATGAAATGGAGTAGGATGTCAGGGCCGAGGGCAAAGATAAATAAAAAATATTGAGACAATTCATAAACACATTAAATCTTTGTGTAAATTATGACAAGGACAGGATTTGTTCAAACTGGTTCTATCCATCTTAGGTAGTACTTTAATTCTTATCAACTGATAGTATGTAACTATAAATTACAACTTCATAGAATAGAATTTATATATTTGAAAAGTTGAATTGTAACTAGAGTTTTCCTGCCTTTCCCACAGTCAAGACAAATCTCTGTTATCTGCCAGTCCCATAGCCGCTCAGACCCAACCAAGTAAACACAGAGACTTATATTGCTTACAAACTGTATGGCCATGGCAGGCTTCTTGCTAACTGTTCTTATAGCTTAAATTAATACATTCCCATAAATCTATACCTTGCCACGTGGCTAGTGGCTTACCAGCATCTTCACATGCTGCTTGTCATGGTGACGGCTGGCAATGTCTCTCTCTGCCTTCCTGTTCTCTCCATTCTCCTCTCTGTTAGTCCTGCCTATACTTCCTGCCTGGCCACTGGCCAATCAGTGTTTTATTTATTGACCAATCAGAGCAATTTGACATACAGACCATCCCACAGCATTGACTCTGCATAAGAACAACAAAAGACAGTAAACCTATTCATTAGTATGTAAATGAATGGTCTTGTTAAATAAGAAACACAGAGCCAATGTAGAGATGAAAGCCCAAGAGATCAGAGCTCAAAACCTTACCCTTCACTGCTGCTGTCATCCTCTTCAGCAAGAGATCTACTTCCTGTCTGTTTGTCTTTTTTATAGACTTTCTATTCTGCCTTCTCATTGGATGTAAAGACAACCACATGACCTCCTCATCACTGCCTGTCTATACAGACCTCCAGGTCTTCTATGGTTGGTATTGAGATTAAAGGCATGTGTCTCCATGCTGGCTGCATCCTTGAACACTCAGAGATCTGCCTAGCTCTGCCTTCCAAGAGCTGGGATTAAAGGCGTACACCACCACCACCCAGTTTCTGCTATGGCTTGCTATTAACTCTGACCCCCAGGCAACTTTATTTATTAACATACAAACAAAATCACATTTCAGTACAAATAAAATATCACCATATTTCCCCTTTTCTATTTTAATAAAAAGAAAAAAGGAAAAAGGTTATAACTAACATAAGAAAAACTATATTCAAAAGTGCAATAACTATATACCATATATACAAGTAATAAATACCTAAACAATGTCTAGTCCATTTGTATTTGACAAATTCAGAGAAAATAATTCCATTATCTATTTTATTTTGGTAAGTCCAAAATGTACCTATTTCACTTTCAATCCTAACTAATCTTCAACTATAACTAACTAATCTTCAACTATAACTAACTAATCTTCAACTCCCTCAGAGACCCAAGAAGGAAATAATATTACCTAATAAAAAATAAAAACAGGAAGTGCATGCAAGCAGCTTCCAAAAAAAAAAATGTGAGTTGACAGAAACAGCCAGCTGCCTGGACAGTCACCTGAGGTTTCTCCACAGTGTTGGGGCATCATCTTCAGCCTATAGGCTTAGCATATCTGACAGACTCATTTGTGAAATAGGATGTACACAAGGTCAATAGTTTTACCTCACATTGAGTGAGAGCAATCGATGTACCAGAAACACCTGAATTCCACTAGTGTCATGTTATGATTCAGGATTTTAATTCTGGAAATTGTTGATGTTTTTTGAATTCAGCTGTCCATTCTTCTTGGCTATGTGTGTGTGTGTGTGTGTGTGGCTTCATCTCAGCATCCCATTCTTCTCCATATTCTTCTATTAAATGCCAGTCTACTATTGAGAGGTGTGAGTTTAGTTATTCTTCAAGAATAACTCCTTCAGCTGCCATTCCACTGCACATCAGAAGTCATTAGCCCACTGCCTGTTCAGCTGCGTTCAAAGAAAAGGGCACTGTAGCTTTTCTGGATTGTGAAGGCCACTTCAGGGATGGTGCCATATTGTCCTGATCTCAGAAGAAGCCTTTTGATAAAGCCATAACCACACTTGTTTTGTCAAGAATCAATAGTCCTTTGTTTTGTGTCCTGTCTGTCCATTTTGTCCTGTTGTCAGCAGTTGATTCGAGATATTTTGTTCTTCAGTGGCTAACTTTTGCCACAATAAAAGTTAACTCCATATGTAGTTTCTTCAATGCCCATATTTTCTCTGAAGTAGATTGGTACTGCCAGGAGCTGACATGTCTCATAGTCATAACAAAAAGAAACATTTTCTAAGTTATTAAAACACTTTAAATGCCATATTCTATAGATCTCTGAAAGGTTTGAAGATGACCTGTCTATCTAAAATATATCTGCTCAATCTTGAAAACATACGTAATATGACTACAAGTTTTATTGTAATGTCAAACTACTAACTTTCATTTCTTTATATCCTAATAGTTGGTAATAATAACATTCAAGAATCATCAATTTGCATTAAATTGTTAAATGAACGGTATAAATACACTATCCTGAACAAAATTAGAAATATACATATAGCATTTTCTAACAATATCAATTTTAATATATATATAATTTGTATACAATATAAAAAATCCAATCCAATGTAAAGTACTTAAAACTAGTAATTTTCTTCTTCTTTTTTTAAACAATAACCTTAAATCTAATCTCCTTTGCTTAGCCCTTTTTCTAATCCTTAACAACAACTTGTAACCAACCCTCCTAAACAATGAAAATTATCCCAGACCCCAAACCCATTAAAAGACCAAAAAAACCACCTGCCCCACACCACCTCTTTGGGAATGTGGGTGTCATATTCTTAAAATTGCTTCCTGTGGGTATGGGCGAAGGTATCTTTATCCTGAAAAGAAAAATTTTGGATTAATCGTCAAATTCTAGGGAAGGTAACTATATCCTTTGTTATCCAGTCTGTGCATAATGCCAAAGTTCAGGGTTTATCTCAAGTTCTTACAAGTAGTCTTTGAAACTTGATCATCTCAGCTAGCCCTCTCAAAATTGCTCTGAGCACTTCATAGTCCGAAGCTGATTTGTAGATGATGTTTGTTAAAATAGTGATATTATTATTGTCCATGTGGAATTGTTGTTGTGGGGCCCCATCTGCTTCCTGGAGACTTCATTTGATGTTAGGCCTGGCCGTGATTTCCTGCAGAAAACTGATAAGAGACTCGAACACAAAGACAGCTAATTGAAGCCTTTTTTCTAGAATTAGTTAGTACTCTATATGACCATTCATATCTTAACAAATTTTAAAATGTATATATATATATATAAATCATAAATTTGATATAAAATTCATACTTTAAGAAAAGTTTAAAGAATCAGAATAGAATCAAAGAATTGAGATTAGTAATAGAATAGTCCCTTAAGATTACCATTTCATAATTGCTTACTATAGCTAGCACAATGGAGACCCTGACAACAAAAGTAGCTACCACAGTTAGTTAATCTTTCATTCTATTGGGCATGATAAATTTAATTCAGTAGTTATATACATCTCGATTGGCTTTGAAAATTATAAATTTATAAACTCAAGTTCCAGTTGCTTTTGGGATACTATCTTACAAGGACTCCAATGTACAGTATGGCTCGATAACAAAGGGAATGGCTCAGTTGCCTTTAGCCTACTGGCTATGGGTGAGATAAGACCTCTGTTGGTCTTTTCTGTATCAAACACACAGATTGCAAGCCCAGTGCCACTTTGGGATCTTTGGCAGCAATTAACCATGCAACTCACATATGATTGAGCCGGTATGATAATGAGTATTCAGAGATGGGTAATGCCTGGGGGGGCACTCACCAACCTAAGACAGAGCACCTGTGTGGCCTGGGCAGGCATCTCCATGACAGGTAAGGTGACCTGCTGATGTCCCATGCAACCCAAGTCAGAAGCTCATTGTTTTTTAATAAAAGGGGGACCTGCAGGGCCCTGGCCCCCATTTTGAGTAACTGTTGCCTTGCTTGTGGACCTTGACCTTGATATCCTCCCAACGCTAATTCCCTGCCAGGTTCCACCCTCCTGAATGCTTAAGGGAAGTTCCTTGTCTGTGTATCCTGAATAAATGGGTGTTAACAGCTTAGATGCAAGATTGTAAAACATCAGTAGTGAACTTCTGCCCTCCGGGGTCCTCCCATTATGCTGTAAGCCTGTATTTAAGACCTCCTACCCCCTTCAAGAAATGATATTTGACATTTAAAATTAATTAATTAATTAGTTAGTTAATTAAAAAAAGAATAGTCTGTAGATGTAACCAATCGTCTTATTAAAATAAGAAACACAGAGCCAAGGTAAAAGAGAAAGCCGAGAGGTCAGAGCTCAGAGATAAAATCTTACCTCCTGCAGTGCTCCTAGCTTCCCTGAGAGAGAGCTACTTCCTGTTTGTCTGTGTTTAAATAGTCTTTCTATTCTGCCTTCTCATTGGTTGTAAACCCAACCACATGACTGCCTCATCACTGCCTGTAAGTACCGCCCTCCAGGTCTTAAAGGCATATGTCTCCAATACTGGCTGTATCCCTGAACACACAGAAATCTACCTAGCTCTTCTAACCACCACGCTCTTGCTATGGCTCTAATAGCTCTGACCCCAGGGCAACTTTATTTATTAACATAAAATTAAAATCACATTTCAGTACAAATAAAATATCACCATAATAGTCCCTTAATTAATTTGGTTTTTCCCATAGCAGAAGATGGCTCTTTCTTCTGGCATGATACAGGGAATTTGCATTTTCCTTTTAACAACATGCTTGAGTTTAACAAGGGAGAGAGCCATTCTTCAACTCCAAAGTCAGCTTTAAATTTTAATTGAACTGGGACTACAAGAAGTCCAATAGTGTTAAATTTCTTTAGAGAAGAGCAGAAACAGATATTTAGGAAGACTTACAAAAATTTTTAGATGATATACTGTGGGGCATTTACCCACCACCCCAAACCGCGAAGCACCTAGTTCCCTGTCCTTTCAATCTTTCATTGGAACTGACACTTAAACTCTTAGACAATTTTTCTCCTTATTCTTTTAAAAGCTGTATTTTAATTTTAGAGCTGACAAAAGTGTTTTGGGGCAATGTCACCATCTTTAGCAGAAAAACTACCTTTCCCAGAATGCATTTCCCTTATATCAGTCCACAATATCAGTCCCTTATATCATTTTCCTTATATCATTCATTTCCCATAGTTCTTTTTGGGTCTGAGAGTCAACTGGATCTCTTTTACTAGACTTGCCCAGGAAGTTTGAACAAAGTCTCTTGCCTTTGCAACAGGAGATTTGAAAAAGCATTTTACATTTTCAGCTATGGGACATTGGGAGGTTCCTATTCTCTCCTCAGCTGGCTTCAACAGGTGTCTCTCCTTCAGTTGACACTGGCCCTGGATCAGAACCACACCTGCCTTGTTAGCGCGCATTGAGGCTGGCATTTCTGATAGCAACTTTCCTTGGGGCTTGTGTTTGTTTTAGCCAGTCATTGAAAAACAAGATCATGTACAACAGCTTTTCCATAGCTCCTTCAGAGAGATTTTTTCCCACTGATTTATCTCTTTTGCTTGTCCCCCCCCCCCCCAGATGCAGAGCTTCAGCTATCTGTTTGCGGCTCTGTACCTCTGCTAGCTGCCTTTGGAGGTAGGGGCTTTTTTTTCTCCCCCTGAATCTGCCTCAAACTCTAGCAGCTTTTTCAGGCCATGCATTTTCTGGGGAGGAATCTGTCCCCTCTGTTTCTTCAGAGTCTTTCTCCCTGACAGTATCCAGTTTGGTCTCAGTTTATCCCCTCTACCCCAGAGACAGTTTTTGACACTACAGTGACAGCTTTCCCTGCTACTGAAGGTAAGGGTTTTTTTTTGCCTGTTTCTGTTTTCAGGGTCTCTGTGGTTTACGCACAGACTGAAAATCTAACAAGGGAGGTTTTTGCCATTTCTAAACTCCCATTAGGACAGGTGTTTTGCCTCATCAGGCCTTCACCTGGCCCAGTCCCACATTGGGTTGTTTTTGGTTGTCTGGGTGCTCAAGGACAGAGCTTATGCCAGAGGCAATCACCCCTCAGGGCTACACTCCCTCATCTCATGGGAGTCAGTTGTAACAAAGCTTTTCCCAAAGAGGTGCTTTCTCTGACAGAAAAGAAAGTTTTACTCCTGGACAGTTCTGTTCTGCCCTGGCTGGGCTCTTTCCCCAGACAGCGTTCCGACTCAGCAGCACAACTGCTTCAGACACAGTTCAGCTTTACTGTTTTTCCAGAAAGGTCCTTTCTCTAATAGGAAAGCTTTTCTCAGATTTCTTTTTGCAGCTGCGGACCTATCAACCAGGACTTGTAGCAAAGTGGGCAACTGCTGTTCCCACCGGCTTTAGTTTGTTAATAAGCAATCTTCCCCTGGGTCCTGCACCTTCCTGCCTCAGCTCTGTGCTCCAGGAAGTTTACAACTGCAGGAACCCTAGTATCCCCGAAATGCACTCCAACTCAGAGACCCTGGCCAGTCACCTCTGGGTTTTTGCTCAGAAGTGAGGATACAATGCTAACAGTTTGCATTGCTTCAGGGGATCTTTGCATTAGGAAGATTAGGAGCATCTTTTCATTCTGAAACACTCACTCAAACAAAACCTTTGCTGCCTCAGCTCCGCTGTAACTGAAAAGTTTGGCTTTTTTGCTTTTCTCAGGTAAAGTTTCCTGCCCTTTTGGGCTCTCTGTAGCTTTCACCCACACTCTCCCAAGTGTTTCCCTCAGGGTACTCTGACCCACTGTATTTTACTAGCTTGAAGAGACAGAGCTTAGAAGAGATTTTTAGGAACTTGTCCCTGCCTCTTGCATTGCAGGGAGGATTTTTAAAGCTTGAAAGAGAACTTAGAGAGGTTTTGCTGTCTTAAGAGGTTTGTTGTTTTCCCTTAGAGCTAATACTAATATCTTCAGATGATTCTAATTTTTGTCCTTCTGAGAGAGAAAGTTAAAGGCTTTAGTTTTTAAGTTTAAGAGCTTTTGAGAAAGATTAAGGCTTTTTAGAGAGATTTTCCCCCCCAAATTTTCCAAGAAAAGTTTTATAGTTTAAGAGAAAGATTTTTTTTTTCCCCAGGAGAAAGACCAACTTTTCCCAAAACTTCTGAACTTTAAACTTTGACTTCTTACACCCCCATTTTTGCCTCAGGGAGAAATCACTTTCTCCTGCCGCTTGGACTTAGCATTTCAGCTGTCCCCAGGTCAAAAGCTTCCATAGGAAACTTTCTTCCCCATAAGCTCAGAGAAGAGCTTTTTTTTTACTACCCGTAAAGCCCAAAGAAAGATTTTTTCCCCCAGTTTGCATTCATAGCCCCCAAAGTTAGAAAATTGAAGAGTTTTTCTGTCTAGTTGCCTTACTTATTTTTTCCTACACAATCTTACACTTCTAAGTTTTTCCTAAACTATATTACTACCCTATACCTTATACTTATTTTTCACAGATAGAAATTGAGAAAGCAATAGAAGATAGAAAATTTTGACAGAAGAGAATTTCGCTGCAGCATCGGACATCCTTCCAGTCTGCTTTCCTTTTCTCTCAAGGATAAAATCCCTGCCTCTCAATAATATATATTCCATAACACTGGCATGCCTTTCCACTGGCAGGGCTGACTCAGGACTTTCACCAAAAACTCTGTAATAAAACTATTATTTTCCTTTAACTTAAGTCCCTATTACTTTGTCTTTAGTCCCTGTTCATTTGTCTTAGTCCCCCCTTTTTTTAGTCCCCCCATTTTTCTTTAGCCATTTTTTTTTCTTTAGTCCCTGTTCATGGCGCCATTCTGTGGGGCGTTTACCCACCACCCCCACAGCTCCCTAGAGTTTTCTTGAGTGCGAGCAGCAGGAAATATTAGATAGAAGGATTTATAGTGGAGAATCTTGTGGAGATAAACAGATAGAAAATAAAGGATAGCCTCGAGAGGGCCTGGAACCTATTCCAACAGGCCCCGACTGTCTCTGGCCCAGGGTATTTATAGAGACACCAAGGGGTGGAGCAAAAGACCTCCTCCCCCAGCACAGCCAAGTGCATCTCAGACACCTGCACTCAGGCCCGTGGTCCTGATCATCCTCTATTCAGACCCGCTGGGTAAAGCCACGAGGAACCCAAGAACGGGCTCCCACACTATATCCATATGCCATTTCATTCTGTTTCCTGGGATAGATGATTTGTCCCTTTTCTTCAGTTGTCTCATTTGTCCAGTGTTCTTAAGATTCCTTAGCCTTCATTCTCCTAAAAGACAAAAACAAAAACCTTTTCCCAAGACTAATTTTGGGGATGTTTCCTTTTGGCAAGTTATTATCTGATTAAATGAAAAGGCATGCGTTATTGGTATAAGTTAGTTTAAATTGGATGTTCATGCTGGTTGATGAACTATCACCTCCTCGAATTAAGGGGTCTCTTTTGTTAAAATCAACCCTTAATCAATTTTGATGGTATCCATAGCTTATCTTCTCCTGTAGAAAGAAAAGCAAAACCTTGTCCCCAATGTAACACATATCCTGGTTTCCATTCTGAGGTCAGCACATCCTTAAAGTATATAGGCTGATTTAATTCTGCAGTTTTTTTCTATTATCCAATGTCTCTCTGCAACTGTTGTTCCTTTCTCATTGGCATTGAGAAAATTCAAAGTTAATAGAGCATTGTGCAGTCTATTTCTGGGTTTTTTGTTACCCCTTTCTGTTTATTTAGCATATCCTTTAGAGTTCTGTTTGATCTTTCTATGGCCATAACTTCTAGCAAATGAGTGATTACAGAATCAGCTTTTTCAGGACTCAAAGCAGTTGCCCATTGAAATCCTGAATAAGTATCGATGGTATGGTGTACATATTTCAATTTTCCAAATTCTGCAAAGTGAAACACGTCCATTTGCCAGATTTCATTCCTCTGAGTACCCTTTGGGCTACACCCTGCTGGTAATGGCATTTGATTGTAGAAGGAACAAGTAGGACATTTCTTTACTATTTCTTTGGCTTGTTGGTAGGTTATGGAAAAATCCTTTTTTAAACCTTTACTATTGACATGATGGTTTTTTTTTTTTTATGAAATTCTGACGCCTCCAGCATATTTCTTATCAATAATTTATCAATCTCATCATTGCCTTGTACTAGAGGGCCTGGCAGACCAGAATGGGATCGAATGTGAGTTATATATAAAGGATGATTCCTTTTCCTGATTGTACCTTGTAATTGAATAAATAGTGAAGTTAATTCTGAAGCATCAGGGATAAATTCTGCAGTCTCAATATGTAATACCACTCTTTCAGCATACTGAGAGTCAGTTACTATGTTGAGAGGTTCTGAAAAATCCATTAATACCAACAGAATAGCATACAATTCTGGTTTTTGAACTGAATTATAAGGACTTTGAACCACTTTCTTAAATTTTCTGATTTGTAACCTGCCTTTCCTTGTTTGTTTGCACCTGTATAAAATGTATGAACTCCAGATATGGATTTTTCCCATACAATTTGAAACAAGATCCAATCAGCTCTCTTTATAAGATCAATTCTGTCACTTTTGGGATATTTGCTGTTAATTTCTCCCAAAAAATTACTGCAAGCTCTTTGCCAAGGTTCACTTTCTGTCCATAATTTTTCAATGTCCTCTGCTGGGTCTATTCCTGCTAATTGACAAAGTCTCAATTTTCCTTTGCAAATCATGTCAGAGATTTTTTTCCATGTAAGTTTTTTATTTGGTTTATTTGGTAAAAATATCCATTCCAATATAATATCTTCCCTCTGCATTAATATTCCTGTAGGAGAATGCCTAGAAGGTAAAATAACCAAAATGCAATCTAGCTTTGGATCAATATGATCCACCTGCCCTTCATGTACTTTCTTTTCTACCAAGGCCAATTCTTTCTCAGCTCCAGGTGATAATTCTCTTGGACTATTCAAGTCCTTGTCACCTTCTAAGGTTTTGAACAAATTAGTCAGTTCATCATTTTTTACCCCAACAATAGTTCATAAATGAGAAATGTCTCCAAATAATCTTTGAAAGTCATTCAGTGTCTGTAGTCTATCTGTCCTAATTTGGACCTTTTGGGGTCTAATTTTTTTGTAGCTATATTTTATATTGTAAATAATTAATAGAATCTCCTATTTGTATCTTTTCAGGAGCATTTGTAATCCCCAGCAAGGCAAAATTTTCTTTACTTCTTCAAACATTCTTTCTAAATTATCTGCATTTGAGTCAGCTAGTAAAATATCATCCATATAATGATAAATTATAGATTTAGGAAATTTTTTACATATCACTTCCAATGGCTGTTGTACAAAATATTGGCACAGAGTTGGGCTATTCAACATTCCCTGTGGGAGGACCCTCCATTGAAATCTTTTAACCAGCTGAGAATTATTGTAAGTATGCACTGTGAAGGCAAATCTTTCTCTTTTTCTGTAAGGGTATTGAAAAGAAACAGTCTTTTATATCAATAACTATGAGAGGCCATCCTTTTGGTAACAGAGTAGGCAAAGGAATTCCAGATTGTAGAGAGCCCATTGACTGAATTACTTTGTTAATTGCTCTAAGGTCTGTTACCATTCTCCATTTACCAGATTTCTTTTTAATAACAAATACAGGAGAATTCAAAGGGCTGGTTGATTCTTCAATATGCTGAGCATTTAACTGTTCTTCTACCAGCTCCTCTAAGCCTGGAGTTTCTCTGTTGTTAAGGGTCATTGCTGGACCCGTACAGGCTTGTCTGTTAACCATTTTAAATGTAGAGCTGTTGGTGTCTTTGGGAGATCATCAGTTGTTGTGCCCTGTTCTTGTATAATATGGATGGCTGGTGACCACTCATTAGAATAATATCTTCTAATATTTCTCTCAGAAACATGTGCTAGTTTATGATTTGTTTCTGAGATTCGAGGGATGTTAACCTGAGTATTCCATTGTTGCAACAAGTCTCGACCCCACAGGTTCATAGCTATGTTAGCCATATATGGTTTCAATTTACTTCTCTGTCCTTCTGGACCTATACATTCAAGCCATCTTGCACTCTGTTTCATCTGAGATTGTAGCTAGTGTTTTCCTGCCTTGCTCACAGTCAGGACAAATCTTTGTCACCAGCCAGTCCCACAGCCGCTCAGACCCAACCAAGTAAACACAGAGACTTACATTGCTTACAAACTGTATGGCCATGGCAGGCTTCTTGCTAACTGTTCTCATAGCTTAAATTAATTCATTTCCATAAATCTATACCTTGCCACGTGGCATGTGGCTTGTGGCTTACCGGCATCTTCACATGTGTGTTGTCATGGTGGTGGCTGGCATTGTCTCTCCCACCTTCTTGTTCTCTCAATTCTCCTCTCTGTTAGTCTCGCCTATATTTCTGAAATGTGATTTTATTTGTATCTTAATAAACAAAGTTGCTTGGAGGTCAGAGCTAATAGCAAGCCATAGCAGAGCTGGGCGTTCGTGGTGCACGCCTTTAATCCCAGCACTTGGTAGAAGAGCTAGGTAGATCTCTGTGTGGTCAAGGATACAGCCAGAATTGGAGATACACGCCTTTAATCTCAATACCATAGAAGACCTGGAGGGCTGTACATACAGGCAGTGACGAGGAATCATGTGTTTGGGTTTACAACCAATGAGAAGGCAGAACAGAAAGACTATATAAAGACAAACACACGGGAAGTAGGTGTCTTTTGGAGAGGTCTGTTGACTTAAGAGGCTAGCTGCAGGGTAAGGCTCTTAGCTCTGATCTCTTGGCTTTCTTCTTTGCATTGGTTCTGTGTTTCTTATATAATAAGACAGTTGGTTACATCTATATGAGATAATGTCCCAATTCCTAACAGTTGAACGTTTACCTCCTGAAGAGGCCAAGTTGGATGCCAAAATTCTGGTGCAATTATGGTAACATCCACACCTGTGTCTACCAGACCAGACAACAAAACACCATTTATTTTTATCATTAATTTTGGTCTTTGTTCATTAATAGAAGTTTGCCAAAAATTTTTCTTTATGTTTTCTCCTGAATTTTCTATTCACTCTGTTTCATCATCCTGACCAGCATGATTTATTCCAATAGGCATTTGGTTATTTAATTGCTCTGAGTAGGGGTTTCCTCTACGACTACAGGAAAGGTTTAAACTGGATTTGCTATGGGGGCCTGCATGAGGCCCCTCTGGGAGTTTCCCGAAGACTGAGGCAAAGGATTACCCTGTCTGTCCTTTGTTGATCTATATTCGTTGGTCCAGTGTTTTCCCTTACCACACCTTCTGCATACTCCAGAAGGAAGGGACATTCTGTTGCCATTGTTCCTTGAAGAAACATTGTTTCTAGGAATGACCTGTTTACAGTCCCTTTTCAAATGTCCTTGCTTTCCACATCCAAAACATCTAACATTCCTCAAACCGTTTGAAATTGCTTCTCCTACCCACATATCATCAAGGTCATGAGCCTCAACATTAACCGTGTCTCTTCTTCCAAAGGTGCAGATCTGTCCCATGCATTCAAGGCTGCCGTTCGACATAAAATTAGGGTTTGGACATCATATAAACATTGTGTTTGTACTGAAGCATATTGGCCTTCTCCAATAAGCTGATCGTGGCAGACTTGTATTCCTTTATCCCTCCATTGTTTTTCTATGTTTTTAGCTTCATCATTGAACCAAGTTAGCCACTGGAGCCTTTGACTGGGTTCCTGAAAAGCTTGTGCCAGCTCCCACCAGTCCTGTGGTACAATCCTATTATATGTTGACCAAGAATTTAACATTTGCTTTACATATGGGGAATGCATGCCATAAAATACTATTGCCTCCTTAAACCTTCATAAATCTAACATTTCAATTGGAGCCCAAATCTTTTGTGTAGTCATTTGATTAGGCAACTGCTGTACAGTTACCAGATAAATTAAGGGTGACTGTGTGAAAACAGGCTTTCTTTCTATAACCTTATGATCTAATCTTGAAACAACTTCACTGTTAATTTCTTCTGTCTGAATTTGAATTTTCTATGATTCATTTTTACAGGTTTAACAAGTTTTTTTTTTAAACTGTTATCTTGGCACTTAAATCGACTATCTTTTTAAATAGTAAAATGAGGATAAGCATAGTAACAAAGTGCATAATTCTATCAACATTAATCTTCTCATATAGTTGTTCCATTGTCAGACTGCCTAAAATTTCAAACAAAGCCCAATTTTCTTCCAATGTACACATAAAACCCATTTTTTTAATGTGGAAAATTTTTCTCTTTTAAATAGTTTCCTTTAAAATATCTGATATGTTAAGTGACTTACCAAGTCTGTGTAGAACCGTAGAAATCTGAGGGAATTTCAAAACAGCCACCTAGTGTCCGAGGTGTGAGTCCAGAGAAAGAGAGAGAGAGAGAGAGAGAGAGAGAGAGAGAGAGAGAGAGAGAGAGAGAAAGCAAGAAAGCATAGCCAGAAATTCTGGCTAAAGCTTAAATCCAGCCACGTGTTCCCTCTTGAGCCTAGTCAAGCCTTGGCTCTGGCTTCCTTAAGCTCCGACCACATGCATTGGCTTTACAGGCAGGGACCCTGTTCAGCAGGGCAGGCCTGAATTGTTTGTAGCACCAGCTACAAGTTAACTGCTTGGGGCTATGGTCAGTCTGGCCTGAGGCCAAGCCAACCTGGGCCTGGGCTAGGGAGCTGGCCACCCAAGCCAAGTGGTTTTTAATGGATTCTTGTCACATTGGGTGCCAAATGTAGATGTAACCAACCGCCTTATTAAATAAGAAACACAGAACCAATGCAAAGAAGAAAGCCAAGAGATCAGACTAAGAGCCTTACCTGCCTGATGCAGCTAGCCTCTTAAGCCAAGAGACCTCTGCGAAAGAGACCTACTTCCTGCCTGTTTGTCTTTATATAGACTTTCTGTTCTGCCTTCTCATTGGTTGTAAAACCAAACACATGACTGCCTCGTCACTGTCTGTTGGCTGTATCGAACACACAGAGATCTACCTAGCTCTGCCTATCAAATGCTGGGATTAAAGGCATGCACCACCACCACCCAGCTTTTGCTATGGCTCTAATAGCTCTGACCCCTGGGCAACTTTATTTATTAACATACAATTAAAATCACATTTCAGTACAAATAAAATACCACCATAGTAACATAGTAACAGTCAGAATATAGACCAATACCAAGACAAAGAGCACTTATTTATCTCTTGGCTGTGTACAGATCTGAAAATGAATCACTGGACTCTTGGCTTGTGGTTGCCACCAGTTTAGCCTCTCCAGAGAAACCAGGGGAATCCAATCTCCCTCAGATGGGTCTCCTGACTCCTCAGGGGAGCCCTGGGATATCTTCTATTACCCCAACCCACAATCTGCCTTTGCATCCACCATAGATCTTATGTGGGCTTCACAGACAGAGTTCTTATTGCCACAGATGGACAGAAACAAAAAAAACTTGCTGGGAAAATCCAGTGTTACCTGATAATAGGCATTGTAAGACTCAATGGAGGGTGGTGATGGTGGTATTGGAAATCTTGGTGGAACCTCCAAATCTTGTACTCAGAGTCCCCCAAAGACCACCGAGAAACCGAATTCAATGCAAAAGCAGAGTCTTTGTATTATGAGTTAACTGGGTAGAAATGGGGCAGGGTTTTTAAAGCAAGGGGAGCTTGGGATATACAGAATACATAGGAACAGACTCAGGATTGATTTATGTGAGTGGCAATTATGTTAGTAATTTTTAATTGGCTAGGGTTAGTTGGGCGTTACAGTTATCCATTTTTGGGCAGGTTTGGGCAAGTCCCAGGCTTTGTCCTTGAGCTACCATGGATACTGGTAGCTAGCATGTAGCTGGTAGGTAGTCAGTACATGGCCTAGCATGTACTTACTGTAGTGGCTGACTCAGTGTCCCAGGCTCTGTCCTTTACTCATGCATGTAGTTCTAAGTTGGTGAGGGGTCCCACACAGTAAACAATTGGCTGAACCTTGAGCAGTCAGAGTACATGAAGAAAGGGAGCTACTGCAAGGACTATGTCTTTTGTTCATGGCCCTTCCAGAAACTGCTTGCTCAGTTCTCAGAAAATTAAATTTGAGGCCTGATCTCTGAGAGAAGACTGAGCAGCCTTTTATGACATCTGCTTGGTCCTTTCAGTGTTAAATAAATTAAACTCTGTAGTTTCTTACCATGGAAATTTATTTTATATATATTTTTTTATTTGCATTGTGAAAAATATCATGCATAGCGCCTAGGGTCATAGCTTAATTTGTAAAGTGTCTGCTGTGTAATTATGAGGACCTGAATTTGGATACCTAGAATCCAAGTAAAAAGTCAGAGATGGTGTCATGTTTCTGTAACTCCAGCACTAAGGGGCCAGAGGCAGATGGATCCCTGAAACTCATTAGCCAGTCAACCTAGCTAAATTCACAAGCTTCAGGTTCAGTGAAACAGTCTATTTAAAAAATTAAAGGTGGAAAATGATCTAAAGAAAGTACCCTACATCAACTTCTACATAGGAAAACCCAGAGCATGAACAGATTATTATGAGATGTGGGGGACAGAGACAGACTACACAGCACTATTATCCCTAGATGAATAAAGTTCCACAAAGAACTGCAATCATGGTCCTACAACAATTGTGTTTCTCCCTCAGTCCCTGATTTTCCCAGGGGGTGAAGTACAACCAGCTGAATATCATTCCCACTTCATTAAAAAGGCAAGCCCTTCAGTTAAGATGAAATTCACTGAAGTCCTCTGCAACACCCTGAACAGTAGAAGAGCTACTAAGAAAAAAATTAAACCCTACACTTTGAGCTGTACCGGGTGAGTATAAATCATGGGGCTTCATGAGATAGTAGGAGAGCAGATTTACACAAATCTAATTTCCTTTGAAGTGCTCACATTAATTATTTCAGATCAAAACAGATTAATTAATGCTTTTACCCAGAGAAATATCAATTGCTTGTGCTAGAGTCTTTCAAGACACACACCCCCCCCCATATGTTGCCAGGATATGTCTGGAAGTCACATTGGCAGAGTTCAAAATCTTTGCTTTTAATCATGATGTCTGATCCAGTCCTCTCTGGGAATGACTGCTCAGCCAGTAAGTTTCAAAACCCAATTATAGTCACTCAAAATTTGAATATGACCACAGAGCTAATTTAATCATATTTAAAATGAAAAATCTTCAAACACACTTAACTACAAAAATTATATTAAAAATGTTAACTCAATACTCATCTTGCATACAGAATAGTAAAAACAGCTGAGAACAATTGCAGATAATTGAGGCATCTTGTCTATGGAGTAGAGGTAAATAGTTTTAAGCTTTTTAATCTGTCCTTAAAAATATGCTGTGGCAATGATAGCAGTACCAGGCTGAATGAATTTGGGATCTAAATAGGACTGAGCATAATATCCAAATCACTGAGGAGTGTCTGTTGTATCAACATGGAATTTGATCAACTATTATGAGCATAAAACAATAACCCTTTCTTTGAGGTAGGGGGTTTTTAAGCAACCATAAAGCCCTAACTCTTCATTTAACAAAGAAAACTGGAGTTAATCACAGAACATTTCTAAAGGTAGAAAAAAATCAGTTGTGTTGTTACTAAAAATAAATCGCCTACAATTTTATTTCATTCACACTATTTTGACTCCTTATTGCTATTTATTTATTTATTTATTTACTTACTTATATTTGTTTTTGGCAGCACTAAGAATTAAACCCAGGTTCCTCAACATATTAGTCAAGTATTCTACTATGAGCTACAACTCTGCACATTCCATACCTTTAGTTTTTTTTAAAATGTGTATTATGTTGTATAATATCTTAAAAAGATCAGCCTCTAGAGGAAACATTAAAAACACAGATCCTTTAAGCAAATTATTTGTGGCTTTTCCAAAACATAACAAAATACTTGTCTTAAATTCCCCAAGCAATATTTCCCTAAACAAATGAGAAGGCAATGAAGATATACTGCAGCTTCTTGATAATTTGCAGGTTTGTAAAGAGGTCTTGATTAATTCCACTTTCTGGGCAAATCCATTCATAGCACTATGTGTCTCCTGCTCATGCTGCTTGTTTGGCACCAATAGCCAAAACTTTTTTCTTCCTATCTCATTATTTAATTTTTTTCTGCTTCAGGAAATGCCAACTTGATACAATATTGGATAAGAGATATAAATTGCCTTGATGGACTCTGTTTTAAAATGCAAAAGCGAATTCCCAACTTTCACACGTATGCCATCCTTGAGATCTGGGACTCATGAAGATTTTTGCCACAGTACCTAGAACTGCTGTTAACCCATCTCTTCCACACAACTGAGAAGGCTTGAGCAGTGTGTGGTGATATTTTATTTGTATGTTAATAAATAAACTTGCCTGGAGATCAGTGGGGAAAAGACCAGCCATTTTAAGTAAACAAGTCAGGCAGCACATGTACTTAACCCCTTAGCAGGCATGATCTCTGTGTGTTCAAGGCCACACTAGGAAATAGAGCCAAGCATGGTGACACATGCCTTTAATCCCAGTAGCAACCATAGAGGCCTGGAGGTCTGTACAGACAGACAGAAAGTGACAGAGCTGTGTAGAAAGAGGAAGTGGGGTAGCTGGGCTAAGATAGCCAATGAGAGGGCAGAACAACAAGGCAATAAAGGGGTAGACAGGAAGTAACTAGCATTTGGAAGCTGTAGAGTTGGTGAGGTAAGGTTGGCTAGTGGCTTTCCCTATTTCCCTGATCTAAGGCTTTCACCCCTATATTTGGCTCAGTGTTTTTTATTTAATAAGACCATTTAGAAATTTGTCTACAGTAGTGGAACAAAAATCAGCCAAGATAGTCGGCAACATCTTATTATTTTTTGAATAAGAGGTATATGGTTATACTGATAGTTCTTATTTTTAATTAAAATGATCTTTCATTGCCTATGTAAATATTTCTTGCATGTACTTCTGCCTCACATACTAAAACTCTCATATACCCAGCAATACTTTTTCAATCAGACAGACTTTGTTCTTAAATGTATGTTCAATTTACAGTCTGTTTTCTGCGCCTACATTGGCTCTGAGGTGATTGCACCCTTAGCTGCTGAAAATGAAGAGCCATTGGAAGTAGGAGATCTCAAAGTGCAGGGGCAAGGCTTCTTATCACGAACAGTAATGAGCTAAGGCAGTAGGATTCTTCTTAAGACAGCTAGCTGTTTGTCATTGTACCTTCTTTTGTACCTGTCCACTGAATGAAACCCAGTTTTCCTGTTTGCTTTTTTTTTGTATGTGGACAGCACTGAATTCTGTGGTCATGGTAGTCACTGAGGTTTTCTCTCTTTTGCTTATAGTCCCACTGAGAGGAACACTTTCTTTCCTTACCATACCTACAGTGCTCCATGTTGACTGTCTGGTTTATTACAAATCTATAATCCAGTATCCCCAGGATTCATCTGTTCTCTGAGTCTCTACTATTGTATTCTAAGCATTCTCATGGCACATCAGTCTCAAGATGGTATAGAAAACTTCTAGCACTTTAATCTTCCCACCAATTTGTAGTTTTTATTTGCTCTAACATTTATACAAATGTTTGATAATCATACATTTTTGAGATGAGATCCCTTGTTTTCTGAGTCAAAAAAATATTTTCTAACCTAGAATTTACTTGTTGATTTTTTTCATTAAAATCATTTAGCTTATTTAATAAACATCTAGAATTTCCATTTCCTATTTATTTTGATTATTGTAGTCTGATTGAAACTTGTCCATTGAACATTAATCATTATTTTTGCACTGTCATTATTTTACTTGAATAGATACTTATTTAGAATGAGGCTACTTAAAAATTTTCAATGTTAATTTGTACTTTTCATTCATTAGTTTAGATAGTATATATGCATTATTTCTGTTGTTTTCATTTCCAAGAATTAGCACTAATTCTTTATAATTTTCTTATAGTCTTTTATAATTTAATGGAGTCTTTTTTAATGCACATTTAGAATTCATTTTGGGTAATTGAACCTTGACATTTCTTGTTTTGTAATATAAAAATCTGGAACAATAAAATTACATGTGATAATGCTTTTGGTTAGAGAGATTAGACAAAAGTCCCTCTGTTTACTTCCATTATAATTTAGTTCAAATTATCTGTGACTGTCCTTGAAAATGTCAGTCATCTCTGAATTACTTAGATCAAAATGCTTATTTTTCCATTATCTTAGAATTGTCATATAGTTATACTGATTCTTAATTTAATTAAAATATGATTGTATCATTTAAGTTTTTAAAGTAGTTTTTCTTGTGGTTTACTAATTTGTCCATAGTCATTAGCAATCCACATAAACATCAAAAGAAATCAATGTGTGTGGTGGTCTATATGTATAACTTGTAAAGCTTGTTTATAATATTTAAGCTTTCTAATACATTTACTTATATTTTCTATTTATTCCATCAACCATTGATTAAAAAGTATATATTTCCTAATTGCATTTATAGTTGTAATTCTGAATCCAGATGTGTCTGTTTTGTTCAAATTTTGCTTCAACATTGAATTTGTTACTATAAACTTCAGATGTTTATGAATCTACCACTTACAATTGTGAATTATTTTCTTTTTTTCTCTTGTTTGATAATATTTATGATATGTTATTATGGCTATATCAGCTTTCTGCTTACCCATCCATTTATATTATCTGTTTTAACACCTAATTAGGTCTTATTTTATAAAGTTTGATCATTTTAATCTTTTTTTTTAGAGTGTTCAGTTATTTATTTATTCATTCATTTTGGATTTAAATGTTTTATACAATGTATAATTGTAAATAATTTGAGTACATATTATTTTGTAATATATGTATTCAGTATGGAATTATTAAATAAGACTAATCAACATACCCATAAATATCAAAACATATACTTGTTCCACCTGTTCAACTGTAGTTTTGTATACTTGGACCAACATCTTTACATTTCTTTCAAATTTGAATAAGTAAATATTGTTTTTATCACTACTTTAGCAATTGTATTATAGTCTTCATATTACTAAAGATGTGCAATATTCTTCCTGATGTATACAGATTTTTTAATTTAGTGCAAAGTACTTTAAATTCATATGTATGGTGAGACAATTTACACACACACACAAACACACACACACACCATAATGACCTTAAATCAGTATGATATAGAGACATCTACATTCACAAGTATACTATATCACTATATATAATAGTTAAGATATTATCAAAGTAATTGTTCATCAAAGGACAAATAGATATCTACAATGTATTGTATACACAGTGGAATGCTATGCAGTACATTTATTTTGATGTAAGTATTTATATGTTTGAATTTAGATCTACAATTCTTCATTTTGTTTCCTGTTTGACCAATGTGTCCTTTAATAGCCCTTATTTTATGTTTCGTTTATAGAAATTAAACATTCATATTTCATTTTAACTGTACAATTTCCTTACCAGCTTTAATTTAATCTGATGATTTCATGATTTGCAATATGACTCTAACATATCACAGACTACATTTAATGGGTATGTCATTTTACAAAATATAAAACATTATAGTACTATTGATTAACATTTTAAAATTATGATCACATTCCAATTTCTTAGATATTAATCTAGAATAGTTTTAATAATTTTTCTTATAACAAAATTAAGTTTTCATATTTGCCACAATATGTAGCATTCCTGTTGCCTTCATTTTTACATATAACCCTTAATATTCTACTTTTAGTCTTTTTTATGTTTGAAGAATGTGATTTCTAATATTGGGGAAAATTGTGTATTTGTTATTTTTCTCATTGCTATGATAAAACACCCTGACAAAATCAACTTAAAGGTGAAAATGTGTACTTTGGTTCATAGTTCAAGGTTAAAGTCCATCATTAAAGAAAGTGATAGTAGCAGGAGCTTGAGGAAGCAACTATTCACATTTCATTTGCAGGCAGGAAGGAGAGGATAATGAATGTTGATATTCTGCTAGCTTTCTTTTTATACAATTGGAACCTATGCTCATCAAATGGTGCTGACCACATTTAGGGTGCGTCTTCCCATTTCAATTGGCCGAATGTAGAAAACTCCTCGCAGGCATGCCACAGAGGCTCATGGGTGATTTTAGATCCTGTTGACAATCAATATTAACTATCATAGCTCCTCATAGATATTCTTAACTTTTGTTCATCTGAAGAAATATTAAGATAACCTTAACATTAAGGCAATAGTTGATGCATGTAGATTCTAGGTGAAGAATTTTCTTTGTTGAGAAACTATATACATCATCCCATTGGCCATTGCTTTGTTGTTATTATTTCCCATGATAACTAACAGGGTGCTTACAAGTAACAAACTCAATTTTTATGGCTAATTTATTTATTTATACACTCTATCTGGATATTACTGCCTTTGTATGGATATCTTTCCATTTTTAATTGAAGTTTTTAAATTTCGTTAATCTGTAAATTTTCATTTTTACCAAATTAAAAAAATTATAAGCATTATTTGTTGAAAATTGTGTTAGCATATCTAACATGTTGGGATAACAATTATATGTTCTTTTTTGTTTAGAAAGTGAGTTTCATTATGATACATTTCTAGATATATATCATTTTCTTTGTTCATGTTCACCCTATTATCCTCTCATGTACCTCCCTTTCCACTCCTGTTATTGTCCCATATTTAGCTTGCAAAAAGAATCTTTTCCTCTGCTCACTTACATTTTCTTATCTGTACTACAACACAGTAGAGAAAAACAAAAAGTGACTGCATTTTTCACATGCCCTTTTATCTCATAAAGCATTTTACTGGGAAGTAAATCAGATTTCAAAGCATGATAATATCAGACTTTGTTATGTTAAAAATCCTACTACTTTAAGTATTTTATCAAAGTCAAGGTAATCCTTTGCCTATGCACTGATTAGAATATATTTACTATATAAAGTTCATGATATCATTTGATAAAATAAGGTAAACTATTCTTAATACCTTTTTTTAAAAACTTACTGTTATGTAATTAACTTTCCAGTTTGCAAGATTTCATTCACCTTATTATATAGCATCACAAAACATCATTGAGAATGGAATTTAAAAAAATCAACAATTACTTAAATAAAAAAACTCACAAAATTAGAAGAGGGAGATATAAGTAAATGAAGCAATAATGATTTCCCTTTTATTTCCACAGACAAGAGTCACAATGACTGAGATGCTAATCAACATGACAGATTACATGGAATTCTTGCTCATGGGATACCCAGATGACCAGGTGCTACAGACACTGTGTGCCGTACTTTTCTTCTTAATTTACCTGGTAGCACTAATGGGAAACTTCCTCATTATCACCCTCATCACTATAGATCAGCATCTCCAGTCCCCTATGTATTTCTTTCTGAAGAATTTGTCCCTGATTGATATCTGTTATATTTCTGTCACTGTTCCCAAATCCATCATGAACTCTATGACTAACACACATTCTATCACCTTCCTGGGATGTGTTTTACAGGTTTTCTGTGTTATATTTTTGGCAGGCACAGAATTTGCCCTGCTTTTGGTGATGTCCTATGACCGCTATGCTGCCATTTGCTTCCCTCTACACTATGAGGCCATCATGAATAGAGGTGCCTGTGTTCAGATGGTGTTGGCAGCATGGCTCAGTGGGTGTATCTATGGGTCCCTCCATGCCACAGGAACATTCTCTGTCCGTTTCTGTGGTCCAAATGTTGTGCTTCAGTTCTTCTGTGATATTCCATCACTTCTCAGACTTGCTTGTTTTGGAGACCAAATTCTAGAATATGTGTTTATCATTGCTAGCTGTTGTTTTGCTTTCATGTGTTTTATATTGATGGTTATTTCCTATGTTCACATTTTCATTATCATCCTAAGAATTCCTTCTATACAAGGAAGGTTTAAAATTTTCTCCACCTGCATACCACATCTTACTGTAGTGACCTTATTTCTCTCTTCTGGATTTGTTGCATATTTGGGCTCAACAGCAAAATCTCCATCATCACTGAACCTCTTTATGTCAGTGTTCTATTCTTTATTACCTCCCAGCTTGAATCCTGTGATTTATAGTTTGAGAAATTCAGATGTAAAAATGGCCCTATGCAACCTTTTAGGTAAGAAAATGACCACTGGTCTCTAAATTTTGATGCAAACTATGTAAAATTATCTCTTAATTCAAATCTGTATTAAAATTATTTGGTATGTGTTATATTATCTTGCTCTTAAAAGAGATTCATTTTGTATGTGGAACTGAACATTAGAGGCATTTTTAAAATTATAAATTCAGTGGAAATTTTCAATTATTATGTCTATATCAATAGATTATAAGTTTAGAATTTTTTTTTCATTTTATAGCCGTGTATTTACCAACACCAGTCTCATTAAATTTTGTGCGGTTTTTGGTAATGCATCCAAATATAGATATTTTATGATACTTTTTTTAAGTCTTTTTTGTAATTTTATCCTTGCAGCAATTAAAATAAAACTTAATTCCTAAGTGGAGAAATCCTAAAATATTTTTTTCTCTTTATATTTTTAAACAGGAAATATATTTAATTCATTTAGAGATTAATTAGTTAGATCATTAGTTAAATAATTTAGATTATTATCTTGGAAATACAATATTTGTACCTATATTTATGAGAATCATGTCTGGAGTATGTTGATATTAGTTGACAAGGGCCAATCAATCATTTATAATATTAAGAGTATTGGTAGTATGGATTTTTAGGTAAAATAGAATGAAAGATTACAGAAGTTTTTAATCAATGGGTGAAATGTCATATTAGAAAGTGCTTGCATATAAGTTTGTCATTCAAGAAATATCAATTTCCTGTTGTAGATATAAAAACAACAATGTTTTTACTGAGTGATCTCAGGGAGGAAGGGAAATGTTTTCACCTATCATCAATGTTCTGCACAGTAGTGGAATCTGAAAAAACACAATGTCAGCCGGGCGGTGGTGGCACATGCCTTTAATCCTAGCACTCGGGAGGCAGAGGCAGGTGGATCTCTGTGAGTTCGAGGCCAGCCTGGGCTACCAAGTGGGCTCCAGGAAAGGCACAAAGCTACACAGAGAAACCCTGTCTCGAAAAAACCAAAAAAAAAACCACAATGTCTCTTGCCCTCTCTTAGGTACTTAAAATGTTTCTGAAATAAACTCATCACAAAAGAAGAGAAACTACTAGAGTCCTAATACATATTTGCAAATATATGAGATATTTGTATTTTTCACAATGTTTGTGTTATGCATTCCAAAAGATGAAAAATAAAAGTATCCATGAATGATAAAAATATTTTTAGAAACTTAAAGTTTAACCTGGCAGATTGAAAACATCTGGACCTTCTCTCCTTTTAAACTCCCAACAAAATGAAATTAATAACATTTAATAGCATAAACATGAAATAGAAAGAAAAGACAATATCCTCAGTTTAGTGAGAGTTTTGTAGTTGGTAAGTTCATCACAGAGCTATGCTGCAATTCTAAATCACAATTTTATTTAAAATTACCTTAATGATGGTTACTTTAATTGTGTAGTATTCCTTTTAATACCTTATTAGGTATTTAATAGCTATTCTTTCATCACAATTACTAATCAGTATGGTTATGGTCATTCCATTGTTTTAACTTGCTTGAGAAACCTAGATTTTCAGATACTAAATTTTGATGTGTACTTGGAGCTTTATGTACTTTTTAAGAATATGAATTAATATTTAAATTATTTTAATATGCTATGAAAGTTCTAGAGTCTCAAAACTTTAAGATGGACAATAGACTATCCCAGATCTCTCTCCTCTATGGACATATCAAATTAACAAAAATATTCACGACAACATCAGATATCATTTAAGATAGTTAACAGTATTCAGCAGCCCAGGTGATCATAAACCAAGGATGACATCAAAGTAGACTGGCAAGGGTTTCTATTTGTTCACTAGGTCCCATCTTGCTAGCTAGCAGGGACAAGTTGCACTGAGATAAAAATCCCACTAGTAGCTTCTCCCTTAGAGAGAAATGGAAAAGTTTAACATATATTCAGTATTCTGGTTTTAGAGGACTATAGGCTGCCTTGTGTGTCTTTACTGAATTGTAGAAAAGTTGGTAACTGCAAGAGTTTGACTTTGTATGTTGATTTCAAATTTGAATACAATTGCCTTTTGTCATTACCAAGACTGAAAAATAATAAAGCACCAGAGGGAGGCAGAAATCATTGACTAATAATGGACCAAACTTTGAGAAAACACACAGATCAGAGAAGGCACAGCCTCAGAAAGTGTATGAAAGTCTCCCAAATCTCCAACTGGCATGATTTATAGAGCCTTCCCCATGTTAAGACGTCAGCAAGATTTTAAGAAGTAACTATGTTTTAAATGACAAATGTCCAAATATTAGCAAAATAGCTAGAGTAAAAACAAAAGAAAACAAACAAACCATAAAATACAATTCAATAAATATGAGAAAAATAAGTATCCAGAAGGTAATCCTAAAAACACATAAATCTGAATTATCTGATAGAGAAAAACATTCGTCATATGTTCAATGTACTTTAAAAGAACATGCACAGATATAAAAACAAAATCAGGAAAATGCTATAAATAAAAACAATAATAAAGATTCAAAAATAAATCATTGTGTTGCAGTGTATATACTTAACTGATAATTCCTCTAGAGATATTAAAGAGCAGATTCAAATATTAAGAATTGTCAGCTATCAATATAGGAAATTTAAAACTATCAAAGTAGAGGGAGAAATGGAAATGTAAAATAGGAGTCAAGGTACAAATGGGATATCAGGAAGTGGGCAAACTTATAAATTGTGGAAATTCCAAAAGGGAAAAAGAAAAAGAACCCAGATATACTGAACAAATAATGGCTGAAAGCATTATGAATTTGGGGAAACCTTCAGACTTATTCAAGAAGCTTTGGAAGTTCAAAAACAAGAAATTCAAATCAGCTAACCCCAAGGCACATTGTAATCAACAGTCAAAAATCACAGAGAATCTTTAAAAGGGAAGAGGAAAACAACTTACCATGTACAAAAGAGCTTTGATATTATCAGCCTACTTTTCAATAGAAATCACACAGAACAAAAGAGAAATAAATGAAACATTCTGAGCTCTAAGGAAGAGTATATTCCAACAAGAACATTGTATATAGCAAAACTATTCTTCAAAAGTGTTGGGAAGATAAGACTTTCCTAGAAAACAAAAGATGAGGGAAAACATTCCAACTTGATCTTCCTCATAAGAAATGCTAATGGACTCCTTTAAGAGGAAATGAAGTCATTCCAGACAATAAACCAAACACCTACAAAATATCAAATCTCTTAAATATAGTTACATATATAACATTACAAAATTGTATAATTATAATGGTATGCAAATAACATTATATTTGAGATTTAAATATCACATTTATTTATTGTGTGTTTGTTCACAATACCAAGACATATATGTGGTGTCAGAAGACAACATGTAGAAGTTGGTTCTCTCTTTCTATTAAATGGATCCTGTGACTCAGATTGTTAGGAATGGTTGGTAATACTTTTACCCACTGAAACATCTTGCCAGACTCAAATCACTTTTAACTATGGTATAAAATCCAAAAGATAAATGCATAGAACTGATTATAAATCAGGTTGATGGATAAACAATATGAAAAATTAAGTGTGACATCAATTATGTCAAGTTGAATGGAAATATATATGAAACAGGTTTTGCATGTGATTGAAGGATAATTAACTATGGTGATATTTTATTTGTGCTAAAATGTGATTTTATTTGTATGTTAATAAATAAAGTTGCCTGGGGGTCAGAGCTAATAGCAAGTCATAGCAGAAGCTGGGTGTTGGTGGCACACACCTTTAATCCCAATCACATGACAGGCAGATCTCTGTGTGTTCAAGGATACAGCCAGCATGGAGACACATGCCTTTAATCTCAATATCAACCATAGAGACCTAGAGGTCTGTATAGATAGGCAGTGCTGAGGAGGTCATGTGGTTGGGTTCACAACCAATAAGAAGGCAGAACAGAAAGTCAATAAAAAGACAGACACACAGGAAGTAGGCCTCTTTCTCAGAGGAAGGATGGCAGCAGCAGCAAAGGGTAAGAAAGAGTTTTTAGTATCAGCTCTTAGGTACTGCTCTGACCTCTTGGGCTTTTAACTCTGCATTTGGCTCTGTGTTTCTTATTTAATAAGACTGTTACATCTACAATTAACAATTAAAATTTATTATAATTTTTAAGACATTTTATGTGATCTTCACCATAATTATAAAGCAAAACACTTATAAATATATGTAAAGAAATGATAAAGCAAACTATGAACTATTAAAATAAAAACAAAGTAGCATAAATAAAACATTAAGAAAGGAAAAGAGGGACAAACTAAGTAGAGGACATATAGAAAACAATTTATACAATCAAAACATCAAATTCTCCAACCAGTAATTTCTTTCAGTGTAGCTACAGTACTATCTTTTCTTTTAATTTTTTATAAATCAGCTAATACAAATTTCTTATAGATTTTTCATTCATGCTTTTAATTTTTACTATAATAATTTTATGAATACTTTAAAAATTTCATATAATGTACTTTGATCATTTTCACCTCTAACTCTTTGCCCTAACTCCTTCCAGACCCACCTCCAATTTCTCCACCCCTTTCCAACATTGTGTTCTCTATTTTTTTAATAACCCACTAAGTTCAATTTGTGCTGTCCATTTACTCTTAAGTGTGCAGCCATTCATGTAGTTGATCCACTGGGAGCCATGTCTTTACCTAGAAATCATCAACTGTCTAAGTTACAGGTGTGGGATTGTGAAACCCTCCCTCCTCCATGCTAAAGTATCAACTGGCTTAATCATATTCAAGTCTTACATAGGTAGCTATAGCTGTTATGAGTTCATGAATACAGTGTTCTGTCATGTTCAGAAGACAGTTTTTCTTCTGTGTTTTCTCAGTTGTGGCTCTTACAATATATCTGCAGCCTCTTTGGTGATGGTCCCTGATGGGTGGGGGCTAGTGTATGTCCAAAATTATTCCATTTATGGCTGGGAATTCCATAGAAAATTATTCCCTTCATTTTCATCATTTATGAGTTTCTGCATTAGATACCATTCACTGCACAGGGAAACATCTCTAATGGGAATTGAGAGTGGCACTAATCTATGGGTATAGTGATATGAATTTAGAAGCTAGTTTTAAACTATGTCCATTTAGCAAAATAATAGTAGTAGATTCATTCCTGGCACCTGTGAGTTTTGTGGGATATTTGATCACACTATGAACCCTGAGCTTGCATTAATGAAATAGACTCTGGGGTCAGGAGGTGGAGCCAGTAAACTAGTTGGCAAGAAGTAGCCATAGAGAGTCACAGGGAGTCCAGAAATACGATAGAGAAAGGCCACAGGAAGTAGTAGGGTGGGGCTTTGAGTTTGGCAGTCTTTTTTGGTTTGAGATGGTAGAAGAGAAGCTCTCTTGCTGGGTCACTAGCTAAGAAGGAAGGTCAGCTTGTTGCTTTTCAGCCTCTCTGAGCTAACATGATTTCATTCCAGGATCTGACTCCCTAGTGTTTATTGGTAAAATAGAATGATAGAGACTTATTTAAAAACTACATTTGGCTGCAGAGGCAGAGGTGGTTTTGGCCAGATGCAGAACTCCCTCTGGGCCCTAGCCTGTGCAGCAGGGCAGTGATTGTTAGCTGCATTCAGTAGCTGAAACAGCTGTACCTATCTCTGTGCCAATGATAAAACATGTAGTTCCCCAACTTTGGCAATATTTTTAGTATGAAGCATATGTTTCCTCCTGTGTAGCATACCCTAAATCCAATCATAAAGTGATTTGGTTACCTTGCATCATGGCATATCTTTTCACACTGACCATTAAACAGTTCACAGCATTTATAGCTGCCTACATACCACTTCTGGTACTATGAAAGTTAGTCGGCAGGGAAAAAGCTTTCTAATCTGTACCAACCTGATTTCTTCATGTCCTGTGTCCAAAGTGTGTGGTTAAATTTTACTATCAAGTTTTGGTGGGCAACTAGAGCAGTGACAATAGCTTGTATTATTTTGGGGATCTCCCAGACACTGATGACCAACAAATTGAAGGGTGGTATCCCATACCTTGTACTGTGCTTTTTGGAAACCTGTGGCATCTGGGAGAAATATATTCCTGTGTATTATTATCTCCCATGTAGGGAGACTCCAGTTGAACTCTTTTAGTTTTATCAACTTGACACATGTTATAGTCATCTAGGAAGAGAGAGTCTCTCAATTGATAATATACTTCCATAAGACTGGCCTGTAGGCAAGGTTGTGGAACATTTTCATAATTATTGATATTGAAAGGTCCACTGTCGGCAGATGGTCCTAGGTTGTATAAGGGAGCAAGCCAGAATGCAATGTTCCTCCATTGGTTCTGCTTCAGTTACTGCATCTAGGTTCCTGCTTTGAAACTCTGCCCTGAATTCTCTTCATGGTAGACTGTAACCTATGAGCTGAAATAAACCCTTTCCTTACAAAGTTGGTATTGGTCACCACTGATGTTCTCATAATAGAAACCTCACTAGGATTCAAGCCAAATGTTCACTAACAGGTGGTTGAATTAAAGTATGGTCTGTTTAATGTCTAAACATTATTATTCAATCATAAAGATACTGAAATATTGATTCATATGATCACACAGATGAACCTTAACAATGTCAGTCTGCATAAATGAAGCCTAAGACAAAAAAGCCCTTGTATATTTCTATTTCCATAAGATGTCAAGAAGAAAAGCTAGAGAATAAAGGATGAATATGAGTATTTCCCAAGGCTAGAAGGTGGGCAAATGGGAAATTACAGTTACAAGGCTAACTTTGTTGTAGCTGATTCTCCTCACTGCCTCCACTTTCTGTTTTTACCTTTCTGCTCCCAGTATGCACCTTTCCTCCCACTTTCATGCATTTTATTATTCTTTAAAACCCTTCACTAGAAAATTCTTTGGTGCTGGAGAAAAGATTCAGCCATTAAGAGTACTTGCTGCTCTTGCAGAGGGCCCAGATTTGTTTCCCATCACCTATATTGTGGCTCACCACAGTGGGTTTTTTTACTCTTTGCTCTTTGGGGGCTGGCACCCAGCTTCCAAACAAATACACAGACAGTTATCCTTACTTATGAATGCCTGGCCTTAGCTTAGCTTGTTTCTAGCCAGCTTTTCTTAACTTAAATTTATCTTTTGCCTCTGGGATTCTACCTTTATTCCATATAACTCCATTTACCCACTTCATAGCTGGCTGTATGGGCAGGTGGCTGTCACCTGTCATCCTCCTCTCCTCCTCTTCTCACTCCTCCCTTCTCTCCCTTCTCTTCTCTTTATTAGAGCAAGCAGCTGTTTTAGACAGGCAAAGTAACACCACTTTACCTAGTTAAACAAATTCAACATAAAAGAATACAACATATCTTTGCATCATTAAACAAATATTCCACAGCATAAAAGAATGTAGCATATATTTAGCTAATATTCTACAACAGCTCACAATCCATATTGAGGGTAACTGATGCCTTCTGACCTATGCTTGAACCAGGCACATATGTGATGCTATTACACACATGTGCAAAACATACATACACATAAAATAAAATAAATAAATCTAATTCTTCCAAAACAAAAACCTTCTTTCCACTATCTCAAGGTGTTGCTTGGATTCTAATGGCTCCCTTGGGGGAGGGGGTGAGTAGGCACAGCATCAACAACACAGACACTGAGAGTCTGTTGACGACAAATAACGAACTTACTTATTCAATAACAGGGAAGGCCTTATATACCCTCCTCCCAGTGCCCAGTCTGTGTGGTTGTCCCTCATTGGCTGGGCACAATCAGGAACTCTGACAGCAACTGTTGCTAGGTCCTCAGACAGACTCCAGGTTGTCTCTTAAGGAGTATGTTATGTGCATGCCCTGGCAACTAGTCTGAGCCAATTTGCTCAACCCTATGGGCCTGTCCTACTACATCAAGGCCCTTTTTCTAGTTTAAAGGTCTATACTCACACTTACCTCCCATAAATACACATACATAAAAATTAGATTTATATTATATATGTATATATATATATAAGAATCTAATATATATATTTGAGAATGTATAATTTCTATTTTACTTTCTGAGCTTTCATTATCCCAGTTTCATTCATTTGCCTGAAAATTTCATTTTCATTTTGCTTTACATCCTCATCTGTTGATGGACAGCTAGACTGAGTCCATTTATTTGCTGTTGTGAATATAACAATTATAACTATGGAAATGCCAGTATCTCTGTGATAGGATATAGAATCTTTGGTTATATACATAAGCATAATATAATTGAGTAATATGCTACTTCTTAGACTTTTAGGGAATCTCCATTCTGATTTCCATAGTGTCTGTACAACCATGACTAAAAAGTGTAACAGGAATTGCTAAACAGTCCTATTAATAAAAAAAAAAAAAAAGAAAAAAAAACAGAGCCAGATATTGGGGTAAAAACCCGAGAGATCAAAGGAATAGGAAAAGCCACAGACAGCCTCACCTCACCAACACCTCAGTCTCCAAAGAAACTGTGATGGTATTGTATTCCCCAAAATATTGTGCACCCTAATAAACTTATCTGGGGTCAGAGACAGAACAGCCACTAGATACAAAGGCTAGAAAATAGTGGCACTCACACCTTTAATCTTAGCATTCCAGAGGTAGAAATCCCTCTGGATCTCTGTGAGTTCAAGGCCACATTGGAAACAGCCAGACATGGTGACACACGCCTTTAATCCCAAGAAGTGAGTCTTAATTCCTGGAAGTGATGGCAAAAACAGAATGATATATAAGGCGTGGAGACCAGAAACTAGAAGCATTTGGCTGGTTAAGCATTTGGCCTGGTTAAGCATTTTGGCTGGTTAAGCTTTCAGGCTTTGGAGTAGCAGTTCAGCTGAGAGCCATTGGGATGAGGACACAGAAGCTTCCAGTCTGAGGAAACAAGACCAGCTGAGAAGTTGGCCAGGTGAGGTTAGCTGTGGCTTGTTCTGTCTGTCTGATCTACCAGCATTGACCCCAATAACTGGCCTCAGGTTTGATTTTATTAGTAAGACTCGTTAAGATTCCTGCTACAAGAAACCTACTTCCTATATAGCCACACCTATGTGCCTTTCTGTTCTGCCATCTCATTTCCTTTCTCTGCCTAGCTACATCACTTCCTGTCTGTCTGTACAGACCTCCAGACCTCTATGGTTAGTACTGAGATTAAAGGCATGTGCCACCATGCCTGGCTCTGTTCCTGAGTGTAGCCTTGAGATCTGGATGGATATCTGCCTACTGAATTCTAGGATTAAAGGTGTGTGCTAACATTGCCTGACTTCTGTGTTTAATATAGTGGCTGGCTTTTTCTTCTGATCCTCACAATATTGGGGGACACAATACATTACCACAAAAAAATGGGTTCCTCTTTTCAAACATTATCAGCATTTGTTGTCACTTTCTTTCTTGATGGTAGTCATTCTATTATTTCATTTCCCAAAAGGCTAAGGATACTGAATACTTTTTAAAAAATATGTATTGATCATTTGTGTTCTTTTTTTGAGAATTGTCTATTTCCATTTGTCTACATATCAAAGAGCAATTTTGGCTTTTTGAAGTTTAAATTTTACAATTCTTTATATAGTCTAGCTATTAAATCTTTCTGAAGTACAGATATCAAAGTTTTTCTCCCATTTTGTAGGCTACCTGTTCACTCTTCTGATAGTTTCTTTTCTGTGGAGAAGCTTTTTAGTTGCATATAATTCCATGTGCCTATTATTTGGATTATCTTTCATGCTATCTGGGTTATATTCAGATGTCTTGCCTATGCTTATATCTTAAAGTGTTTTCCCTATCCCTAGCATTTTCAGTAGTACTGCAGCCCCTGCCCCCTGAGCTGAGGATGGAACCCAGGGCCTTGCATTTATTCTACCACTGAGCTAAATCCTCAGTCTCAAGACCCAGTTATAAATTAAGGCCTTTATCTACTTTGAATTGACTTATATGTAGGGTGAGAGTTATACATCTAATTTTATTCTGCAAGTAGATATCCAATTTTGCCTATGCCATTTTTTGAATAGGCTTTTCCCCACAATGTCTATTTTTTTTTACCTTTATCAAAATGAAGGGGCAAGGATATGTGGGTTTATTTCCGGGTCCTCCATTTTCTTCCATTACCTGTTTGTGTGCCAGTATGATGCTGTATTTGTCACTACAGCTCTATAGTGCAGTTTGTGCTCAGGTATTTTAATGACTTTAATATTGTTCTTCCTACTTTGGATTGTTTTGTCTATCCATGGTATTTTGTTTCTTGATGAATTTTAATTTTTTCTTATTCTGTGAAAGATGTCATTAGAATTTTAGCTTTCTGTGTTTATAAAAAAAATTATTGGTTGTATTGAGTCTATAAATTACTTTGGTTAGCAGGGCCACTTTCACAATATTAACTCTATCAGTCCTGGAGCAAGTACCATCATCCAGCATCTTCTATTTCTGCTTTCAATATCTTAAAATGTTTATTGTTGATGCCTTTAACTAACTTGGTTACATTCAACTCTCAAGTATTTATTGAGCTGTTGTAAATGGGGTTATTTTTCCTAATATTTTTCTCAGCAAGTTCATTATTGGTATATATAAAAGCTATTAATTTTTGTGTGTTAGTTTTTGTAGCTTGAAACTTTACTAAATGTAATTTAGTAGAAAAAAATGTTTCTGGTGAAGTTCACAGGATCTTTTAAGTATCCAAAAATGACATCTATAAATATGGATAATTTGACTTCTTCCCTTATTATTATCCCTTTTTATTTTCCTCTTATTATTCTGGCTAAGACTTTGATGGTTATATTGAATAAGAGTGTAGGAAGTAGGAACCTCTATCTTGACAAGATTTTTGAGAAAATATCTTGTTTTCTTTAATTTAGTATAATGTTTGTTATAGGCTTACGTGGAGGTTTGAAAGAAAATGGCCCTCACAGGCCCACAGGGAGTGGTACTATTAGGAGGAATGCCTTGTTAGATTAAGTGTGGCTTTGTTGGAGGAAGTGTGTCACTAGGGGGTAGGCTTAGAGGTCTCAGAAACTCAAGCCAGTTCCCTTGCTGCTGCCTGCCAATCTGGATATAGAACTCTGAACTATTTCTCCAGCACCATGCCTGTTTGCATGCCATCATGCTTCCTGCCATGATAATAGACTAAACCTCTAAAATGTAAGCCAATGTACAGTGAAATTTTTCCTTTATAAGAGTTGCCATGGTCATAGTGTCTCTTCACAGCAATAAAGCTCTAATAACAGCTGGTCATATATTCATCTATGCTTATCAGTGAAATTGGTCTGTAATTGCTGTTGATGTTGTGTCTTTATCCATTTTGGTGTCTGGGTAATGAAGACTTTATTGGATGAGATTGGTAGTGTTCTTGGTAGTGGAACAGGTTGAAAGTGTTTGCATTAGATCTTCCTTAAAATTTTGGTAGAATTCAGCTATCAATTCATCCCATCCAGGGCTTTTCTTTGTTGTGAGTCATTTAATTGTAAATTCACTCCCATTGATTACATCACTCTGTTTAAATTGTTTATGTACTCTTTATTTGGTGGATAATATGTGGTAAAAATATTTTATCAATTTATTTTAGATTTTCCAGCTTGTTGGAATATATGTTTTTGAAGTATTCCCTAATAATCTTGTGGATTTCATGGTGGTATGTTGTAGCTACTCCCTTTTCATATTTTAATTTTGTTAATTTGGATCTTCTCCCTTTATTTGCATTAGTTTGATTAGAGGCTTATTAATCCTACTAATCTTTTCAAAGAACTAACTCTTCACTTGATTCATTTTGTGTATTTTTGTTACTTTTTCATAAATGTCAGCCATAATCTTAATTATTTCTTTCCATATATTTGGTTTGTATTTGGCTTCTTCTTTTCTGTAAACTTGAAGTGCATCACTAGGTTGTCTCCTTAAGCTTTCTGTGTTTATTAAAAAAATAGCAGCACTTACAGCTATAAAATGTCCTCTTAGAACTACCTTGGCTGTATATCAGAGATTCTGGTAGATTATGTTATTTCTTGAATTTCATTTTACAAATTTTAAGATTCACTCCCTCATCTTTTCACTGATTTCTCATTTAAAAGTACATTGCTCATGCTCCAAGTATTTGTGTAGGATCTGAAGTTAATCTTACTATTGACTTCAGTCCACTGTGGTCTAGTAAAGTGCAAGACATTATTTCAATTTTTATATTTCTATTATTTAATTACTACTTATATTTTAAAATTAGCTTACATAATAACAGATGTCCTTATGGTATTTTAATAGATAATTAGTTTGGCTGATTCTTCACTATACTCCTCCATCTATTTTTCTGTCCCTTCCTCTGCTGTAACCTAATATCTCCAGTATTTCCTTCTCCACTTTCATCACATTTGTGTTGTACTGCCCTCCCTCTCCATCTCTTGAAGCCTATTTTTTAAAATCATCTTATAGACCCCTTTAAAGTTTCCTAGTCTATATGTACTCTTCCTCCTGCCTAAACACATATATTTAACAATTAGGAGAAAATGTTATAGCATATTAAGGAAAGTATCACAGACTCAGAAAGACAATTTTTGTGTATTTTAGGGATTATTTTGTGCTCTATTTTATGATTAATTCAAGAAAAATTTCCGTCTGTGTTGAGAAGAATGTGTATTCTCTATCTGTTGCCTGCAGTATTCTCTAAACATGTTAAATCTAGCTGATCTATGGTAAAATTTAGCAATGAGATTTCTTTGGTAACTTTTAGTTTTGAAAACTTATCTAGGTATGAGAGTGGGATACTGAAGTTTTCTATTATTATTGTGTTAGTTCCTATGCATTATTTTATGAATTGCAACATTTTTTAATGAAATAGGTGTCCCCAAGATTCAATGCATAATTGTTTACAACACTTATTTTGGCTTGATGAATTGTTAACTTTATTGGTATAATAGTGGCATTATTTTTTTCTTCTTGTTTTGAAGTCTATTTTTCAGAAAATTAACACACCAGTTTGTTTGCCACCTCCATTTGTTTGACAGGTTAATTTTCAACTTTTACTCTTGGGTTTTGGAGGTCTTTCCTAATTATGTGTCTTTCATGGAGACAACAGATAGTTATGTTTTGTTTATTAATCCAGTTTGACTGTGACTTTCCATTAGTGAGTTGATGTCATTTTCTTTCAAGGTTATTATTAGGCAGGGTGTTCTAGTACTAATGATTTTGTTAGTAGTTGTTCTGGTCGACTGTTTCAAGCAATTTTTTTCTTCCTCTCCCAGTTGTAGTAGAAGTTGTTGGGTTGCTGGGTTGGACATGATTGATTCCTTCCTGGATCTCTTCTGTTGATTTTTTCTCTCATGAAATATACTATTTCTCATGGATGAATCCATCCATCTATCTATCTATCTATCTATCTATCTATCTATCTATCTATCTATCTATCTATCTATCATCTATCTATCTATCTATCTATCTATCTATCTATCTATCTATCATCTATCTATCATCTATCTACCTATCTATCTATCTTCATCTATCTATCATCTATCTTTCTTCTTCTATATATCATATTTAAGAGTTTTTTGCAGTGTTTGCTTTGTTTTAAAGATTTGCCTTAACTTGTGTTTGTCTTTAAATATTGTCATTTCTTTCTATATTTTAAGAGATAATTTTTGGGTTAAAGCAAATTTTCTTGACAGTTATTTACTTTCAGGACTTGAAATAAACAATTTAATGCTTTCCTGGCTTTTAGTGTTTCTGATCAAATATATGGTGGTGATATTCAGATGTTTATGCCTCTATGTATGACTCAGAACTTTTTCCTTAAAATCTTGATTATTATTTCTTTGCTTTTTATTATTGACATCCTGACTATGATGTCATGGATAGGTTCTTTACTGGTTATGTCAATTTGGAGTTCTAAATGCTTTCTGCATTTGAATGTCTATTTATTTCCCAAGGTTTTGGAAATACTGATGTAATTTTTATTAATTAAATTTATTCATTTACTTTATATACTAACTGCAGTTTCTCCTTCCTCCTCTCCTCCCATTCCACCCCCTACCTTCCCTCTCCCTCTCTCCCCAATCCATCTCTCTGTTTCTGTTCAGAAAAGGGGAGGCCTCCCATGGGTGTCAACAAAGCATGGCATATCAAGTTGAGGTAGGGCTAAACTTCTCCCCTTTCATTATACATTCATACAGTCCTTTCTCCCTCTCTTCAATAGGATTCCCCTTGCTTGGCCCAGTGTTTGACTGTGGGTCTATCCATTTATTTCCTTCAGTCACTAGAAAAAGGCTCTCTGATGACAATTGGGGTAGTTAACAATCTGATTGTAGGAGATGGCCAGTTCAGGCTACCTATCCACTTTTGCTTGGAGTCTTAGCTGAGGTCATCTTTGCAGATTCGTGGGAGTTTCCCTTGTACCAGGTTTCTATCTAACCCTGAAATGCCCCCCATCAAGGCATCTCTTTCAGTACTATTCCCCTCCATCCACCTCCCAACCCAATCCTTCATGTTCCCATCCCCTCTGGCCCCCAGTCTACCCAGGAGATCTCTTCTATTTCCCCTTCCCAGGGAAATCCATGTGTCCCTGTCCCACTTTGACCTCTCCTTTTTATCTAGCCTCTCTGGGTCTGTGGATTATAACATGGTTATTCTTTACTTTACAGCTATTATCCACTTGTAAATGAGTACATACCATGTTTGTCTTTGTGGGTCTGTGTTACCTCATTCATAACATTTTCTAGTTCCATCCATTTGCCTTCAAATTTCATGATGTCATTGTTTTTAACAGTTGAGTAGTACTTCATTGTGTAAATGTACCACATTTTCTTTATCCATTCTTCAGTTGAGGGGCATCTAGGTTGTTTCCAGATTCTGGCTATTATGAATAAAGCTGCTATGAACATAGTTGAAGATAAAAACCACTAATGACAGCTTTTACTGGAGAGGATGTGGAGCAAGGGGAACACCTCTCCACTGCTTGTGGGAGTGTAAACTTGTAAACCACTTTGGAAATCAATGTGGAGGTTTCTCAGAAAATTGGGAATCAATCTACCTTAAGACCAAGCTGTGGTGGTATTGTGTTCCCCAAAATATTGTGTACCCTAATAAACTTATCCAGCGTCAGAGAACAGAACAGCCACTAGATGTAGAGGCCAGAAAATGGTGGCACACATGCCTTTAACCCTATCACTTGGGAGACAGAGATCCATCAATGTGGTGGTAATCTAATTATACTGAAATGTGATTTTGATTGTATGTTAATAAATAAAGTTGCCCGGGGGTCAGAGCTATTAGAGCCATAGCAAGAGTGTGGCGGTGGTGGCACACACCTTTAATCCCAGAAAGCCAGCCTTTAATCCCAGGGAGTGGTGGTAGAAAGCAAAAAGATATATAAGGCGTGAGGACCAGAAACTAGAAGCATTTGGCTGGTTAAGCTTTCAGGCTTTGGAGCAACACAGTTCAGCTGAGAGCTATTGGGATGAGGACACAGAAGCTTCCAGTCTGAGGAAACAGGACCAGCTGAGGAACTGGTGAGGTGAGATAGCTGTGGCTTGTTCTGTCTCTTTAAATAGACTAACAGACAGTAAATAGAGCCCTGATTCGGGAAGCTGGGACACCGCAGGCGGAAGGGTGAGATTTCAGCTCTGAGCTCTGACCTCTCGGCTTTCTCTTTTGCATTGTTTCTGTGTTTCTTATTTAATAAGACGGTTGGTTACATCTATATCTGGCGCCAGATATAGATGTAACCCAACTCTCTCTCTCTCTCTATCTCTCTCTCTCTCTCTCTCTCTCTCTCTTTCTCTTTGGATTTACACCTGGGACACTAGGTGGCTGTTTTGAATATCCCCTCGGATTTCTACTGTTCTACGCAGATTTAATTCGCTGGGATTTCTACTGTTCTACGCAGATTTGGTAAGTCATAAAAGAAACTATTTAAAAGACAATTTTTTTCCACATTTAAAAAAAAATGGGCTTTATGTGTACATTGGAAGAAAATTGGTTTTTGTTCCAAATATTAGGCAGTCTGACAATGGAACAACTATATAATATTAGTATTGGTGGAATTATGCACCTTATCACTATGCTAATCCACATTTTAATATTTAAAAAGATAGTCAATTTAAGTGCCAGGATAACAGCTTTAGAAGATGTTGTTTCAAGTCGAGATCATAAGGTTGTAGAAAGAAAGCCTGTTTTCACACAGTCACCCTTAATTTATCCAATTAACAGTGAAGTTGTTTCAAATTGGGATCATAAGGTTGTAGAAAGAAAGCCTGTTTTCACACAGTCACCCTTAATTTATCCTGTAACTGTACAGCAGATGCCTGATCAAATGATGGCTACACAAAATAATTGGGCTCCAATTGAAATGTTGGATTTAAAAAGGTTTAAGGAGGCAATAGTATCTTATGGCATGCATTCCCCATATGTAAAGCAAATGTTAAACTCTTGGTCAACATATAATAGGATAATACCACAGGACTGGCAGGACCTTGCACAAGGTGTTCTGGAACCCAGCCAGAGACTTCAATTTCTGACTTGGTTTAAGGAGGAGGCTAAAAATATAGAAAAACAATGGAGGGATAAAGGAATACAAGTTTGCCAGGATCAGCTTATGGGAGAAGGTCAATATGCTTCAGCACAAACACAATGTTTATATGATGTCCAAACCCTAATTTTATGTCGAACGGCAGCCTTGAATGCATGGGACAGAGTTGAAGAACCAGGAAAAAAATCTGAGTCATTTACAAAGGTGAGGCAAGGCCCAAAAGAGTCTTTTACAGATTTTTTACAAAGACTGGCTTCAGCAGTAAAGAGAATGGTCTCGGATTCAGAAGCTGGTAAGGCAATAATTGAATCTTTGGCCTTTGAGAATGCGAATGCAGCATGCAAAAGAATAATCAGGCCATTAAGGGCAAGATCTGCACCTATGGAAGATTGGATTAGAGAAACAATTAATGTTGAGGTTGATGAGCATGATGATACGTGGGTAGGAGAAGTAATTTCAAAAGGTTTGAGGAATGTTAGATGTTTTGGGTGTGGAAAGCAAGGACATTTTAAAAGGGACTGTAAACAGGTCATTCCTAGAAGCAATGTTTATTCAAGGAACAAGGGCAACAGAATGCCCCTTCCTTCTGGAGTATGCAGAAGGTGTGGTAAGGGAAAACACTGGACCAACGAATGTAGATCAACAAAGGACAAACAGGGTAATCCTTTGCCTCAGTCTTCAGGAAACTCCCAGAGGGGCCTCGCGCAGGCCCCCAGTGCAAATCCAGTTCAAACCTTTCCTGCAGCTATAGAGGAAATGCCTGCTCTGGAGAGCGATTAAATAACCAAATGCCTATTGGAATAAATCATGCTGGTCAGGTTGATGAAACAGAGAGAATAGAAAATTCAGGAGAAAACATAAAGAAAATTTTTTGGCAAACTTCTATTAATAAACAAAGACCAAAATTAATGATAAAAATAAATGGTGTTTTGTTGTCTGGTCTGGTAGACACAGGTGCGGACATTACCATAATTGCACCAGAATTTTGGCATCCAACTTGGCCTCTTCAGGAGGTAAACGTTCAACTGTTAGGAATTGGGACATTATCTCAGGTGAAACAGAGTGCAAGATGGCTCGAATGTATAGGTCCAGAAGGACAGAGAGGAAAATTAAAACCATATGTGGCTAACATAACTATGAACCTGTGGGGTCGAGACTTGTTGCAACAATGGGATACTCAGATTAACATCCCTCCAATCTCAGAAACAAATCATAACCTAACACATGTTACTGAGAGAAATATTAGAAGATATTATTCTAATGAGTGGTCACCAGCCATCCATATTATACAAGAACAGGGCACAGTAACTGATGATCTTCCAAAGACACCAATAGCTCTACCTTTAAAATGGTTAACAGACAAGCCTGTATGGGTCCAACAATGGCCTTTAACAACAGAGAAACTCCAGGCTTTAGAAGAGCTGGTAGAAGAACAGTTAAATGCTCAGCATATTGAAAAATCAAGTAGCCCCTGGAATTCTCCTGTCTTTGTTGTTAAAAAGAAATCTGGCAAATGGAGAATGGTAACAGACCTTAGAGCAATTAACAAAGTAATTCAGCCAATGGGCTCTCTACAATCAGGGATGCCTTTGCCTACTCTGTTACCAAAAGGATGGCCTCTCATAGTTATTGATTTAAAAGACTGTTTCTTTTCAATACCCTTACAAGAAAAAGACAAAGAAAGATTTGCTTTTACAGTGCCTACTTATAATAATTCTCAACCGGTTAAAAGATTTCAATGGAGGGTCCTCCCACAGGGAATGTTGAATAGCCCAACTCTGTGCCAATACTTTGTGCAACAGCCATTGGAAGTGATACGTAAAAAATTTCCTAAATCTATAATTTATCATTATATGGACGATATTTTACTAGCTGACTCAAATACAGATACTTTAGAAATAATATTTGAAGAAGTAAAGAAAATTTTGCCTTGCTGGGGATTACAAATGGCTCCTGAAAAGATACAAAGAGGAGATTCTATTAATTATTTAGGATATAAAATAGAGCTACAAAAAATTAGACCCCAAAAGGTGCAAATTCGGAGAGATAGACTACAGACTCTTAATGACTTTCAAAGATTATTTGGAGATATTTCTCATCTATGAACTATTGTTGGGGTAAAAAATGATGAACTGACTAATTTGTTTAAAACTTTAGAAGGTGACAAGGACTTAAATAGTCCAAGAAAATTATCACCTGAAGCTGAGAAAGAATTGGCCTTGGTAGAAAAGAAAGTGCATGAAGGACACGTGGATCGTATTGATCCAAAGCTGGATTGCATTTTGGTTATTTTACCTTCTAGGCGTTCTCCTACTGGAATATTAATGCAGAGGGAAGATATTATATTGGAATGGATATTTTTACCAAATAAACCAAATAAAAAATTAAAAACTTATGTGTAAAAAATCTCTGACTTAATTTACAAAGGAAAATTGAGAGTTCGTCAATTAGCAGGCATAGACCCAGCAGAAATTGTCGTACCATTAACTAAGGAGGACATTGAAAAATTATGGACAGAAAGTGAACCTTGGCAAAGAGCTTGCAGTAATTTTTTGGGAGAAATTAACAGCAAATATCCCAAAAGCAATAGAATTGATCTTATAAAGAGAGCTGATTGGATCTTGCCTCGAATTGTACGGCAAAAACCCATATCTGGAGTTCATACATTTTATACAGATGCCAACAAAGAAGGAAAGGCAGGATACAAATCAGAAAATTTAAGTAAAGTGGTTCAAAGTCCGTATAATTCAGTTCAAAAATCAGAATTGTATGCTATTCTGTTGGTATTAATGGATTTTTCAGAACCTCTCAACATAGTAACTGACTCTCAGTATGCTGAAAGCGTGGTGTTACATATTGAGACTGCAGAATTTATCCCTGATACTTCAGAATTAACTTCATTATTTATTCAATTACAAGATACAATCAGGAAAAGGAGTCATCCTTTATATATAACACACATTCGTTCCCATACTGGTCTGCCAGGCCCTCTAGCACAAGGTAATGATGAGATTGATAAATTATTGATAGGAAATGTGCTGGAGGCCTCAGAATTTCATAAAAAACATCACGTTAATAGTAAAGGTTTAAAAAAGGATTTCTCCATAACCTGACAACAAGCCAAAGAAATAGTAAAGAAATGTCCTACTTGTTCCTTCTACAATCAAACGCCATTACCAGCAGGATGTAACCCAAAGGGTACTCAGAGAAATGAAATCTGGCAGATGGATGTGTTTCACTTTGCAGAATTTGGAAAACTGAAATATGTACACCACACTATCGATACTTATTCAGGATTTCAATGGGCAACTGCTTTGAGTTCTCAAAAAGCTGATTCTGTAATCACTCATTTGCTAGAAGTTATGGCCATCATGGGTATTCCTGCACTAATCAAAACTGACAATGCTCCATCATATGTCTCTGTTAAAATGAAACAGTTTTTTGCTTATTACAATATAAAACATATTACAGGCATACCACATAATCCTACAGGTCAAGCAGTTATAGAAAGATCAAACAGAACTCTAAAGGATATGCTAAATAAACAGAAAGGGGTAACAAACACCCCCAGATATAGACTGCATAATGCTCTTCTAACTTTGAATTTTCTGAATGCCAATGAGAAAGGAACAACAGCTGCAGAGAGACATTGGATAATAGAAAAAACTACAGAATTAAATCAGCCTATATACTTTAAGGATGTGCTGACCTCAGAATGGAAACCAGGGTATGTATTACATTGGGGACGAGGTTTTGCTTTTGTTTCTACAGGAGAAAATAAGCTGTGGGTACCATCAAAATTGATAAAGGTTCGATTTGAACAAGAGAGACCTCTTAATTAGAGGAGGTGATAGTTCATCAACCAGCATGAACATCCAATTTAAACTAACTGGTATCAATAACACATGCCTTTTCATTTAATCAGATAATAACTTGTCAAAAGGAAATATCCCCAAAATTAGTCTTGGGGAAAGGTTTTTGTTTTTGTCTTTTAGGAGAATGAAGGTTAAGGAATCTGAAGAACACTGGACAAATGAGACAACTGAAGAAAAGGGACAAATCATCTATCCCAAGAAACAGAATGAAACGGTGTATGGGTATATATCATCTAAAAAATTTTTATGTCTTCCTAAATGTTTGTTTCTGCTTTTCTCTAAAGATTTAACACTATTGGTTTTCTAATAGTCCCAGTTCAATTAAAATTTAAAGCTGACTTTGGAGTTGGAGAATGGCTCTCTCCTTCTTTAAAATCAAGCATGTTGTTAAAAGGAAAATGCAAACTCCCTGTATCATGCCAGAATAAGAGCCATCTTCTGCTATGGTACAGGACAAAAGCAAAATTAATTAAGGGACTATTCTATTACTAATCTCAACTCTTTGATTCTATTCTGATTCTTTAAACTTTTCTTAAAGTATGAATTTTATATCAAAATTTACAAGATTAACATATAAAGATATATAGATATATATACATTTTAAACTTTGTTAAGACATGAATGGTCATATAGAGTACTAACTAATTCTAGAAAAAAGGCTAGCTGCATATATATGTTTTTGTGTTCGAGTCTCTTATCAGTTTTCTGCAGGAAATCATGGCCAGGCCTAACATCAACTGAAGTCTCCAGAAAGAAGATGGGGCCCCACAACAACAATAATTCCACGTGGACAATAATGATATCATTAAGCTGACAAACATCATCCACAGATCAGCTTTGAACTACAAGGTGCTCAGAGCATTCTTTCATGATAAAGAAAACTTCGCCCATACCCAGCAGGAAGCAATTTTAAGACTATGTCGCCCACATTCCCAAAGAGGTGGTGTGGGGTGGGTGGTTTTTTGGTCTTTTTAATGGGTTTTGGGTCTGGGATAATTTTCAGTATTTAGGGGGGCTGGTTACAAGTTATTGTCAAGGGTTAAGAAAAAGGCTAAGCAAAGGAGATTAGATTTAAGGTTCTTGTTAAAAAAAAAAGAGAGAGAGAAAGAAAGAAAGAAAAGAAAAAGACAATTACTAATACTTTACATTGGATTGAATTGTTTTATATTGTATACAAATTTGAAACTGATATTGTTAGAAAATGTTATATGTATATTTCTAATTGTATTTATACCATTCATTTAACAATGTAATACAAATTTTTGATCCTTGAATGTTATTATTACCAACTACTACGATATAAAGAAATGAAAGTTAGTAGTTAGACATTACAATAGAACTTGTAGCATATTAGATATGTTTTAAAAATTGAGCAGAGATGTTTTAGACAGGTCATCTTCAAACCCTTCAGAGAACTACAGAATATGGCATTTAAAATGCTTTAATAACTTAGAAAATTTTTCTTTTTTGAGACATGTCGGCTCCTGGCAGTACCAATCTACTTCAGAGAAAATATGGGCATTGAAGAAACTGCATATGGAGTCAACTTTCATTTTGGCAAAAGTTAGCCACTGGACAACAAAGTATCCTCGAATCAACAGGACAAAATGGACAGACAGATCACGAAATAAGGGACTACTGATTCTTGCCAAAACAAGTGTGGTTATGGCTTTATCAAAAGGCATCTTCTGAGGCCAGGACAATATGGCCCCATCCCTGAAGTGGCCTTCGCATCCGGAAAAGGTATGGTGCCCTTTTCTTCGAAGGCAGCTTAACAGGCAGAGGGCCGATGGATTCTGTTGTACAATGGAACAGCAGCTGAAAGCTCATGCCTCTCAAAAGTAGACTGGCATTTAATAAAGGGATGTGGAGAAGAAGGGGATGCTGAGATGAAGCCATATATACACAGCCAAGAAGAATGGACAGCTGAATTTAAAAACTGTCAACAATTTCCAGAATTTAAAATCCTGAATCATGACAGGACACTAGTGGAATTCAGGTGTTTCTGGTACATGGACTGCTCTCACCAAATGTGAGATTGAACTGTTGACCTTGTGTACATCCTACTTCACAAATGAGTCTGTCAGATACACTAAGCCTATAGGCTGAAGATGATGCCCCAACACTGCGGAGAAACCTCAGGTGACTCCCCAGGCAGCTGGCTGTTTCTGTCAACTCACAAATTTTTTGGAAGTTGCTTGCATGCACTTCCTGTTTTTTATTTTTGTTAGCTAATATTATTTCCTTCTTGGGTCTCTGTGGGAGTTGAAGATTAGTTAGTTATGGTTGAAGATTAGTTAGTTATAGTTGAAAATTAATTAGGATAGAAAGTGCATTAGATACATCTTGGATTTACCAAAATAGGATAGATAATGGAATTATTTTCTCTAATTTGTCCAATACCTGTTTAGGTATTTATTATTTGTATATATTGTATATAGTTATTGTACTTTTGTATATAGTTTTTCTTTTGTTAGTCATAACCTTTTGCTTTTTTTTTCTTTTTATTAAAATAGAAAAGGGGAAATGTGGTGGTAATCTAATTATACTGAAATGTGATTTTGATTGTATGTTAATAAATAAAGTTGCCCGGGGGTCAGAGCTATTAGAGCCATAGCAAGAGTGTGGCAGTGGTGGCACAGGCCTTTAATCCCAGAAAGCCAGCCTTTAATCCCAGGGAGTGGTGGTAGAAAGCAAAAAGATATATAAGGCGTGAGGACCAGAAACTAGAAGCATTTGGCTGGTTAAGCTTTCAGGCTTTGGAGCAACACAGTTCAGCTGAGAGCTATTAGGATGAGGACACAGAAGCTTCCAGTCTGAGGAAACAGGACCAGCTGAGAAACTGGTGAGGTGAGATAGCTGTGGCTTGTTCTGTCTCTTTAAATAGACTAACAGACAGTAAATAGAGCCCTGATTCGGGAAGCTGGGACACCGCAGGCGGAAGGGTGAGATTTCAGCTCTGAGCTCTGACCTCTCGGCTTTCTCTTTTGCATTGTTTCTGTGTTTCTTATTTAATAAGACGGTTGGTTACATCTATACATCTAGATCTCTATGAGTTTAAAGCCACACTGGAAACAGCCAGGCATGGTGACTCACGCCTTTAATCCCAAAAAGCAAGCCTTTAATCCCAGGAAGTGAGGGCAGAAAGCAGAAAGGTACATAAGGCATGAAAACCAGGAACTAGGCTAGTTAAGCTTTTAGGCTTTGGAGCAGCACAGTTCAGCTGAGAGGCATCCAGTCTGAGGAAACAGGATCAACTGAGGAACTGGCAAGGTGAGGTAGCTGTGGCTTGTTCTGTTTCTCTGATCTTCCAGTGTTCACCCCAATACCTGGCTCCAGGTTTGATTTTATTAATAAGACCATTTGAGATTCCTGCTACACCCAACTATACCAGTCTTGCATGTATACCTAAAAGGATGCTCAATGAGATACAATTTTATATAATAGATTGTATAAGCTTTAGACTTTATCTCAGCTCCTTTTTCTTCAGAGACTGTTGTTTTGTCTCAAATATATTCTATAGTTTCTTGTTGCTTTGGTTGTGTTGGTTAAGTTTTCTTTATATACAGCTAAATGTGTTGTCTGACTTTATCTCCTATCCCTGAAATTCACTCTTCTTGTACTCATCTCTTGATGATGCTTTCTGGTATGTTTTTTTTATTTGAATGCTTTATTCTTTCATTTCTAGAATTTCTGTTAGTTTTTCCTTCAGTGTCTAAATTTTCTTGATGAATTTCCCCCCATATTTAATTTTTTATAAATTACTATTTCCTTTACTTCAGTAATTTTCTTGTCTAAGTCAATTCATTCCATAACTTTTTTTCTAGGTTTGGAATAGGTTCCTTATTTGCTTATATGAATTGTCTAGATGATTGCTAATTCTTTTTAAAAGTAGGACTCTAAAATCATTTTTCTGGCATTAGCACTATATGATTATCTTTGTTTTGGGTATTGAGAAATTGCCAGATTGTGAGGGTGTCATAGTGGAATGCTGTCATATGATATGTGTTCCTTTGTTGTGTTTTGCACATCTGATGGGATATATGTATCCTCAAGTTTCTAGTTTTTTACCTTTCCTACTCTGCTTTCATTTTATGTTATTCTTTCTGTTGGGTTATCTTTGCTTGGATTTGTGCTCAATAAAAAATGCTCACTTCAGCAATAACTATGATGGTTTGACAGGGGTAGAAACCATGGAAAAGGATGATTAATGGCTTGCTCTCTAGTAATTGTTCTGTGTACTGCTCAGCTAGCTTTCTTATACACCTCAGGCACACCCACCTGTGATTAGTGCCACCCACAGTGGGCTTTGCCATCCCACATTAATTATCAATCAAGATAAACTTTTACATGTTCAGGGAAACATCACAAAGGAGGGAAGTGCAGTAATGTAAGGGGCAGAGGAAGGGAACAGGATTGCAGAACATGTTTCTCTGAACATGGTAGCTATCATCTTTATCAGAACAGTTGTGACTACTTGCATGAGACCATCAAAATTGAATCTATTTATTGTTGAGGTTTCCTCATAGGAGGGAATGATGCAGATCCTTGGACCCTGAGATTTCAGTCACTCTTTTCCTGGACCTCCTGGTCAACTGTAATTCTGCCCTAATTGCATGGGGGTGCTAGAGAATATAGGCTATGGAATTTAACTGAAGGAAGAAATAGGGAACTCCATCTATTTGGCTATGGTGAAGTTATCATCTATCCTGTAGAGAGATTTTTTTTAAGTTGATAGAATTAATTGTGACAAATAATAAGGTAAGAAGCAATTTGACTGAATTCTTTTTAGAAAGGATCATACTGCTGGCTGACCTGGAACTTGCTTTGTAAATCTAGGTGGCCTTGGACTCAGAGAGCTCCATCTGCTTCTGTCTTTCTAGTCCTGGGATTAAAGGTGTGTGCCACTACACCCATCTTGATTGCATGTTTTGATTTACAGATTTGATAAACTGTGTCAAAAATGTTAATGGGTTTTACTCACTGAATTAGTTTTGTTTAGGAAACCACACTAATGACACAGACAATCCCAGAAAAATATAACATTTTTCTTTCAGGAATATCGTTTGAACTTTGAAAGCTATATGGCATGTATACTTTATTTCATGCGAGTCCAAAAGTTCATGTGTAAGTTGTCCATCTCTGTTGCCTAGTTAAGTAAAACAAAAACTTCTTGTCCTTACTGTATGCCAGGAGATCTGAAAAATGCATGTTAAATATAGTTGAAACCAGTTTGCCTACTCCTTTTTCTAAAGAGATTGCTTTGCAATTACATAAGCATATATTTCTTCTGATCAGAAATCAATCTTTGTCTTCCCCAAGAACTTCAAAAAGTATGGATGTCCTTCTCCTTTAAAACTCCTATTGACTTTTTCATTACATTGATTTTTATCAAAATCATACTTTGTGTATTTGATTGTTTATGCTTTTGTTATTATTTAATAGGAAATATACAAACATGAAGGTATTTTCTTGTCTTTGATTCATTCATGTTTTTACCTACATGTACTAAAACATTCATGTTTTACATGTTTACAATGCATCATTTATACATTTATACATTCATGGTACTAGATTTCCCAAGATAAGTAATATAATTCTAGTTTACCAAGTTTTTCCAAATGCATTATAGAATTTAAACTTTGTTATGCATGTACATATAATTCAAAATAATATATATTTCAATAAAATGTCAGAAAATATGAAGGCAAATAGCAAGCCACATAAAGGTTGTTTGGGTTTTTTATTCTAATTTCATTAATTACACTCTAAATGACATTAGAGTGCTGTGGAATGTTCTGTATGGCAAATGTGTTGCTCTGATTGGTCAATAAATAAAACACTGATTGGCCAGTGGCTAGGCAGGAAGATAGGCAGGACTAACAGAGAGGAGAAAAGAAAGAACAGGAAGGCAGAAGGAGTCACTGCCAGCCGCTGCCAGGACAAGCAGCATGTGAAGATGCCAGTAAGCCATGAGCCATGTGGCAAGGTATAGATTTATGGAAATGGATTAATTTAAGCTATAAGAACAGTTAGCAAGAAGCCTGCCATGGCCATACAGTTTGTAAGCAATATAAGTCTCTGTGTTTACTTGGTTGGGTCTGAGCGGCTGTGGGACTGGCGGGTGACAAAGATTTGTCCTGACTATGGGCAAGGCAGGAAAACTCTAGCTACAAATGGCACCCAACATGGGGCAAGAGTTTCTACCTAAAACCTGAGAAAAGATTCTACAATGGAGCTAAAAACAGCTTCCTAATTGTCTCTCTCAAATGAGCGGCAGCTGCAAGTTTGAGCTACTTGTAGGTTCCTGGTGTGTGTGCTCAACCTGCAGTATGGCGGGAATGAGGCCTCTGCAAGGGGCACATTAAGCTGCATGGTGGATTTAGCCTTTGCTAATACAAAACAAAAAAAGAGGTTTGTGGGCTACACACTGCTTGGATAAAAGCATAGACCCATGATAGCTCCCAGAGCTGGCAGTAAATGTACCACTGCCATGTTGAGAAGCTGAGGTGGGAGGAGCCAGCAGCCATAGTTTCAGTCTTGCAAATGCTGCAGTTTAAAGCAATAGAATCACAACAAGACAGATTCAGATGTAATAGTTTACAATATGTGTAAAATATACGTAGGCTTGAAAGAGACAAAAAAGGTGATATATACAGTTATATAAACAAATACATAGTTTTAAAAAATAAAGTCTTTGAAGAGACAATAAAATTAATATAAAAAATAAGCCATAGCCGGGTGGTGGTGGCGCATGCCTTTAATCCCAGCACTCGGGAGGCAGAGACAGGCGGATCTCTGTGAGTTCGAGGCCAGCCTGGGCTACCAAGTGAGTTCCAGGAAAGGCGCAAAGCTACACAAGAGAAACCCTGTCTCAGAAAACCAAAAAAAAAAAAAAATAAAATAAAATAAGCCACATAAAGATGAATATTAGACAGAGAATCTGGATTGTGTTGTCTTTGGGATTTTTAACTGCAGAAAAACATTTGATCGTAAAAGATGTTGAGTTGAACCAATGTGTATATTTTAAAGATACCTTGACTTCAAAATTTGGATGTAAGGATGTGTTGCTTTGGAAAGGAGACTCTGCTTTTGTTCCCACAGAAAGCCAGAGGCTATGGATTAGTTCCAGATTAAGATACATCAGATTTGACCAGCCAAGACCCCCTGAAAGGTCTCCGATGACACCAAGGCCCAGATAATCCAACATCCAGAATGGTTTGAAGGCAACTGGCTCAGATAATACAGCCTCATGGACTATTCCATAATCCTAAAATTTTCTTTTTGTCCCCATAAGATACAGCACCCCCCTCCAGCAGGAAGTAGTAAGAGAAGCTATGCCCAAATTCCCAAATTATATGTAATTTTATTTTGTTAAGGTTAAAACCTTCCTTTTTGAAAAAAAAAGGGGGGGGGGTGCTGTGTGATGTTCTGTATGGCAAATGTGTTGCTCTGATTGGTCAATAAATAAAACACTGATTGGCCAGTGGCTAGGCAGGAAGTATAGGCGGGACTAACAGAGAGGAGAAAAGAAAGAACAGGAAGGCAGAAGGAGTCACTGCTGCCAGGACAAGCAGCATGTGAAGATGCCAGTAAGCCACGAGCCATGTGGCAAGGTATAGATTTATGGAAATGGATTAATTTAAGCTATAAGAACAGTTAGCAAGAAGCCTGCCATGGCCATATAGTTTGTAAGCAATATAAGTCTTTGTGTTTACTTGGTTGGGTCTGAGCGGCTGTGGGACTGGCGGGTGACAAAGATTTGTCCTGACTATGGGCAAGGCAGGAAAACTCTAGCTACATTAAAGTAATTTTTCTTTTGAGACAGGGTTTTTCTGTGTAGCTTTGCACCTTTCTTTGAACTCGCTTTGGAGACCAGGCTGGCCTTGAACTCACAGAGATCTACCTGGCTCTGCCTCCCGAGTGCTGGGATTAAAGGCATGAGCCACCACCACCTGGCTGACACTGAAGTAATTTTTTAATGTTTCAATATATTAACTTTCTTTTACATAATTTTAGAAATATGACTTGCAGGGATTTTTTTGTAAAAGAAAGTATTTTATTGTCTGTTACATGGGATAATATATGACATGTTTACAGAAATTATTACAAATTGTTTAAATATTAGTTGTCCTTATAATAAGTCTGAATCTTTATTCCTTTTGTGCTATTTCTTATTTCAGTATAACAACAACACAAACTAAAATGCATCACAAAATATAACAGCAGTATTTCTCTATTTTAGTGTTTTTGGTTAGCCACATAAAACCAGACAGACACTTGATCAATATTGGAATGTGACTCATATATGTCCACATTGTCTTAGATCATGGTTCTAGTATATTAACAAGTAAAATTTCATTAAAAAAATCCATTTTTGAAGCTTATAAGCAAGGACTATTCTTATTTAAAAACAGGTATTATAATTTGAGTTTATTTTCTTTTGCTTGCAAATCCTTACTCTATGACTTCCTTTTGCTACTTTCCCAAGTTGCCTGAGTGAGCAAACTCTTCTTGTTAAAACAGAACCCTAGGGAATAAATCTCTGATGACCAACACCAAGGAAACTATATATTCTTTATTTTTACCTTTTGCAAGATTGGCCTGTGGAAATCTTGTGTGTACATAATTTACCAAAGAATTGAAGATGAATTCAAGTCAACTAAAAAGGGGAGAAGGGATACCACACATTTAGGTGAGGTATATTTTGTAGAAGACATAATGCTTTCTCAAAACCCTGTGACCAATTATATTAAGTATATTTAAATTGTAGTTAAATAGACAAAACTTCTAAATCAATCATAATTTTCTGAGAATTACAATTGATTCATAAACATGGCAGACTTCAATTTAAGTGCATTGGAGAAATAGTTCATTCTTAACTATTAATAAGAGCAGCACTAAGATTGTGCTTACAATATGCCAAGAATCTCCAAAATACTTTCACCTATAACAATTATTTTGTCTTTACAGTTACCATCACTTTTAATACCCACATCTGACAGGTCAAGCTACTACAAAAGTGACAATAATAAGGCATTAGTTCATGAGAACCCAGGCTTTCTGATACCAGAGTCTTATGTTAACTAGTATACTGAACTATTTCTCTGTGGCATATTGCTACAGCTTTGTGTATTAGACATTCATTGCAATATATAAGCAACATGAGAAACAGTAGTCACAAATTTTCCAAATTTCAGATATCCTCATACATACAAATACCTACCTCACACATACCAAGCTTCATCACTTGCTGCTTTAGAAAGTCTCACTTTAGGAAGTCTCACTCTACAACAAAATCTCAACTATAGTCCAACTGTTTCTAAGAGAGGATGCTTAAATAAAGTATAGGTTTTATGAGATATTTCATGAAGAAGTATGAAGAAGAGATGAAAAAGAGGTAAAAGAAAATTAGTTTAACAATCATATATTTAAGAAAGACAGCCCATCAACTAAAATGAAAAGATCTAATTTTTATAAGAAACATGTATTGTCTGATTTATTTTGTTTTAAATTTTAACAAAAAACATCAGTTTGTTTAGAATATATCCAATAAATATTTTCATGGGATGAATAGTGCCTCTCATGATATACAGATCCTATTTTAAGGATCCTATGAATAAGTCTTGTTAACTTATAAAAGGAAATTTTCAGACACAATCATGAAGAATAAGAAAATGAGATTATTCTAGCCTATCTAAAAGGATTTAGTGTCATCACAAGGACCCTTATAAAAGGTAATAGGATAGATAAATACAAAATATGAATGACTAAAACCAGAGATGTTAGAAAGAGGGTATGCTAAGCAGCTGGCTTTGGAAATAGAAGACATCATAGACCAAAAAATATAAGGTGTCTTTAGAAGCTGAGAATTCTTTAGATCCTTCAAAAGGAAAAGGGCAGCATACATACTGTGGGGCACTAGAGCTCACTCTGCATTCATGTCCTCAGAAATATAGGGTTTTGTGTCTGAAACATTTAAATCTAAGATAATATGTTATGGCAGAAGTATGAAATTAGATATTCAGACACAGGACTCTGAATGAAATAATTTTGCACAGTTATTTGCACAAATTATCACTTGCCAACATCTCCTAGCATATCCAACATAGCATTTCTTATAATGTAGAACTGAATCAATAGTTATATCTAATATATCCTCATGTCTGTCTTTGTGCTTTTTTGTATTGCTGGGGATTAAACTTAGAACCTTGGGACCACTAGGTAAATACTTTATCACTGAGTTATATCTGTAGCCCTTTTCTTTATAGTTTGATTTTGAGACTTCTCCATATCTTTATGAATTGGGAATAAAGTAAATAAGTGACTTAAAATGTCTCACAGCTTCAGTTCCTGTGTTTTGATGGTGAGATAAGGTAAGCATAATATTGATGTGTTCATAGATGCTAACTATTTGTATGCCAATGCTTATTTATTTCCAATTCCTTTCTCCTGCAGCTTTACCTTCTCCTTTTTATCGTGGCATATGGAACACAGTAGACCAAAATTGTAAACAGAATTATTTTAATGACACACAGATATCTATAATTTAATTTAATCTTGTAGGTAGCAAAGCATATTTGTTTTGCAAATTTTCACTTTCCTGTATCTTCTCCTTCTCTTCCATCTTTCTGTGGCTGTGATTATAAAATGACAAATTTTACACGTGTCTCAGAGTTTGTTCTACTTGGATTCAGTGGGGGTCCTGGGATACAAATGGTGCTATTTCTAATTTTTTTAGTTTTGTATGTTATAGCAGTGGTGGGAAATTTTGGCATGATTATAATTATCAGGATGGATGCTCACCTCCACACCCCAATGTATGCCTTCCTCCAAAGTCTTTCCTTCTTGGACATCTGCTATTCTTCCACAATTGCTCCTAGAGCTCTGATAAACTGCTTGAAACAGGACCATACAATATCTTTTGGTGGGTGTGCTACACAATTCTTTTTTTTGTCTCTTTTTGGTACTACAGAAGCTTTTCTCCTGGCTGCCATGGCCTATGACCGCTTCATTGCCATCTGTAATCCTCTTCTATACTCTGTGAGTATGTCTCACTGGGTCTGTGGATTATTAGTGACAGGGTCCTACTCATGGGGTGCAGTGAATGCTGTCACTCAAACCACAATGACCTTCTCCTTGTCCTTTTGTGGGTCCAATGAGATCAATGACTTCTTCTGTGATGTCCCACCACTCTTAACCCTCTCATGTTCAGACACCTTTATAAACCAGCTGGTTCTTCTTGGTTTATGTGGCTCCATTATTGTCAGTACCTTCTTGACTGTTTTTGTTTCATACATCTATATTATCTCAACAATATTGAAGATCCACACAGTGCAGGGACGCCAGAAAGCCTTCTCCACATGTACCTCTCACCTGATTGGTGTGTGCTTGTTTTTTGGTACTGTTTTCTTCATGTATGCACAGCCCAGTGCTGTCTCCTCCATGGAGCAGAGCAAAGTGGTATCTATATTCTACACTATTGTCATTCCCATGTTGAACCCTCTCATATACAGCCTGAGGAACAAAGATGTCAAGCAAGCACTGATGAGAAGCAAGCAGCGATTCTCCGCTTGATTCTGCAGATGTGGGTTTCACAAACCAACCTGGACTTGACTCCAATTCAGTGCTACTCCTGTGGATTATGCTATAGCAATATTTTCTTTGTTAATACTTTTGATCTGGGAGATAGAGTATATTTTATTTTATTTTTTTACGTATTTAACAGTAAATGAAATAATGATGATAAATAAAATATAAAGTGGAAGAATGGATAATTGAATTGGAATTTGTTTATTTGTTTATTTTATTTATTTATTTATTTATTTATTTATTTATTTATTTATTTATTTGGTTTTTCGAGACAGGGTTTCTCTGCATAGCTTTGCGCCTTTCCTGGGACTCACTTGGTAGTCCAGGCTGGCCTCGAACTCACAGAGACCCGCCTGGCTCTGCCTCCCGAGTGCTGGGATTAAAGGCGTGCGCCACCACCGCCCGGCGGAATTTGTTTATTTTGCCTCATATACAGGAACCTGATCAAATTTTATCATAAAAATGATCATACAATCAGAAAATATTTACCTTGAATACAATTCATGAAGTAGTAAAACATATCCTTCCCAAAGGTTAAAAAAAACAAAGTATTTCAATATTTACCATAAAAATATTTAGCAATGTATAAATTAGCTATTGGTATTTTTATATCAAAATTAATAATAAATTAGACAATTTTCATTGATAAATTATTGTAAACAGCTTTTATGGAGTATAATCAACATCTATCAATTCATTCAATTGAATTATAAAAAATATGTTGTATTGTATGATCATCCCATAGTCAAGTTAACAAACCTGTGCACTCTGTCAAACATTTCCTTAGAAAATCTTCCTAATACTTTCACTCTCACTATGAAACAATGCTTCACTGTGGATAACTAGACAAGCTTGCTTTTTTTTCAGGGGTTACATAGTAGGGCATAGAAGGGTTATGGCTCTTTTAAAAACTACTTTGATAAATATCTAATGTGTATTATTATTAATAGTTTATTATAATTCATTCTTGGGTAACATTTCATGGTATGAATGTATTATGAGGGTACTACATTTTTGCTCACCATTTATGTGTTGATAAATATTTGAGCTGTTTTCATTTGGAGGCCATTGCAAATACAGTTGCTATGGATATTTTCATATATGGGCATATCCTTTAATTTATCTGAAATAAATACCTGGAGAGTTAGTGCATATTCTATGTCTTGAAAACTGTTGCACTTTTCCATTCTTTAACAGTTCACATTTTCAGTTTGTGTTTCAGATCCTCTTCATTTTCATTAACATATGGTATTTCCCCCTTTTTGATGTAAATTATTTTATTAAATTTGTATGGTATCTCATTTTGATTTAAGTTGCATTTGCTAAATTTCAAATGATACCCAAAATATTTTCATGTGCTTATTTTCTATCTACATGTTTTGTTTTGTGATGTGTCTATTTAAATCTTATGCACACTTGCCCACACTGGGAAGCTATTTTTTATTATTGAGATTTGAAGTACCTTGTGTATTTCAAATAGATATCCATTGTGAAATACGAGGATTAAAATATTTACTCAGGGTGTAGCTTGCCATTTCATTATTTTAACAACACCCCTTTAAGAATAGAAGTTTAATTAAATACAGTGTATAAATTTATTCATGCATTGATTGTTCTTACATCATCTTATATAAAAGACCTTTGTTGCTGACATGGTTGTACATTCCTACACTCTAAGCACTCAGAAAGCTGATGTAGGAGGATTATGAATTTGAGGGCAGGCTAGTTAACATAAAGTCAGACACTGCTTCAAAAAATAAAATTTAAAAAAGATTTTGTTCAATTCAAAATCACAAAAAACTTTCTGCTATTTTTCAATAGATTTTATACTTTCAAATTGATAGATGGATCCAAGATAATTTTTAATTAATTTTATGTTTTATATTTTAATTTAAAATTTATTTTATAAGCCTTACTCAAAACTCCACTTTTCACATAACTTCAAATGTTTCAGGACTATTTATGGAAACTTCAATTGTTTTTTTTTTCTGAATTATGTTTAGACTAAGGTCTGAGACTTAGTTATCTCTATATGAATGAAGGTTTTATTTCCAGGAGTTTTTACTGTGTTCTGTTAATATATTTGTCTACCTTTACATCAATACCACACATTGTAGTTTTGATTATAGAAGACTTTTGTTGAATAAAAGAATAGATAACAGCAGCTCCCAACTCAGAAAGGAAGCTGACACATAATTTATAATTCTCTTCAGCTGTGGTGTTTATTGGAATGAAAGGTCCAAGTCCATGATGTGGTCTCAAGGTGGAAGGGGGGCATTAGAAAGAAACAATACAATATACAGAGATGTAAACATGATGGGGCCTTAAAGAAAAGTAGAGGCTTCCTTTTAAAGTCTGGAAAGGTGCTTCATAGTAGTGGGAGCAAGAAAGAGAGGGAGATAGTCACATCAAAGGAATGGTGGGGGCAGAAGAGCTTCTTTAGAGAGCTCTCTCAGTGTGTCGCCTGAGCAAAATTCCTGAGAAGTCTCCAGACCAAATATAAAGAATATAGGAGAAATATGACTTTTAAAAACAAAGGTCCAGGTAATTCAGAACACATCTCCCACTTTACAAAGACCAGTGTGTTTTCTTCCCAAATACAGAAATCTTGAATGAGCCCCCAAATTTTGGGGGAAGAATAATCACAATTTCACAATACTTGAATACTTAAGACCGCTGAATACTTAAGAGTTACAAATCAAATGGTTTATTCTATGGTTCTGCAGGGGAAAAAAATAGCTGGCACGTCAATTCAAACAAGACAGTACTATTATATATTCCAAATCCATTTCCCTTCTCTCCAAATTCCTTGTTTGGTGAGTTATTTTGGAAAATACATTCTTCCATGTTTCTCTAACATAGTCTCCACCTCAAATTCCACATCCTCTTGGGCTCCAAATCACCTTGCTTTCCTGATACTTGGCTCATTTATGTAGCTAATTATGACTTTTCAACCCTAATAGAAACTAAAAGGTGTCCAGGCAAGAGCCAAGTGCTTATTAGGGTAGACAGGGACTTAGTACCTCCTGCCAATCCATGATTCATTAATGATCTCTAAATGTCCCATAGTGAAAATGGACTATAATGATTTATTTCTTATAGATTGCATCCCCTCATTACCAGTCAAGGGGACCTGTTAGCAACCCAGGAGTGGAGCAAGTCAGCAAATGCCATTGCTCAGCATTTCTTAGACCCATAATCAGTTCTTTTCTTCAACTGTACTAGAGGAGGTTTTAATAACTTAGACATTTAAAAAAATAGATTGCAAAAGTGCATAATGTGTTGGTATTTTTTTACCTGTATATATTATTTTTCTGAGAAGGAATATAGATGCTTTTTAAACTTATGAATATGAGTGCTAGACATCATGAGAGGGTACCAGAGTCAGCAGAGAGATGAGTGATCTGGGTAGTAGATTGTTTTATTCCAACTGCAGCATCAAGGAAAGATTGGGGAGTTCATATGAGAAGGCCTGGGTTGTGAGGTGGGTGGTTTTGGAGACTAAGGATAATGAAGGAATCTTGAAATTCCCAAGTGGGTTTTGGTGGTCATAGATGGCACTAAAAGAGGAAAGGATGGGTTTTATTTTTGACATTTTTTTCTTTTTTCTTGTGATTATAATTACATCATTTCTCCCTTTTCCTTCCTCCTTCCAAACTTTTCTATATGCCTCTCCTTACTTGTTCAAACTCATGGCCTCTTTTTTCACTAAATGTGATTGCACACACACACACACACACACACACACACACACACACACACACACAAGCTTCTAAATAACTGGCTTAGTCTATATAATGTTACTTGTTTGTATGTTTTCAGGGACAAACATTTGGTATCAGGTAATAAATTGGTGTGCTCTTTCAGGAAAACTACTTCTCTCACTTTTAGCATTCTTTAGTTGTCAGTAGTTCTTTGTGTAGTTTGAGGCATTGTGGGCTTTTCTTTGTCCACTTTGGCATGTCTATTATTATTGTCTTTGTTCACTTCATCTTTTGGCAGTCATGTTGATAAGACATTATGGGTGTAGCTTCTGACATCATTAAGAAATCAGCCTCACAGCAAATTCCCTGATTCCTTGGCTCTTGCAATCTTTTTACTTTCTCTTCTGCAATGTGTAGGAATTGTTTTGTAGCTATATTCATTGTGACTTGTCTCCATAACTCAGTAATTTTTGTAGTTGGGATTTTCTGTAATGGTCTTTATCTGTTGCAGAGAGAAGTTTCTTTGATGATGTGTGAAGACTTCACTTATCTGTGGATATACAGAGGATATACAGACAAATATTTGGAGTGCAGTTAGATATTATGCTAGTTTAGTAAAGTGTTGGTTGTAGGTTCTCATCTAAGATCCATGACTTCACTAGCCCTGTGTAGTTGGCTAAGTTTTCAGTACCAGGCATGGTTTTCTCTTGTTGAGCAGGTTTATTAAGTCCAATTAGAGATCTATTAGTTATTACCAAGTTATGCATGGCACTACTGCACCTTTAGAATTATCATTCTATGCTGGTCTTTGTTGTGGTTCATAGGAGTCATATCTAAATAGGACTGTTTTCTTTTTCTCCCTCCTTTGGAAGCCTGCATGGCATCTTCTGGTGTCATGAAAGCTAGTTCTCAGGGAGGAGACATTTAGTTCAGTTTCAGTAGGGTCATTTAGCTTTGTGTCTGAAGTAATGGTGTCTTTAGCAATAGGGATTTACCCTCCACCTCTGGGGAGCAATCAAGGGTGATAGCAATAGGCTCAATATTTTTGGAGTCCCTTGGACAACTTTGAACAATAACTTAAAAGAGGGCTTCTCATACCTGGTGTTGGGTGGTCTTTGACTCTTTGAGAAAGGATTGTCAGCCCAGATAAAAAATTTCAATTAAACTATACATGTATATTCATATACAGACTTATATGTATTATAGTTTTTTAAAGGTCAGTAGTTAATAGTATGATGCCTTATGACTTTTTCAAATATACTGTTATTTAATCTTCATCTCTTCTTCAGCATTTATCTCTCTCCCTCTCCCTAACTAGAGTTCCTCCCTTTCTAATTTTCTTGATCAGATCACACTATTCTCCTCTCTTTTCTAGTTCCATCTATTTGCCTGCAAAGTTTATGATTTCATTTTTCTTTACAGTTGAATAGTATACCATAGTGTATATGTTCCACATTTGTATTATCTATTCATTGACTGAAGGACATTTAGGTGTTGGGAGAAAGTTTTTGAATGAGCTCTTACAATGTTTTGAAGAAGCTGAATTGGGATGTTTTTTTGTTTGTTTTTTGGGTTTGGGGTTTTTTGTTTTGTTTTGTTTTTGCTTTTTCTCAGAGCTTTTAGATGCAGTGTATCATGAAGGAGGTGGACAGAGGCCTTGGATTTGAAGTGCCAAGGCATGGGTGGTAAGAGATATGCTGTTGGTAAGAAGGATCAGAGAGATAAATTTGCTTTTGAAATGTGTGATGAGTTAGCTTAGAAGAGAAAAAAATATACAGTCTAGAGATAGGTCAGCAGCTTGCGCCTTCAGGCTACATGTTGCTCATGGTAGAGAGGTGTGCCTGGAGACCTTTGTTCCTGGAGACTGAGAAGGAGATTGGAAAGAGGGAAGGGACTGATTGACCAATCAACACTGAGAAAAAGGGAATTCAACGTATCTTGTACATTTTTGAGAGGTGTTTCTTCTCAGTATTGGAAATGTTGGTTATTTGCAGCGCTCTTACCCTGTGAAAGATGGAGCTGGGTTTCATGGCTGGGCCGTGCCTGCGCACACAGGCCCATGTGGCTATTTCACACATGTGCATAGATCACATGGTTGTGCTGTGCGCTTTATGCAATCACGCAAAGCCACAGGGTCCTGGTCATGCTAGATGTTTTGACCCAGAAATGACTAGGCAAAAGTGACTAGGTCCTACTGGGCATGCGTAGTCATGCCAAACCGTGGGGGCCTGTTGTGAATCCATATCAGAAAAGATTCAGGCTACTAGTCACGAGCCCTGGGGAAAGTAGGTGATCCAGTAACAAGTCCTAAAGTCCATATTGTGATCCCCTGTAGAATATCTAGATGTAGCTACAGAATCAGGGAATCTTGTTTGGGTCTGACTGGAACAGGTCAGGCCAACCAAATTGCAGCTCTGAACAGTTTTTTAGGAGAGGGGCTGGAGGAAGGGCCCAGTTTTCCTGAAAGCATCATATTGAAGGGATGGGTTATTTTAAAAATGTATGCTCAGATGAGGTTAGAATTCCATTGGTGGAGTGGGGTGGGATTGAAAACACTCATAAGTGGTTCTATGAAACAAAAGTCTGGGGAGTGAAAGAGAAGAAAGCAGGGGCAATTATTGAAAGGACGTGTATAAGCAGAGCGTCTATGGACCAAAAATCCAATGGAAAGAAAAAGAATAAAGCAGTGGGGGCTGGAGAATTATTATTAGCTTACTTTTCAACTCTGTACAAATGTTAAATAAAATGAGATATAGCACTGATAGTCTAGAAAGAAAGCCAAACCTAATTCATAATTCCCTTTGGCTTTGAGGTTTATTAGAATCAAAGTTTTATTAGTCTCAAAGCCATGATATAGCCTTGCTGTGGGAGAGAAAGCATTAGACAGAAACAATACAATATATGGAGGTCTAAACATGAGGGGGCCTTAAAGGGAATGACAGGCTTTCTTTAAAAAATAGCCTCCATGAGAGGAATGATGGGGAGTGGGACAGAAGAGCCTCTTCAGAGGAGCCTCCAGAGTATCTCCCTGAGCAAACTCCCCTGAGAAGTCTTCAGATGAATTCCCAGAAAAAGGAAAATATGATTTTTTGAAGTCTTTTGTAGATGGTAGGGAGTTTTATATCACATGATTTAGTTCAACATAATATTTCTTCATACAAGCTGAGTTAGTACTGTAGACCTATTATTGTATGATACTTTATGTTCTGACAAATAAAGCTTGCCTGGAAATCAGAGGGTGGAGCTAGTCACTAGTTAACCATAGAGGCCAGGCAGTGGTGGCACACACCTTTCTTTAATCCCAGCACTTGGGAGGAGGAAGCAGGAAGATCAGGAGTTCAAGGCCACCCTGAGCCTTACAAGACTGAACCAGTCTAAAAGAGAAACAGAGCTGGGTGGTGGTGGCTTACACCTTTAACCACAGCACTAGGGAGAATCATGCCTTTGATCCCAGCACATTGGAGACTCACACCTTTAATCCCAGTACTAGGGGAGTAGAGACAGAAATATAAGGCGGATGGAGACAGGATCTGCTCCCCCCCACACACACAATTTGGTCTGAGATTTTGTAGAAGTAAGAAGTCTCTGGTGGCTGCCTGCTCTGTTTCTGTGATCTTTCAGCTTTTACCCTCGATTTTTTATTTATTTATTTATTTTTATTAATTAAGGTTTTTATTAATTGGGGATGGGGGTGGCTTGGGAGAGAGGGATGGGGTGGGAGGAGGGGGGATCTATGAGTGGTATGTGAAGTGAGTAGAAAATTTCTTAATAAAGAAAAATGAAAAAAAGGTTATTAATTAAGACTAATTAGGATAACCCTTCACCTGTGGCACAACTAACACACATACAATGCATCGACCATGTAACAAACTGGTTAATGTGCATCTTAAATGTAGCTAGAGTTTTCCGGCCTTGCCCACAGTCAGAACAAATCTCTGTCACCCGCCAGTCCCACAGCTGCTCAGACCCAACTAAGTAAACACAGAGACTTATATTGCTTACAAACTGTATGGCCGTGGCAGGCTTCTTGTTAACTGTTCTTATATCTTAAAGTAACGCATTTCTACAAATCTATACCTTGCCACGTGGCTCGTGGCTTACCAGCATCTTCACATGCTGCTTGTCCTGGCAGTGGCTGGCAGCGTCTCCTTCTGCCTTCCTGTTCTTTTATTTCTCCTCTGTTAGTCCCGCCTATACTTCCTGCCTAGCCACGACCAATCAGGTTTTATTTATTGACCAATCAGAGCAACTTGACATACAGACCATCCCCCAGTACAGCCAAGTGCAGACCATCTCAGACACCTGCACTCAGGCCCATGGTCCTAATCATCCTCTATGCAAACCTGCTGGGTAACGCCACAAGGAACCCAAGAAGGGCTCCCACAGGACATACATTAACATCCCACAGCACTTAAATGTTTTCAACCAAGAGATAAAAATACCTACCTATTTATGCAAGGTAATGGGTATATTAATGAGTATGTACTTTTTATCTCTTTTTATTGTTTGAGTAGCCTTGACAGAAATTTAAGTATGTTGTTGATTATCAGTAAAAGGGGTACTCTTGCTTTATAACCCTGGATAGATTTCAATACTTTTCCATTAAACGTAATGCTAGTTGTGAGTTTTTCTATTTAGGTCTTTAATATTGAGACACTTCCCTTCTATACTGCTTCCATACTTCCCTTCTAAACTTTTGTTTTATTCAAAGTTATCAAATTATTTCAAATCCTTCCCTGAATTGACTGGAATGATCAGTTGTTGTCTCATTTTGTCAATTTGGTATAATATATTGGCTAGTTTTCATATATTGTTTCATGTTTACATTAAATGTATAAATTTAACCTGTTCATTATCATAATTGTAAACTGAGCTATCAAAATCACTTTTCTTATATTTCTTTAGAATATTTGCATTAATATTGTTTGGTGGCATTTCTTTGTGGTTCTCTTTTCTTTATCTGGTTGTGATTTTGGTGTAATAACTAACCTCTTAAGCTCTTCTATAGAGACTGAGAAATATGTTGTTTATTCTTGAATTATTTGGTAGAATTCTATAATGAAGTAACAATCCTGTTTCATTTTTTAGAGAGCATTTTCAATAAAACTACTCATTATAAAAAACTAAATTTTTAATGCTTTATTTTCTTGTTACTTGAATTTTTCAGACAGTAAGATAAACAGAATTGCCTAGTAGAAACATTAATGGATCTGCCTTTTTATGCAATGAAACATGTTTTTACTTCTAACTTTACAAAGAATACAGTATTCTTTAGATCTCTTTTTCCTTTTCCTTGGAGTATTTCTCCTATATTGTATTAAAATCATGAATTTTCTCAGTTCCACAGTGACATTCACTTCTACCCTCTTTGTTTCCCAAGAGATCCTCATTGCATCAGGTGTCTGCATATAGATGTTACTCACAAGATTATGATTAATATTTGATAGGGTGCCCAGAGGACAGAATTTTAAGATGCGCTCCAGGAGATATTGATCATCTTGTTAGTTTAACAAGTCCCATGACTATTCTTCAAATAGTTGATTTACAAAATGTTTTGCAATATTCTAAGACCTTACCTCATTATTTCATGCAGTAATTCTTAAATTTTTTTTCTTATTTTAACACCACTGTCCTATGTATTTTATCTATGTCTAGTAGGATTGGAGACACAGGCTTTGAGTACTAGTTGTCTACATTTTAGGACTGCTATACAGTAATTTCAGGTCATTCCTACATGTCTCATAGAAAATAAAGTATGTTACTGATATATACTAGGTATTATTTAGAAATTTGAGATCTACTTTATTGGTTTAAAATTAATGTTCATTAAAACAAAGAAACCAAGGATATTGAAGCATGATTAGGATGAAACTAATTTATAGGTTTGAGATCTTGCACCAGCTACTATTGCCAGTTATTGTAAAGCATATCCAGTGAATAAGACATGTTCAACTTGAAATACAAAATGAAACCATTTCTAGAAAGTGTTAGTCAGCTCTGAGAAAACTGAGGTGGAAAGTGGAAATTTCAAAGATTTATAAAACTTTCAGTTTTATGTAGATGAATTTCTAAATGGTCTTATTAAATTAAAAAACAGCCAAATGTAGGGGTGAAAGCCTTAGATCAGGGAACTAGGGAAAGCTACCAAGCCGACCTTACCTCACTAACTCTGCAGCTTCCAAATGCACGACTTCCTGTCTACTTAGGTTTTATATGCCTTGCTTTTCTACCCTCTCATGGGCTCTTTTAACCCAGCTACCTCACTTCCTCTTCCTACACAGTTCTGTCACTTTCTGTCTGTCTATACAGACCCCCAGGTCTCTATGGTTGGTACTGGGATTAAAGGCGTATGTCACCATGCTTGGTTCTGTTGCCTAGTATGGCCTTGAACACACAGAGACCCTACCTGCTAAGTGATAGGATTAAGGGTGTGTGCTACCACTGCCTGACTTCTATGTTTACTTAAAATGGCTTGCTATTTCATCTGATCCCCAGGTAAAGCTTATTAAAGCACAAATAAAATATCACCACATTTTTATCTAAATTTACTTCTGAAACTGTATTTATGATTTGCATTTACCTTGATACATGCATGACATCTTCATAGTTTCAAAAGTTACTAGGGATTTGTATTACACCCCAAATAATCCATAGTATCTCCGGGTATCATGAGTAGGGAAGACTCTTGGTGGGAAGTCAGTACACAATTCTTAAGATGAGAAGCCACTACTGAGTATATATTCTTTGCACATTCATATACTCCAAAATACATTTAAGAAGAGTAGGCTATAAATCAAAATTTATTATATAACTTCTTGATTTCTTTCTTTCATTTGAAAATTTTTAAACTTTTAAACCATAGACATCCTATATACAAATACTGAATCAAATAATTCCTATATTCTCAGGGTTAGGGTAGGTGTCAGGGTCAGGGAAGGGTAGGGTATGGTGGGGTCAGGATCAGGGTTAGTGTTAGATGGGTCAGCATTAGATGGGTTAGGGTTAGGAGTTAGAGTTGTTAGGGTTAGGGTTACAGTTGTGTTCTTGGTTGAGCTCCTGAATAACATAAGTTGTTCATCCTGGTGAATACAAAGGATTAATGCATGTAGGAAATAATGTAATTTCTAAACTTGGTAGTTTCTAATTTTTGTTTCTTGCCATTACGGTCTCACAGTGCTTTACATAAGGAAAGTCTTAGTGAATCCATGTGTAAAGTTCTCCTTGTACTCCACTCTGCAAGATTACATGGTGAGATGCTTTTCAACATCCTTCTCATTGGGAAAGGGTACCAGGCACTTTTCCACATGAGGTAGTTATCTGCAGCCCTCATGGCAGTGCCTGGTGGAACCATTACAAGTGTTCTGGCCTGGGTTATATCCATTCTTATCACTTTGAATTCATGTTTTATAAACCACAGATGGAAAAGCAGAAAGGCAAATGCTCCTTTAGTAGCCCACAGTTTCTGTCAGTTGAAGAGACAGTCTGGAAGTGTCTTCTGACATTAAAGACAAAGATTTTTTGTTACACACACACACACACACACACACACACACACACACACACACACACACAATATGTTGGTTTTTATATTTTGCCCTGTGTGAGTGAGGAATGCACAGATCTTTAGGGATGAGGCAGTATGTTCTCTGCAAGCTTGCCTTCATCATATCTTTCTCTTGATGTGTACTCACTACACTATTGTACTTTTCCTGTCCATTTTAAGAGCATGTATATATGCAAGACCAGAACAGCTACAACCTGGACACAAGTGTTCATGTCACACAGATTATTGCCACTACTCTCTGCTTTGTTCTTGATGGGGACTTTAGGAAATACCTCTATAGTCTGTTACCAAAGTGTAAAGACATTGATGTTTACTCTGAAGTAGCTGGACCAAGGGAGGGTTATGTCTGTTCTGCTGTACTATAAACTAGTTTATATCAAAGACACAGGCAAATAAACACTGGTTTCTGTCTGCATTGATTCATGTAATTTTTTTATACATTTGTGAACAATATAGGATATAAGGAGAAAATTGAGGCATGAGCAAGTGTTTGTCAAGTATTAAATTCATCACAGACATGACTCTAAACATTGTGATGTGAACGCCTTCATTCCTTACCACTTTTCCATACTGTGAATGGTATCAGTCTCATTTCTCTGACTAGACACTGAACCCCAAAAATTAGTTTAAAGTCATACACTTTGAAGTGGTGGTAATGTGAGAAATCCATAGGAGTCTGCTTAAGGAGTATTAGAGAATTTATTAGGATATAAATTGAGAAAGTACACTCACAAATACAGAACTTAGTTATTGGTAAAATTATTAAGGCCACTCCACATAGTTAAAAGGAGATTTATTTAATGGTGTAACTTACAAATGAAGGAATAGGTAGGTTGAGGGTTCTGGGAAAGACACAGCAGTAGTCCAGCGATGTTCTCTGGAAAACTCTCCTCTGTCCACTTCTAGCGTCCTGGCTCCCAGCCACAAGAGCGTGTGGCATGTCCCAATCTTGGGTCTTCAGACCCTCCCTTGGCCCTGCCTTGTGGGCGTGATAGTTACCAAAACCTCAATGGGGGTTGGAACTTCCAGACCAAAGCTGGAAAGACTACTCACTACACTTAGTTGACAGCTGAAGTTGTCTTTTGTTCTGACTGGGAGCAAATCCACCTGGCAGTTCAATCATGCCAGAAAGCAGGAACCAGGGAGAAAGAACTTCAAGACCCCTATCCCTTTCCTTTTAACAGGTCACATATGACAGCAAGAAGCACCACCTCTTTTGGGCCATATAGCCCAAGGTCATGGGTGGAGCAAATACCACTACATTTCCACTTTTTGTCTAAATAAGAAGGTTCTAAACTTAATGCAAACTATATACAATAAGAATGATTATCAAGTATTGTCCAGGAGAAACAAAGGGTAATGACATAAATGAATGGAACAATAACCAACAAGAATAACATCAAACAAGAAAGACATGCTAAATGTCCAGATCATAGGTAAATGGCAAATTACTGAGATTACTCCAATAGCTGTCCTATCCTGAAGAATCTAACTCTAGTACCTAATACATTCTTAATTAAGATATGAGAGGATTGTAACTATAACTCCCTAATCTTCAACTCCATTAAAGATCTGAGAAGGAAAACAATAATAACTGAGAAAACAGGAAGACAAAAAAGCAATTTCTGAAAAATTGCAAGAATAGATAGAGACAGCTGGCAGCCTGGACAGTAACCTAAAGTTCCTCAGCATTGTTGGGGCATCCAATTTGGCTACAGGCCTAGAATATCTGACAGACCATTTTCAGAACCAGGAATTTTGAAAGACCATCTTATCCTGTCTTGGCAAGGTTCGGTAGTCACTTTACCTTGTGTCCTGCTCATCCTGAAAGGACAGCATTCATATTGTCAGCAGTCAAGGCAAGTCCAGTTTGTGCCAAAAAGAAGGCAAACTTCCATTCTCTCAGGATAAGATCAGTGCTGCCAGGAGCAATCGTGTCTCATGTCAACAGAATTCTAAGTTACCAAAACATCTAAATGACATATTCTCTAGGTCTATGAAGCTTTTGAAGATTATCTATCCATCTGACATGTGTTTCTGTAAATCTGGAAAACTCAACCAGCATAACTATAGATATAACAATCATGGGTAACTATTGATCTGTAAGTCTTATTATAAGACAAATTGCTAAATGGTCTTATTAATAAAAAAAAAAACCCAGAGCCAGATATTGGAGTGAATGCAGAAGGATCAGAAAAGCAGAATAAGCCACAGCCAACCTCACATCCACAACTCCTCATCTGATCCTGTTTCCACAAATCCTCAGACTAAAAGCTTCTGAGTCCTCACCCAAATGTATCTCTGTAGCAGGAATCTTAGAAGGTCTTATTAATAAAATCAAACCTGAGATGTAGATGAATGGTCTTGTTAAATAAGAAACACAGAGCCAATGCAGAGTAAAGCCCAAGAGGTAAGAGCTAAAAACCTTACCCTTCACTGCTGCTATTGTCCTTTTCAGCAGTTTGGAGCAATCACAGTCTGATAAATGTCTGTCTCTCAGAACCACAAATGTTCTTCCCTAGAAGAGAAAATCTTCACAGCAATTTCTTCTCACCATTTGTCTTGCCAAACTTTTCAAACTGACCTTTGTCGATGCTTTCTTGTAACATGATGGTCCTGGCAATTCTTCTATGAACAAGCAGTAGTAAACCCTTTGTCCTAGGTAGCAGCATCACGGCAGTCACCAACACGATGAGAAGAATCCAGCACTCAGAGCAGCAGTCACTGCATCTACAATCCCACTGCCACTGTTTGTGCCTGGGCCCTGGCCAAAGCTTCCTTGGCAAGCCCCCTAGGCAGCCCTCAAACTCGGGATCCTCTTGCCCCTGCCTCCTTCAGCAAATCCAACCAGCATGCTTCACCACAACTGGCTGAGGGTAGTTTGGGTCTGAGCTGGGGCCCGCAAGGTCACAGGCAAGTGGCTTTTTCATGAACTCTTACCACAAATGTTGGGTGCCAGATGTAGCAGGAATCTTAGAAGGTCTTATTAATAAAATCAAACCTGAGCCAGGAATTGGGGTGAACACTGGAAGATCAGAGGGACAGAACAAGCCACAGCTAACCTCACCTGGCCAACTTCTCAGCTGATCTTGTTTCTCAGACTGGAAGTCTCTGTGTCCTCATGTCCGAATGGCTCTCAGCTGAACTGCTGCTCAAAACCTAAAAGCTTAACCAGCTAAATGCTTCTAGTTTCTGGTCCTCATGACTTATATACCTTTCTGCTTTCTGCCTCACTCCCTATGATTAAAGGCTCACTTTCTGGGATTAAAGGCATGTGTCACCATCCCTGGCTGTTTCCACTGTGGCCTTGAATTCATAGAGATCCAGACATATTTCTTCCTCCCAAGTGATAGGATTAAAGGCATGTGCCATCACTTTCTGGCCTCTATGTCTACTCTAGTGGCTGTTCTGTTCTCTTACCCTAGATAAGTTTTATTAGGGTACACAATATATTGGGTGACACAATATATCACCACATCTTATCTACCTAAATAACCTAAGGACTAAGGCTTCACATATCAAGGTAAACAGTCTGTAAACAGATGTACAGTATAAGGACAACAACCTCAAAATTGTGACAATATACAAAATATATTAAACAGAGGCAGACATGTATAGTGAAATATGATAAGAATATCCTAAATATTTATCAAATATCCTAAGCAGAGGTAGAACATATAGGCAGTATGACAATTGTAAATTTACATTGATATCAATATACAAAATATTTCAGATAGGAGTAGAAACACATGTACAATATCACAATTATAGTTTTAAATTTGTGTCAATATATAAATTATCTTAAATAGGAGTAGAAAATAGTTTACATTTGTATCAATATACAAGAATCCATTTCAGTGCAAATTATCTAAAGCTGATAGTTTGTTAAATTAGCTTGCTAGTATATACAAAAATCTACCTTAATATACTATACCTATCCATTCCTTTTTTCTTTTCCAAAAAAGAATCCTGAGTCTAAGTTTTACTGTTCCCCCATAACCCTACAACAACTTATCCATAAGCCTGAGAAAATGAAAACTTTTGGGAGAGGGGGTATTATTTTCTTAAAATTGCTTCCTGCTATTTAGGGGGCAACAGTATCTCTGAGGGACCCTGTAAGAAAGCTAAATGGTTAAGTCTCAATAGGACTAATTGTAATGTTTGTAGCCAGTCTCAGAGTAATGGGTAAGGTTATCTGAGGTTCTGGCTAGAAGTGTAATATGATGGACCATCTCATTTTGGAACTATCCTGAAGAATTTGCAGTCCAAAGCTGATCATTGAGTAGTTTTTTTTTTTTTTTGGTTTAATGGCGTCATTATGGACTGGATAGTCATTGTTGTTGGGCCCCATCTTCCTTCTGTAGACTTGAGAGATTGCTATTAGAAAGATTTATTTTTCACCGTGGAAAACTGGACATTATTAATATCAATATGGAAAGTTTAAATCTTAAGATGACATAATGTGAGGATTCTGAGAGATCAAGAATAAGCATGGAGAGAAATAGAATCTTGATGACAATGGCCCCGAGATTATTGGTTTTCTTCTATCCCACACCATTTGGCTTTTCTGATATGAGACAGAATCTCCTAATTTTTTCTTTTAGCAACATGCTTGGGTTTAGAGAAGGAGAGAGCCACATTCCAACTCCAAAGCCAGCTTGATTTAAAATTGAATCAGGACCACAACTTTTCTAGAGTTAAAGAGATATAGATGTTAAGCAGTAAGATATTACCTTGTGGAGTATAGTGGTACCAATAGATTCTTCTCTTCTGCTGTAGTCCTCTGAGTGTCCAAGGCCTTTTGATTTCTTGAAGATGTGTATTCCTATTATCCTATAAAGACAAAAAACAGAACTCTGCCCTGACCCATGTTTGTTGTGTTTTCCTTACAACTTGTAGAAATGTCACATCAGTAGATGAGCTATCACTTCTCTTCATCAAGGAATTTCTCCTGTTTGAATCAAATTTTTATTAATTTTGTTGGTATCAATAGTGTTTCTTCTCCTGCAGAAACAAAAGCAAAACCCCTTCCCCAACATAGAATGTATCCTGGTTTTCATTCTGAGGTCAATTTTTGAAGTAAACAGGTTGGTTTAGCTCAGGAGTTTTTTCTGTTGTCTAATGTCTCTCCACAGCTGTTGTACCTTTCTCATCAGCACTGAGAAAATTCAAAGTTAATAAAGCATTATATAATATATGTGGTGGTATTCTATTTGTACTGAAATGTGATTTTGATTGTATGTTAATAAATAAAGTTGCCGGGGGTCAGAGCTATTAGAGCCATAGCAAGAGCGTGGCAGTGGTGGCAGCGCCACATGGCTTTAATCCCAGCACTTGGTAGAAGAGCTAGGTAGATCTCTATGTGTTCAGGGATACAGCCAGCATTGGAGACACATGCCTTTAAGACCTGGAGGGCTGTACATACAGGCAGTGATGAGGCAGTCACATGTTTGGGTTTACAACCAATGAGAAGGCAGAACAGAAAGACTAGGTAAAGACATACACACAGGAAGTAGGTCTCTTTCAGAGAGCTAGGAGCACCGCAGGAGGAAGGGTAAGATTTTAGCTCTGAGCTCTGACCACTTGGCTTTCTCTTTTACATTGGTTCTGTGTTTCTTATTTAATAAGATGGTTGGTTACATCTACATCTGGCGCCCAACATGACAAGAATCCATTAAAAACCACTTGGCTTGGCATCAGGTCCGTTTCCTGGAAGGGCGGTGGCTCCCTAGCCTGGGCCCAGGTCTGCTTGGCCTCAGGCCAGACTAACCATAAGCTACTTGCTTAAAGCCGGTGCTACAAACAACTCAGGCCTGCCCTGCTGAACAGGGCCCCTGCCTGTAAAGCCAAAACACGTGGTCAGAGCTTAAGGAAGCCAGAGACAAGCCTTGACTCAGCTCAAGAGGGAACATGTGGCTGGATTTAAACTTTAGCAGGCTATGCTTTTTTTTTCTCTCTCTCTCTCTCTCTCTCTCTCTCTCTCTCTCTCTTTCTCTCTCTCTCTCAATCTCTCTCCCTCTCTCTCTCTTTGGATTCACACCTCAGACACTAGGTAGCTTTTTGAAATTTCCTCAGATTTCTACTGTTCTAAACAGATTTGGTAAGTCACAACATATCAGATATTTTAAAGGAAACTATTTAAAAGAGAAATTTTTTCCACATTTTAAAAAAATGGGTTTTATGTGTACATTGGAAAAAAATTGGGTTTTGTTTGAAATTTTAGACAGTCTGACAATGGAACAACTATATGAGAAGATTAGTATTGTTGGAATTATGCAGTTTATCACTATGCTTATCCTCATTTTACTATTTAAAAAGATAGTCAATTTAAGTGCCAGGATGACAGCTTTAGAAAAACTTGTTAAACCTGTAAAAATTCAGACAGAAGAAATTAACAATGAAGTTGTTTCAAGTTTGGATCATAAGGTTACAGAAAGAAAGCCTGTTTTCACACAGTCACCCTTAATTTATCCGGTAACCGTATAGCAGTTGCCTAATCAAATGACTACACAAAAGATTTGGGCTCCAATTGAAATGTTGGATTTAAAAAGGTTTAAGGAGGCAATAGTATCTTATGGCATGCATTCCCCATATGTAAAGCAAATGTTAAACTCTTGGTCAACATATAATAGGATTGTACCAAAGGACTGGTGGGACCTTGCACAAGCTGTTCTGGAACCCAGCCAGAGACTTCAATTTCTGACCTGGTTTAAGGATGAGGCTAAAAACATAGAAAAACAATGGAGGGATAAAGGAATACAAGTTTGCCAGGATCAGCTTATTGGAGAAGGCCAATATGCTTCAGTACAAACACAATGTTTATATGATGTCCAAACCCTAATTTTATGTCGAACGGCAGCCTTGAATGCATGGGACAGAGTTGAGAAACCAGGGGGGAAAACTGAGTCATTTACAAAGGTTATACAAGGCCCAAAGGAATCTTTCACAGATTTTTTACAAAGACTGGCTTCAGCAGTAAAGAGAATGGTCCCAGATTCAGAAGCTAGTAAGATAATAATTGAATTTTTGGCCTTTGAGAATGCTAATGCAGCATGCAAAAGAATAATCAGGCCATTAAAGGCAAGATCTGCACCTTTGGAAGATTGAATTAGAGACACAGTTAATGTTGAGGCTCATGAGCATGATGATATGTGGGTAGGAGAAGCAATTTCAAAAGGTTTGAGGAATGTTAGATGTTTTGGATGTGGAAAGCAAGGACATTTAAAAAGGGACTGTAAACAGGTCATTCCTAGAAACAATGTTTCTTCAAGGAACAATGGCAACAGAATGTCCCTTCCTTCTGGAGTATGCAGAAGGTGTGGTAAGGGAAAACACTGGACCAACGAATGTAGATCAACAAAGGACAGACAGGGTAATCCTTTGCCTCAGTCTTCGGGAAACTCCCAGAAGGGCCTCATGCAGGCCCCCATAGCAAATCCAGTTTAAACCTTTCCTGTAGTCGTAGAGGAAACCCCTGCTCAGACCAATTAAATAACCAAATACCTATTGGAATAAATCATGCTGGTCAGGATGATGAAACAGAGAGAATAGAAAATTCAGGAGAAAACATAAAGAAAAATTTTTGGCAAACTTCTATTAATGAACAAAGACCAAAATTAACAATAAAAATAAATGGTGTTTTGTTGTCTGGTCTGGTAGACACAGGTGTGGACGTTACCATAATTACACCAGAATTTTGGCATCCAACTTGGACTCTTCAGGAGGTAAACGTTCAACTGTTAGGAATTGGGACATTATCTCAGGTGAAACAGAATACAAGATGGCTGGAATGTATCAGTCCAGAAGGACAGAGAGGAAAACTAAAGCCATATGTGTCTAACATAGCTATGAATCTGTGGGATTGAGACTTGTTGCAACAATGGAATACTCAGACTAACATCCGTCCAATCTCAGAAACAAATCATAAACTAGCACATGTTTCTGAGAGAAATATTAGAAGATATTGTTCTAATGAGTGGTCACCAGCCATCCATATTATACAAGGACAGGGCACAACAACTGGTGATCTTCCAAAGACACCAACAGCTCTACCTTTAAAATGGTTAACAGACAAGCCTGTATGGGTTCAGCAATGGCCCTTAACAACAGAGAAACTCCAGGCTTTAGAAGAGCTGGTAGAAGAACAGTTAAATGCTCAGCATATTGAAGAATCAACCAGCCCTTGGAATTCTCCTGTATTTGTTAATAAAAAGAAATCTGGTAAATGGAGACTGGTAACAGACCTTAGAGCAATTAACAAAGTAATTCAGCCAATAGGCTCTCTACAATCTGGAATTCCTTTGCCTACTCTGTTACCAAAAGGATGGCCTCTCATAGTTATTGATATAAAAGACTGTTTCTTTTCAATACCCTTACAGAAAAAGAGAAAGATTTGCCTTCACAGTGCATACTTACAATAATTCTCAGCCGGTTAAAAGATTTCAATGTAGGGTCCTCCCACAGGGAATGTTGAATAGCCAACTCTATGCCAATATTTTGTACAACAGCCATTGGAAGTGATATGTAAAAAATTTCCTAAATCTATAATTTATCATTATATGGATGATATTTTACTAGCTGACTCAAATGCAGATAATTTAGAAAGAATGTTTGAAGAAGTAAAGAATTTTTGCCTTGCTGGGGATTACAAATTGCTCCTGAAAAGATACAAATAGGAGATTCTATTAATTATTTACAATATAAAATAGAGCTACAAAAATTAAACCCCAAAAGGTGCAAATTTAGGAGAGATAGACTACAGACTCTTAATGACTTTCAAAGATTATTTGGAGATATTTCTCATCTATGAACTATTGTTGGGGTAAAAAATGATGAACTGACTAATTTGTTCAAAACCTTAGAAGGTGACAAGGACTTAAATAGTCCAAGAGAATTATCACCTGAAGCTGAGAAAGAATTGGCCTTGGTAGAAAAGAAAGTACATGAAGGGAAAGTGGATCATATTGATCCAAAGCTGGATGGATTTTGGTTATTTTAACTTCTAGGCGTTCTCCTACTGGAATATTAATGCAGAGGGAAGATATTATATTGGAATGGATATTTTTACCAAATAAACCAAATAAAAAATTAAAAATTTATGTGAAAAAAAATCTCTGACTTGATTTGCAAAGGAAAAGTGAGACTTTGTCAATTAGCAGGAATAGACCCAGCCGAAATTGTCATACCTTTAACTAAGGAGGACATTGAAAAATTATGGACAGAAAGTGAACCTTGGCAAAGAGCTTGCAGTAATTTTTTGGGGAAATTAACAGCAGATATCCCAAAAAGGATAGAATTGATCTTATAAAGAGAGCTGATTGGATCTTGCCTCGAATTGTGTGGAAAATATCCATATCTGAGGTTCGTACATTTTATACAGATGCTGACAAACAAGGAAAGGCAGGTTACAAATCAGAAAATTTAAGTAAAGTGGTTCAAAGTCCTTATAATTCAGTTCAAAAATCAGAATTGTATGCTATTCTGTTGGTATTAATGGATTTTTCAGAACCTCTCAACATAGTAACTGACTCTCAGTATGCTGAAAGAGTGGTATTACATATTGAGACTGCAGAATTTATCCCTGATGCTTCAGAATTAACTTCACTATTTATTCAATTACAAGATACAATCAGGAAAAGGAGTCATCCTTTATATATAACTCACATTCGATCCCATACTGGTCTGCCAGGCCATCTAGCACAAGGCAATGATGAGATTGATAAATTATTGATAAGAAATGTGTTGGAGGCCTCAGAATTTCATAAAAAAAATCATGTCAATAGTAAAGGTTTAAAAAAGGATTTTTCCATAACATGCCAACAAGCCAAAGAAATAGTAAAGAAATGTTCTACTTGTTCCTTCTACAATCAAATGCCATTACCAGCAGGATGTAACCCAAAGGGTACTCAGAGGAATGAAATCTGGCAGATGGACGTGTTTCACTTTGCAGAATTTGGAAAACTGAAATATCTACACCCTACCATCGATACTTATTCAGGATTTCAATGGGCAACTGCTTTGAGGTCTAAAAAAGCTGATTCTGTAATCACTCATTTGCTAGAAGTTATGGCCATCATGGGTATACCTGCATAAATCAAAACTGACAATGCTCCATCATATGTTTCTATTAAAATGAAACAGTTTTTTGCTTATTATAATATAAAGCATATTACAGGTACACCACATAATCCTACAGGTCAAGCAGTTACAGAAAGATCAAACAGAACTCTAAAGGATATGCTAAATAAACAGAAAGGGGTACCAAAAACCACTAGAAATAGACTGCATAATGCTCTTCTAACTTTGAATTTTCTCAATTCCAATGAGAAAGGAACAACAGCTGCAGAGAGACATTGGATAATAGAAAATACTACAGAATTAAATCATCCTATATACTTTAAGGAAGTGCTGACCTCAGAATGGAAACCAGGGTATGTATTACATTGGGGATGAAGTTTTGCTTTTGTTTCTACAGGAGAAGATAAGCTGTGGGTACCATCAAAATTGATAAAGGTTCGATTTGAACAAGAGAAACCTCTTAATTAGAGGAGGTGATAGTTCATCAACCAGCATGAACATTCAATTTAAACTAACTTGTACCAGTAACACATGCTTTTTCATTTAATCAGATAATAACTTGCCAAAAAGGAACATCCCCAAAATTTGTCTTGGGGAAAGGTTTTTGTTTTTGTCTTTTAGAAGAATGAAGGTTAAGGAATCTGAAGAACACAAGACAAATGAGACAACTGAATGGACAAATCATCTATCCCAGGAAACAGAGTGAAACAGCATATGGGTATATCATCTAAAAAAAAATTATGTCTTCCTAAATGTTTGTTTCTGTTCTTCTCTAAAGATCTAACACTATTGGTCTTCTAATAGTTCCAGTTCAATTAAAATTTAAAGCTGACTTTGGGGTTGGAGAATGGCTCTCTCCTTCTTTAAACTCATGCATGTTGTTAAAAGGAAAATGCAAACTCCCTGTATCATGCCAGAATAAAAGAGCCATCTTCTGCTTGGGACAGGACAAAAGTCAAATTAATTAAGGGACTATTCTATTACTAATCTCAACTCTTTGATTCTATTCTTATTCTTTAAACTTTTCTTAAAGTATGAATTTTATATCAAAATTTACAAGATATATATATATATACATTTTAAACTTTGTTAAGATATGAATGGTCATATAGAGTACTAACTAATTCTAGAAAAAAGGCTTCAATTAGCTGCATATATATGTCTTTGTGTTCTAGTCTCTTATCAGTTTTCTGCAGGAAATCATGGCCAGGCCTAACATTAACTGAAGTCTCCAGGAAGAAGACGGGGCTCCACAACAACAATTTCACATGGACAATAATAATATCACTAAGCTGACAAACATCATCTACAGATCATGTTTGAACTACAAAGTGCTCAGAGCAATTTTGAGATGACTAGCTGAGATGATCCAGTCTCAAAGACTACTTGAATAAGGACTTGAGGTAAACCCTGAACTTTGGCATTATACACAGACTGGATAATGAAGAATATAGTTACCTTCCCTAGAATTTGACAATTAACCCAATATTTTTTCTTTCAGGAAAAAGATAACTTTGCCCATACCCAGCAGGAAGCAATTTTAAGAATACGGCACCCACATCCCCAAAGAGGTGGTGTAGGGCAGGTGGTTTTTTGGTCTTTTTAATGGGTTTTGGGTCTGGAATAATTTTCATTGTTTAGGGGGATTGGTTACAAGTTGTTGTCAAGGGTTAGGAAAAAGACTAAGCAAAGGAAATTAGATTTAAGGTTTTGTTTTAAAAAAGAAAGAAAGAAAGAAAGAAAGAAAGAAAGAAAGAAAGAAAGAAAGAAAGAAAGAAAGGGAAAGGAAAGGAAAGGAAAAGAAAAGAAAAGAAAAAGACAATTACTAGTTTTAAATACTTTACATTGGATTGGATTGTTTTATATTGTATACAAATTTGAAATTGACATTGTTAGACAATGCTATATGTATATTTCTAATTGTATTTATACCATTCATTTATCAATGTAATGCAATTTTCTGATCCTTATATGTTATGATTACCAACTATTAGGATATAAAGAAATGAAAGTTAGTAGTTAGACATTACAATAGAATTTGTAGTCATATTAGATATGTTTTAAAAATTGAGCAGATATATTTTAGATAGACAGGTCATCTTCAAACCCTTCAGAGATCTACAAAATATGGCATTTAAAATGTTTTAATAACTTAGAAAATTTTATTTTTTGAGACATGTCGGCTCCTGGCAGTACCAATCTACTTCAGAGAAAATATGGGCATTGAAGAAATTTCATATGAAGTTAACTTTCATTGTGGCAAAAGTTAGCCACTGGACAACAAAGTCCCTTCAAAACAACAGGACAAAATGGACAGACAGAACATGAAACAAAGGACTACTGATTCTTACCAAAAGAAGTGTGGTTATGGCTTTATCAAAAGGCATCTTCTGAGGCCAGGACAATATGACACCATCCATGAAATGGCCTTCGCAATCTTGAAAAAGTACAGTGCCCTTTTGTTCTAAGGCAGCTGAACAGGCAATGGGCCAATGGCTTCTGTTGTACAATGGAACAGCAGCTGAAACAGTTATTCTTGAAGGGTAACTAAGCTCACACCTCTCAATAGTAGATTGGCATTTAATAGAGGGATGTGGAGAAGAAGGGGATGCTGAGATGAAGCCATATATACACAGCCAAGAAGAATGGACAGCTGAATTCAAAAACCATCAACAATTTCCAGAATTTAAAATCCTGAATCATGACATGACACTAGTGGAATTCAGGTGTTTCTGGTACATGGACTGCTCTCACCCAATGTGAGGTTGAACTGTTGACCTTGTGTACATCTTACTTCACAAATGAGTCTGTCAGATACGCTAAGCCTATAGGCTGAAGATGATGCCCCAACACTGCGGAGAAACCTCAGGTGACTGTCCAGGTAGCTGGCTGTTTCTGTCAACTCACAAATTTTTTGGAAGTTGCTTGCATGCACTTCCTGTTTTTTATTTTTGTTAGCTAATATTATTTCCTTCTTGGGTCTCTGAGGGAGTTGAAGATTAATTAGTTATAGTTGAAAATTAGTTAGTTATAGTTGAAGATTAATTAGGATAGAAAGTGAATTAGATACATTTTGGACTTATCAAAATAGGATAGATAATGGAATTATTTTCTCTGATTTGTCAAATACAAATGGACTAGACATTGTTTAGGTATTTATTACCTGTATATATTATATATAGTTATTGTACTTTTGTATATAGTTTTTCTTTTGTTAGTTATAACGTCTTTCTTTTTTTTTCTTTTTATTAAAATAGAGAAGGGGAAATGTGGTGGTATTCTATTTGTACTGAAATGTGATTTTGATTGTATGTTAATAAATAAAGTTGCCGGGGGTCAGAGCTATTAGAGCCATAGCAAGAGCGTGGCAGTGGTGGCGGTGCCACATGCCTTTAATCCCAGCACTTGGTAGAAGAGCTAGGTAGATCTCTATGTGTTCAGGGATACAGCCAGCATTGGAGACACATGCCTTTAAGACCTGGAGGGCTGTACATATAGGCAGTGACAAGGCAGTCACATGTTTGGGTTTACAACCAATGAGAAGGCAGAACAGAACGACTATGTAAAGACATACACACAGGAAGTAGGTCTCTTTCAGAGAGCTAGGAGCACCACAGGAGGAAGGGTAAGATTTTAGCTCTGAACTCTGACCTCTTGGCTTTCTCTTTTTCATTGGTTCTGTGTTTCTTATTTAATAAGATGGTTGGTTACATCTACAAATATATTTCTAGGGGTCATTGTTACCTCTTTCTGTTTATTTAGCATATTCTTTAAAGTTTGATTAGATCTTTCTATGACTTCTTGGCCTGTGGGATTGTGTGATATACCTGTAATATACTTTATATTGTAATAAGAAAAAAACTGTTTCATTTTAGTAAAGGTCACATATGATGTCAAGAAGCACCACCTACTTCAAGCTGTATAGCCCAAAAGCATGGGTGGAGCAAACACCACTACATGGTAGGACTCAGATAATCCCATGAATCATTTGCTCCAGAAACTATACTTTATCTATGTCTGCAAAGTTTCCAAACTGTTCAACAAAATACATGAAAGAAGTATGTGCTTTTCAAATCCAATTTGACTACATTCAAAATTAGAAGCAAGCATTAATGTGTAAGCAAAATTTTTAAAGAGCACATTCTCTTGTAGTTCATGAGAAGAACCAACTCACTGGAGATTTTAGAGATCATAGGTGAGGAGTCTTGTTTTGTGGGAATTCCATGAGTTACCTTGACTACTCACCACACTTAGGTTTCCCTGGTCCTTCCATCTTGTGAGCCTCTCATGGTTTCTAGACTTGCCTGTTGTTCAAATCTTAAATGGTCTTGTAATTTAAAAAAAAATGGAGCCAGATATTGAGGTGAAAGCTGAAAGATCAGAAAAGCAGAGCAAATCACAACCAACCTCACCTTGCCAACTCCTCAGCTGATCCTGTTTCCTCAGACCAAAAGCCTCTGAGTCCTCACCTGGAAGGGTCTCAGCTGAACTGCTTTAGTTCCTGTTTCCTCATGCCTTATATACCTTTCCCCACCCAGCCATATCACTTCTGGGATTAAAAGCATGTGTGCTTCCCAGTACTGAGATTAAAGGTGTATACCACCACTACCTGGCTCTGTTTCCAGTGTGGCCTTGAACTCACAGAGATCCAGATGGATCTCTGCCTCCCAAGTGATAGGATTAATGGTATGTGCCACCATTGTCTGGCTTCTATGTCTAATCTAGTGACTAACTCTGTCCTCTGATCCTCATTCAAGTTTATTAGGGTACACAATATATCACCACACTTGCCTTTGACTCTTCCATGAAAGCTATGATATCTTAGGAAATCTAACAACAATAACTGTGTACATATGCTTAAAAATGTCTAAAAAACTAAATAGTTACCTTTAAATATATCACATATTCCAAGACGCATTCACCTGTGACTGCCAAATGTTGCCCACTTCCTTTCCCTGCAGAATTAATGGAACACAAGCACCTACCTGCCATATTAACAGTACAAGGTCCTTTCTTCCAGGACCTAATGTTGGTTAGAGTAACTCATTTTTGATGTTAAAGTCACTTCCTGCCTGTGGCATTCAAAGCTGGATTTCACATTTATTGTTCTCTTTATTATTTCATACCTTGCCCTAAAGGCCTGGAAACAACCGCTCTTTTACTATTCAGGACAGCTCAAACTGGGCTTCACAGACATGGGTCCAGTATCTTTTCTGTGCCTAGGTGAGCTAGAGGTGTAGCATTTGGTACCTGCTGTAGATTCACTGGGTCACCTACCCTGCTACATACCACAGTGCCAGCCAATGTTGATCCCTTTACCAAACTATATACTATAGCTAGAGTTTTCCTGCCTTGCCTACAGTCAGGACAAATCTCTATCACCCACCAGTCCCACAGCCGCTCAGACCCAACCAAGTAAACACAGAGACTTATATTGCTTACAAACTGTATGGCCATGGCAGGCTTCTTGCTAACTGTTCTTATAGCTTAAATTAATCCATTTCCATAAATCTATACCTTGCCACGTGGCTCATGGTTTACCAGCATCTTCACATGCTTCTTGTCATGGCGGCTGGCAGTGTCTTCCTCCACCTTCCTGTTTTCTCAATTTTCCTCTCTGTTAGTCCTGCCTATACTTCCTGCCTGGCCACTGGCCAATCAGTGCTTTATTTATTGACCAATCAGAGCAATTTGACATACAGACCATCCCACAGCAGTATACTATAAATACTGTTCTGTTGTGTGCAGCTGTACTTAAGTAAGACTGTTTTGAAAACTCTCTGAGATCTTTCAGACATTCCAGGATATTAGGGTGAACTGCCTTGGAGCACTGGCTGAAGCATCCACCATCCATGCTTCTGTTACAGGCCTAGGTATATTTGCTGCATAGCATACAGGATGCCATAAACATCTCCACCCATGACTAATGAGGAGATGGTGGGAGTGAGAGCGTCCCAGAGGTAAAACAATCTCATTCCAAATAGCCTCAAATATAAACAAAAATACCATAAGGAAGAGGGGGAGGGGAGTGGAGAGTATGTGAAGGCCAGAGATTGATACACATCTTAGTTTTGAGACAAGAGCCCCACTGAACCAGGAGCTCACCATTTCAAGTAGACTTTCTGACCAGTGAGCCCCTGTGATTACTGATATGATTATGGGAACCTGGTCAAGATCACCCTCTATCTTCATCCTAAGGAGGCTCTTGCCATTCAGACTTCCAGGGTCAAGAGTCTCTGGGACCAGCTCTGCCTTGTTCCCTAGAGAACCACCAGAAGCTGCTGCCTAGCACCTAACCCTGGTTTCTGATGGTAGCTTATGTGGCTTCCACACTGTCTCTTGGTGTCCTCAGCCCTGGCTCCTAATGCTAGACCCCTCAGATGCCCCAACATGACTCAAATTAAGTATCTCCTCCTCAGGCCATTCATGGGAACAGCTCTTCCAGCACATGACAGTTTACCTCTGAGTCCAGTGTGGTTCCACCTCCCAGGCCAGGTTCTCATTATCTTTCTGTCAGTCCTGATTGATAGTAAGATATTCCACACTTGGACAGTGACCACAGTTGACACATACATGGCTTAAGGCTACCTGTCATTGTCATCATGGCCAATATGGATTGTGAACTCTGAGATTGCATTATTTACTGGAAAAACCTGCTTCTAATTGTGGTGTGGCTCAGTCTACTGAAAGATCAAAAACCACCCACCCCACTTCTTGGGAATGTGGCCATCATGCTCTTAAGTTTACTTCCTGCTGTCTGGGGGAAAGAAAAATTCTGTGGATATCGTTCTGTATAAATAAAACACTGATTGGCTAGTGGCTGGGCAGGAAGTATAGGTGAGACAATGAGAGAGGAGAATTCTGGGAAGTGGAAGGTGGAGAGAGAAGACACTGCCAGCCACCATCATGACAAGCAGCATGTGAAGATGCCGGTAAGCCACGAGCCACGTGGCAAGGTATAGATTTATGGAAATGGATTAATTTAAGCTATAAAAACAGTTAGCAAGAAGCCTGCCATGGCCATACAGTTTCTGTGTTTACTTGGTTGCGTCTGAGCAGCTGTGGGACTGGCGAAGTGACAGACATTTGTCCTGCCTGTGGGTCAGGCAGGAAAACTCTAGGTACAAATGGCGCCCAACCGGTTGGCAAGAGTTTCCACCTAAAACCTGAGAAAAAAAGATTCTAAAACGGAGCTAATAACAGTTCCTAATTGTTTCTCTCATGTTAGTGGCAGCCTGCATGTTTGAGCTATTATGGCAGATTCCTGGCGTGTGCACTCGACCTGCAGTATGGCGGGAATGAGGCCTCTGCAAGTGGCACATTAAGCTGCATGGTGGATTTAGCCTTTGCTAGTATAAAACAAAAAGAGGATTCTGAGCTACATCCTGTTTGGATAAAAGCATAGACTCAAGATGGCTCCCAGAGCTGGTGATAAATGTACCACTGCCATTTTGGAAAGCAGAAGTGGGTGGTGACAGCAGCCACAGCACCATTTCAGTCTTAGAATGCTGCAGCTTGAAGCAATAGGCTCAAGGTAATATAAAAAATAAGCCACATAAAGATGGCTACCACACAGAAAATCTGGATTATGTTCTCTTTGATATTCATAACTGAAGAAAAACACTTGATTAAAATGTTTATTTTAAAGGTACCTTGACTTCAAAATTTGTATGTAAGGATATGTTGCTTTGGAAAGGAGGTTCTGCTTTTGTTTCCACAGAAAGCCAGAGGCTATGGATTTGCTCCAGATTAAGATACATCAGGTTTGACCAGCCAAGACCCCCTGAAAGGTCTTTGATGACACCAAGGCCCAGATGATCCAACATCTAGAATGGTTTCAAGGCAACTGGCTCAGACAATACAGCCTCATGGACTACTCCATAATCCTAAAATTTTCTTTTTGTCCCAATAAGATACAGCGCCCCCCTCCAGCAGGAAGTAGTAAGAGATGCTACGCCCAAATTCCCAAATATACCAAACTGGCTTTGGAGATGGAATTGGCTCACTCCTCCTCTAAACCCAGGAATATTGTTAAAAAAAAAAAAAAGTTAAGAGATTCTTATGTCCCAAATTAGAATAGCCCTCTGGTGTGGACAGAGAAAAACCAATATTTTTTATTTAAAACAGGTTGATAATAAATGTGTCTCTTTCTAAAAAAAGGGGGGGATATGATATAGATATATAGGATATAGAGATAGGATAAAAGGGTAGATTAATGAACCTACTTTTAAAGAGCAACAACTTGTTTAAAATGTTTTACATTGGTATAGATTTTAGTTTATGTTTAAAATATTTTACATTAGTATAGATTTTAGTTTATTGATGCAAGTTTAAACTTAATTTTGTTATACTGTATATATATTTCTATTCTTGTTTGAGGTATTATATTTATGTAACTCATTTAGATTTTAATGGATAATTAAGAAATACAGGTTAATAATTAGTCTTCTATGATAGTCAAACTTGTAGCCATGTTAGTTAAGTTTTCTAGGTATACATAGATATATTTCAGATAGATAGGTAATCTTCAAACACTTCAAAGACCTACAGAATATGGCATTTAAAATGTTTTAAAAATTTAGATTTTTCTGGACAATGAGACATGTCTGCTTCTGGCAGCACCAATTTACTTCAGAGAGGAGGATGGACACCAAAGACACTCTGTATGGAGTTTATCTTCACCTTGGCAAAAATAGCCATTTGGACAAGAAACTGTTCTTGCTTGGACTGCTTGACTTTGCTTGGCAAAATGGTCCTTTGGGTTCCTGCTTTGCAGAGGAAACTGCCAGACATTCTACAGGACACAGAGAGAAGTGACTGAGAGACTCTAGGCCTGTGGGCTGAAGACAGATGCCCCAAATTTACAAGAGAACTTTGGATGACTGTGCAGGCTGCCAGCTGTCTCTGTCTACCCTGTAAGACTCCCAAAAGTTGCTTGCATCCTTCTCCCATTTCTCAGGTAATATTATATCCTTCGGAGGTCTTTGATGGAGTTGAAGACTAGTTACAATTTTCCTTAGTTATGATAAAAGATAAGTTAGATATAAAACCTTAGACTCACAATATAAGATAGATAGGATATCTTCTTTAATTTTGCCAAATAAACTAGTTATTATAAATAGACTAGATATTATAACTGTAATTCTTTCTTGGTAATTGTTTTGTTATCTGTAATTTTACTATGTAAAAGTTAAAACCTTCCTTTGTGAAAAAAAAAGGGGGAAGTGCTGTGGATATCGTTCTATATAAATAAAACACTGATTGGCTAGTGGCTAGGCAGGAAGTATAGGTGGGACAAGGAGAAAGGAGAATTCTGGGAAGTGGAAGGCAGAGAAGAGACACTGCCAGCTGCCACCACAACAAGCAACATGTGAAGATGCTGGTAAGCCATGAGCCATGTAGCAAGGTATAGATTTATGGAAATGGATTAATTTAAGCTATAAGAACAGTTAGCAAGAAGCCTGCCATGACCATACAGTTTGTAAGCAATGTAAGTCTCTGTGTTTACTTGGTTGAGTCTGAGTGGCTGTGGGACTGGCGGGTGACAAACATTTGTCCTGACTGTGGGCCAGGCAGGAAAACTCTAGCTACAGAAAAATTTGGGTTAATTGTCAAGTCCTGGTACAGATAACTGTATCATTTGTTGTCCAGTCTCTGCATAATGGGAAAGTGCAGGGCTTGTCTCAAGTCTTGGCTAGAATAGTCTGTGAGCCTGGATTATTTCAGCTAGCCACCTTGAGATTGTCCTGAGCAGTTTGTAGTTCGAAGCCAATCTTTAGGTAGTGTTTATCATCTTAGTGGCATTATCATAGTCATGGTGGAATTATTGTTGTGGAGCTCCATCATCCTTTAGGAGACTTCAAAGATCATTGTTAGGTGTGATCATGATGCACTGCAGAAAACTTAAATATTTTAAATGTCATATGCAGCAGATCTCAAAGAGGTTAAAGGATCAATGTTTGTTCTATACATTCAGAATACAAAAACTTAATTCCTAGTCACTTGAGAGAGACTCAAATCTGAAATCATGTACAGGAGGCTGGATGAAGCCTTTTTAAAGAATTAGTTAGTACTCTATATGACCATTAATATCATGATAAAAAGTTTTAAATGGGGCAGAGACATACAGGCCCGGCAGCGGCCGGCAGAGACAGACAGACTCAGCGGCGGTGACAGGCAGAGGCAGGTAGGCCCGGTGGTGGCAGCCGGCAGAGACAGATAGGCCTGGCAGCGGCTCACAGAGGTAGACAGGTGTGGCGGCGGAGGCAGGCAGAGGCAGGTAGGTCTGGCGGTGGCCGGCAGAGACATACAGGCCCAACAGCGGCCTGCAGAGGTAGACAGGCACGGCAGTGGCGACAAGCAGAGGCAGGTAGGCCCACGGAGGCAGCCAGCAGAGGTAGATAGGCCCGGCAGAGGCAGACAAGCCCGGTGTGGAGGAAGGCAGGCCCAGCAGGAGGCAGCCAAAACACAGTTGCAATAAAGACCAGAAGCTGAGCGATTACCCACTGAAGAGCTAGTGAAAACAAGCTCTTAATCAAGAGCTTGGAACAGGGGTGCCTTTAACCCCAACACCCGGGGAAGAAGCTATCTCCGTGGGATGGAATCAGAATGAATCTGAACACTCCATCTGAGGCCAACCCAGGTCCCAGCTGCTGATCCTGTGAAACCCAACAACTTGAGTGTTGGTGAGACTACCCCACTCAGCTGAAATCCATCCGGGAGAGGATTCAGATCCCCACAGTTTGAAGTCTGAAGAAACAAGATCAGCTGAGGAGTTGACGAATGAATAAAACATGACCTGGGAGCACAGAAGAAGGCGCTGTCCAGCCACCAAACCAGATCACCAGAATCATAAGTATATACTTCACTGACTGAGATCAGCTGCTCCTGAAGAAACAGCCCAATAGCACCAATTTAACCAAGAACTCCTAGTGAACCAAGACTAAAAATTAGAACAAGAGAGGCACTCTCAGACACAGACATCACCTGCACCAAGCAGAGGAAGAGATGAGTAGACGCCAATGCAAAAATACAGGCAACAACATAAAGACCTATATGGCAACACCAGAACCTAGTGATTCTACACCTGCAAGACCTGAACATACCAAGAGAGAAGAAACAGAAGAAATCAATCCTAAAAATGACTTTAAGAAGATGATAGAGACCCTTAAAGAAGAAATAAAAAATTCCCTTAAAGAGGAAATAAAAACTTCCCTTAAAGAGGAAATGAAAAACTCCATTAAAGAGGAAACAAAAACTTCCCTTAAAGAGGAAATGAAAAACTCCATTAAAGAGGAAATTAAAAAAAACTCCCTTAAAGAAATGGAAGAAAAAACGAACAAAAAATGGCAAGAAATCAAAGAAAGCCAAGAAAAAGCAATTAAACAGATGAAAGAAACATTCCAAGATCTGAAAAACGAATTTGAGACAATAAAGAAAACATATGCTGAGGGAATGCTGGAAATAGAAATCCTGACTAAATGAACAGGACCTACAGAAACAATCATAACCAACCAATTGCAAGAGATGGAACAGAGAATCTCTGACACTGAAGACACAATAGAGAAAATAGATTTGTCAGTCAAAGAAAACACTAAAGACAAAAATGTCATAACACAAAACGTCCAAGAAATTTGGGACACCATGAAAAGACCAAACCTAAGAATAATAGGGATAGAAGAAGGAGAAGAATACCAACTCAAAGGCACAGAAAATATATTCAACAAAATCATAGAAGAAAACTTTCCTAACCTAAAGAAAGAAATACCTATGAAGATACAAGAAGCTTACAGAAAACCGAATAGGCTGGATCAAAAAAAAAAGTCCCCTCGCCACATAATAATCAAAACACTAAACACACAGAACAAAGAAAAATATTAAGAGCCGCAAAGGAAAAAGACCAAGTAACATATAAAGGCAAACCCATCAGAATAACACCAGACTTCTCAATAGAGACTATGAAAGCTAGAAGATCATGGACAAATCTTATGCAGACACTAAGAGACCACAGATGCCAACCCAGATTATTATACCCAGCAAAACTCTCAATCACCATAGGCGGAGTAAACAAAATATTCCAGGATAAAACCAGATTTAATCAATATCTGTCCACAAACCCAGCCCTACAGAAAGCACTAGAAGGGAAAATCCAACTCAAAGAAGCTAAACACATCCATGAAAAATCAAGCAATAGATAATCCCACACCAACATACACCAAAGAAGGACAACACAACACAACCACAAAAAATAACAGGAATTAACAATCACTGGTCATGAATATCCATCAATATCAATGGTCTCAACTCATCTATAAAAAGACACAGGCTAACAGAATGGATAAGAAAACAGGACCCATCCATCTGCTGCATACAAGAAACACACCTTAACTTCAAAGACAGACACTACCTCCGAGTAAAGGGCTAGGAAAAGGCTTTCCAAGCAAATGGACCTAAGAAACAAGCTGGTGTAGCTATCCTAATATCTAATAAAATAGACTTCAAACTAAAATCAATCAAAAGAGATCAGGATGGACATTACATATTTATTACAGGAAAAATCCACCAAGATGAAGTCTCGATTCTAAACATTTATGCTCCAAATACAAAAGCACCCACATTCATAAAAGAAACACTACTAAAGTTTAATACACACATCAAACCCCACACATTAGTAGTGGGAGATTGTAACACACCACTCTCACCAAAAGATAGATCTACCAGACTGAAACTTAACAAAGAAATAAAGGATCTAACAGTGTTATGACTCAAATGGACTTAATAGATATCTACAGAACATTCCATCCTAACACAAAAGAATATACCTTCTTCTCAGCACCCCATGGAACCTTCTCAAAAACTGACCACATGCTTGGCCACTAAACAAATCTCAACAGATACAAAAAAATTGGAATAACCTCTGTAGCTAGAGTTTTCCTGCCTTGTCCACAGTCAGGACAAATCTTTGTCACCTGCCAGTCCCACAGCCGCTCAGACCCAACCAAGTAAACACAGAGACTTATATTGCTTACAAACTGTATGGCCGTGGCAGGCTTCTTGCTAACTGTTCTTACAGCTTAAATTAATCCATTTCCATAAATCTATACACTGCCACGTGGCTGGTGGCTTACCGGCATCTTCACATGCTGCTGGTCATGGCGGCGGCTGCAGTGTCTCTCTGCCTCAGCCTTCTGCTTCCCACAATTCTCCTTGTCCCACCTACTTCCTGCCTGGCCACTGGCCAATCAGTGTTTTATTTATTGACCAATCAGAGCAACAGATTTGACATACAGACCGTCCCACAGCAAACCTCCTGTATCTTATCAGACCACCATGCCTTAAAGTTAGACCTCAACAACAACAAAAATTATGGAAAACCCACAAACACATGGAAACTGAATAATGCCTACCTGAAACATCAATGGGTCAAGGAAGAAATAAAGGAAGATATTAAAGATTTCCTAGAATTCAATGAAAATGAAAGTACAACATACCCAAACTTATGAGACACTATGAAAGCAGTGCTAAGAGGAAAATTCGTACCTCTAAATGCACACATAAAGAAGATGGAGCAATCCCATACCAATGAATTAACAGCACAACTGAAAGCTCTAGAACAAAAGGAAACAAACTCACCCAGGAGAAATAGACGCCAGGAAATAATCAAATTGAGGGCTGAAATCAATGAAATAGAAAACAAGAGAACAATACAAAAAATCAATGAAACAAAGAGTTGGTTCTTTGAAAAAATCAACAAGATAGACAAAGCACTAGCCAAATTAACCAAAAGGCAAAGAGAGAGCACCCAAATTCACAAAATCAGAAATGAAAAGGGAGACATAACAAGAGACAATGAGGAAATCCAGAGAATCATCAGATCATACTTCAAAAACCTGTACTCCACAAAAATTGAAAACCAGGAAGAAATGGACAATTTTCTGGATAAATACCACATACCAAAATTAAATCAAGACCAGATAAACCATTTAAATAGACCAATAACCCCTAAAGAAATAGAAACAGTCATCAAAAGTCTCCCAACCAAAAAAAGCCCAGGACCAGATGGTTTCAGTGAAGAATTCTACCAGACTTTCAAAGAAGAACTAATACCAATACTCTTCAAAGTGTTCCACACAATAGAAACAGAAGGAACACTACCAAACTCTTTTTATGAGGCTACAATTACCCTGATACCCAAACCACACAAAGATTCAACAAAGAAAGAGAACTACAAACCAATCTCCCTCATGAACATTGATGCAAAAATACTCAACAAAATATTGGCAAACCGAATCCAAGAATACATCAAAACAATTATCCATCATGACCAAGTAGGATTCATCCCAGGGATGAAAAGATGGTTCAACATACGAAAATCAGTCAATGTAATACACCATATAAACAAACTGAAAGAAAAAAACCACATGATCATCTCCTTAGATGCTGAAAAAGCCTTTGACAACATCCAACACCCCTTCATGTTAAAGGTCTTAGAAAGACCAGGAATACAAGGAACATTTCTAAACATAATAAAGGCAATTTATAGCAAGCCAACAGCAAACATCAAATTAAATGGAGAGAAACACAAAGTGATACCACTATATTCAGGAACAAGACAAGGCTGTCCACTCTCCCCATATTTATTCAATATAGTTCTAGAAGTTCTAGCTAGAGCAATAAGACAACAAAAGGAGATCAAAGAGATATAAAGTGGCAAGGAAGAAGTCAAACTTTCACTATTTGCAGATGATATGATAGTATACATAAGTGACCCCAAAAACTCTACCAGGGAACTACTACAGCTGATAAACTCCTTCAGTAAAGTGGCAGGATACAAGATCAACTCAAAAAAAAAATACACAAATGATAAAAGGGTTGAGAAAGAAGTTAGAGAAACATCACCCTTTACAATAGCCACAAATAATATAAAATACCTTGGGATAACACTAACTAAACAAGTGAAGGACCTTTTTGATAAGAACTTTAAATCTCTAAAGAAAGAAATTGAAGAAGATATCAGAAAATGGAAGGATCTCCCATGCTCATGGATAGGTAGGATTAACATAGTAAAAATGGCAATCTTACCAAAAGCAATCTACAGATTCAATGCAATCCCCATCAAAATCCCAACACAATTCTTTACAGACTTGGAAAGAAAAATACTCAACTTCATATGGAAAAACAAAAGACCCAGGATAGCTAAAAGAATCCTATACAATAAAGCAACCTTTGGAGGCATCACCATCCCTGACCTCAAACTCTACTATAGAGCTATAGTAATAAAAACAGCTTGGTACTGGTATAAAAACCAACACACGGACCAATGGAATCGAATTGAAGACCCTGACATTAATCCATGCACATATGAACACCTGGTTTTTGACAAAGGAGCCAAAACTATACAATGGAAAAAAGAAAGTATCTTCAACAAATGGTGCTGGCATAACTGGATGTCAATATGTAAAAGATTATAAATAGATCCGTATCTGTCACCATGCACAAAACTCAAGTCCAAGTGGATCAAAGACCTGAACATAAATCCAGTTACACTAAACTTAATAGAAAAGAAAGTAGGAAGCACTCTTGAACGCATTGGCACCAGAGACCATTTCCTAAATAAAACACCAACAGCACAGACCCTGAGCACAACAATTAATAAATGGGACCTCTCGAAATTGAGAAGCTTCTGCAGGGCAAAAGACACAGTCAATAAGACAAAAATACAGCCAACAGAATGGGAAAAGATCTTCACCAACCCCACATCTGACAGAGGATTGATCTCCACAGTATATAAAGAACTCAAGAAACTAGACATCAAAATACTGAACAGTCCAATTAAAAAATGGGGTAAAGAGCTAAACAGAGAATTCACAAAACAAGAATCACAAATGGATGAAAGACATTTAAAGAAATGCTCAACATCCTTAATCATCAGAGAAATGCAAATCAAAACGACTCTGAGATACCACCTTACACCTGTCAGAATGGCTACGATAAAAAAACACCAATGACAGTCAATGTTGGAGAGGATGTGGAGCAAAGGGAACACTCCTCCACTGTTGGTGGGAATGTAAGCTTGTACAATCACTGTGGAAATCAGTATGGAGGTTTCTCAGAAAATTAGGAATCGAACTACCTCAAGACCCAGCCATCCCACTCTTGGGCATATACCCAAGGAATGCTGATTCATACCATAAAGATACACGCTCAGCTGTTCATAGCAGCACTATTTGTAATAGCCAGAACCTGGAAACAACCTAGATGCCTGTCAACTGAAGAATGGATGAAAAAAATGTGGTACATATACACAATGGAGTACTACTCAGCAGAGAAAAACAATGAAAGCATGAAATTTGCAGGCAAATGGATGGGACTAGAAAATATCATCCTGAGTGAGGTAACCCAAACCCAGAAAGACAGTCATGGTATGTACTCACTCATAAGTGGATTTTAGATATAAAATAAAAAACAATCAGACTACAACCCATAGAACCATGGAGGCTATATATATAGCATGGAGGTCCCTAGGACGACTGTGGCTTATAATAAATTTCAGTTTTACTCAATTACTGAAAAAAAAACTGAGCTTCCAGAGGGGTGGGCAGCTCTCCAGCCTCCACTGTGTTGGAAGGCTTGATGGGGTACCTGCTAGGCCTGTATTGCTTCCCAATGAAGCCTTTCTTTTGGAAAAAAAAAAAAAAAAAAAAAAGACTAGGAAATAATTTGCTTTATACTTAGGACTGTTTCTTGACTCAATCCCACTGTATCTGAGGTTAGTGGGGTTCCAAGTGCAGCCTTCCAATTGGTGACTGTGCTTCACGTCCTCTCTCACACATTTTTGCATTTGGGCAGAATATGGATGCTTTTATAATGTTATTCCATCTGATACTTTTACACAGTCCATTTTATTTTGTTGCACTTATGAATATATTGGAGTTGAAAGCTTAAAAAAAGTTTTAAATCTATGTATATATACTAATCTTATAATTTTGGGCATAATATTTATACTTCTAAGAAAAGCTCTTTAGAGCTTTTAAAATAAAACCAAATGATTATGAAATTACTGACAATGAAATCGTCCTCAATTTTTTTTCTTCTGTCCCATATAAGGTGGCTCTTCTGACATGAAACAGAGATTTTGGATTTTACTGTAACAAACATGGTTGGGTTTAGATAAGGAGAAAGCCACAGTCCAACTCCAAGGACAGCTTTAATTTTTTAATTAAACTGGGACTACAAAAAGACCATTTGCATTAAGTGTCTGTAGACAACAGCAGAAACAAACATTTAGGAAGATTAATGAAATTTTATCCAGTTGAAAATGTGATATACCAATAGGCCAATTTACTCTTTTTCTTGGAACAGTTTTTTTTGGCTTTTGTCCTTTTTCTTCAGATGTCTCATTTGTCCAGTGTTCTTCAGATTCCTTAGACTTCATTCTCCTGAAAGACAAAAGCAAAAACCTTTCCCCAAGACTAACTTTGGGGAGGTCCCCTTTTGGCAAGTTACAGCTGATCAAATGAGAAGCATTTTTTAATCTTATAAGTTAGTTTAGAGTGAATGGTCATACTGGTTAATGAAATATCATCTCTTCTAATTAAGAGGTCTCTCTTTTTCAAATCAAACCTTTATCAATTTTTATGGTATTCATAGCTTTTCTTCTCCTGAAGAAACAAAAGCCAAACCTCTTCCCAATGTAACACATATCCTGGTATCCATTCTGAGGTCAGCACATCTTTAAAGTACACAGGCTGATTTAATTCTGTAGTGTTTTCTATTCAATGACTCTCTGAAGCTGTTGCTTTTTCATTAGCATTTAGAAAAATTCATAGTTAATAAAGTATTATCCAATCTATTTCTTGGGCTTTTATTACCCCTTTCTGTTTATTTAGAGTTAAATTTGATCTTCTTATAAATGCTTTATATTATAATAAGCAAAAAACTGTTTCATTTTACTAGAGACATATGCTGGAGCATTGTCAGTCTTAATTTGTACAGGTATTCCCATGATGGCCATAACTTCTGGCAAATGTGTGATTACAGAGTCAGCTGTGGGGTGTTTACCTACCAACCCCACAGCTCCCCAGAGTTTTCTTGAGTGTGAGCAGCAGGAAATATTAGATGGAAAGATTTAGATTGTGGAGATGAAAAGATAGAAAATAAAGGATAGACTCGAGAGGGCCTGGAACTTATTCCAACAAGCTCTGACTGTCTCTGCCACAGGGTATTTATAGAGACACCAAAGGGTGGAACAAAAGACCTCCCACCAGCATAGCCAAGTGCAGACCATCTCAGACACCTGCACTCAGGCCCATGGTCCTAATCATCCTCTCTATTCAGACCTGCTGGGTAAAGCCACAAGGAACCTGAAAATGGGCTCCCACAGGTACCCCTTTCTTAATATATAAAAAAGTAACCCATTATTAAGAGTTCACAGCAATCTCCATAGCTGTTACACCTCCCAGTATCGGAGTAGAGGATGATAAAGATGGCAATATCTTTTTTGGATTAGATCCAAGGTGATTACAGCACTCTTAGCTGCATCAAGCCCTTTCTAAACCAGAAACTTAATGCAAATTGCAAACTAAATCCCTTAGCTTCATCATTACCATTAACAGGTCAACATAAATATTGTTATGCATAGTCACAATTCTCCCAATCCTACAACTCAAAGCAAACTCTTAACAGAACCATTTGAATTAACATGAATGGTGCTATATATAGTTAACAATTTTCTGTCTTACAACTTTAACTCTTAATAGAATCATTTGAATTTTCTTGCTAACAGAACATAGGAAAAACTTCTGATGTTTACACAAACTTAAATATTTCCTTAACTCCACAAAACCAGGGTTCATTAATATCAATAGGTTAAACATAATTTCTGCAAACATACATTCAACCTTAATTCACTCATAACTCCTCCTTTTATTTATAATTTTTTAAACAAAATCTCAAACCTAGTTAGAGGAACCCAAACTTAGAAAGTTTCTATAAACCCATATTGAAATGCAGTATTCTCAGTCTAACCATTAACACTTGGAAAACTTTTAGCAAAACATCCAAAAGCAGATTTTCTTAATAAAACTCTTTACACTTTAAAAGTAGTCTCTTAGTATACCCCATTTGCATTTCTTACTAACAAAACATGACATTAACCCACTCAAACAACAAGAAAATATTTTGTTACATTAAATTCACTAAGGAATATTACCTCTCCCCTTTCTTTATAATTTTTAAGCAAAATCTCAAGCCTAGTTAGAAAACCCAAACATGTCCATTTAAACAGTTCCATTTGTAACACAAACCTGTTCCATAATTAATTCCATTTTTACATAAACAGTTCCATAAAACAATCATGAATCACGAGTTAATAAAGCATATATGCACACACAAAACTGCATCTTGACTCTAGGTAGAAGCAATAAATTTCTTCATTTAAACAGTTCCATTTTTAACACAAATAATTCCAGAAAACAGTTCCTAAGTCATCACTATAAGCAAATTTAAAATTGTCCCATTACAAGAAAATCACTATTGTTTATTTCATTAAGTCCCAAAATTCAAATGATAAATTCTGGAACAAGCCTTCCAAATATGAAGAAAACCATAACAAAATTTTTTTTGTAGTTTTATCTCATTTTTTTAAGTTCAAAAAAAAATAAACTCTGGTATCAGGCTTTCACTTCTAAATATGAAGAAACGTTTTACGACCAAAACTTTTTGCAGTTAACAATTTAGTTCAAACAAGCATCTCTGCAACTTTTGTTTTTAAGCCAGAGACCTTTTTAGGTACAGTAACATTTTAAACTGTACTGTTTTTTATGTTAGCTCAGGTTTTTCTGTGTTGCATTGATTTTCCATGGATCTCAGCTGTGGATGCCTTATGCTGGTTACACCATTTTTAACTTCTTAGTGGCTTCTGGAGCTTTTGAAAACCACTCAGACTGCCTACTTTGCAGTCTGCTAGGACACTAACTTCTGTGTCTCGGGTTCTTTCACCATATACATTCAGCATAGATTCACACTCAATATTTATACTTTCACAAATTCACATATAACATTAACATCTACTTATTTATACTTCTTAAGGAAACTATAAAACTACTTTAGCAAATATATTTCTTATTTACTTCTTATATTCATTCTATCTTAAGACTACCTTAGATACTTATTGCAAGCTTATATTCTTAAAGGAACTCTATAGATCTATTTTACAAACTTATATAGGGATACCATTAGCATATATCTAACTTAGCAAACACCTAAAGATTTCTTAACATAGATCTAACAAGACAGAATAATTTCTACAAACTCACATATCTTATTTTCATCTTCTTACTCTTAATTATTATCACTATCTCTATTAGAAAGATTCTCTTAACTAGACAGGATGTACATACATCATTTCTAAAGTTTAGAGTTTATAGTCAGCTTTGCTATACAACACTGGGATTTGGATGCCATGATTCTGGTGCAATTATTGTTAAATCCCCACCTGTTCTTAAAAGACCTTCAATGACAGCATCATTTATTTATATTTGTATTTTGGTCTTTGTTTATTTATAAAAGTTTGCCAAAATATTCACTTTATGGTTTCTCCTGAATTTTTGGTCTCTCTTCTATAGCTGTTCTGTCATTCAGAGCAGTATGGTTTCTTACAATAGGCATTAGCTTCTTTAATTGCTCTGGGAAGGGGTTTCCTCCATGATGACAGGAAACAACTGAACTAAATTTGACATGGGCACCTGCAAGAGGGCCCTCAAGGTGTTTCCCAATGGCAAAAGGTTACCTTGACTGTCCCTTGTTGATATACATTCATTAGTCCAATGTCTGTTTTTGCCACACCATCTGCATACTCCAGAATGGAGGGGCATTCTGTTGGGATTGTTCTCAGAAAAAACATTGTTTGTAGCAATGCCCTGTTTACAATCCCTTCTTAGGTGACCTTGTTTACCACAATTGAAATTCCTAACAGTTTGATTTTTCTTCAAACCTTTGGAAATCACTTCTCCTGTCCAAGCATCATCATGGTAATGAGATTCAATATTGACTGTATCTCACATCCATTCCTCTAAGGTTACTGATCTTGCCTTTAATGGCCTAATTACCCTTGTGCATTGTGCATTAGCTTTTACAAAAGCCAGAAATTCACCTATTATTTGTCTAGCTTCTGAATTTGGTATTATTCTATTTACTGCTGAAATCAATCTTTGTAAGAAATCAGCGAACGTTTCTTTTGTGCCCTGTATAACTTTAGTAAATAACTCAGTTTTCTTTTCTACTTCTTCAGTTCTATCCCAAGCATTCAAGGATGCCATGTGGCATAAAGCCAGGGTATGTTCAACATATAGGGATTGCCTTTCTACATTAGCATAATATCCCTCTCCAAGAAGTTGGTCTCAGAAGATTTCCATACCTCTAGCCCTACTTCTTTGTTCAGTGCCCCAGCTTCATTTTTCACCAGGTCCTCCATTGTAATTGAGGACCAGCCTCCAAGACTGCCGTAACCAAGTTTCTCCTGTCTTGGAATAAGTCTATTACAAGTTGACCACAGTTTAACATCTGCTTCACAAAAGATAAGTGGATGCCATATGAGATTATTGCTTCCTTGGATCTCTTCAATCTAACATTTGCTCAAGAGTCCACTCAGCTTTTACATAGCCTTGAGGATATCTATCATTTGGCATTTCCTGTAAAGTTACTAGATAAATTAAAGTTGGCTGTTTGAAAACTTTTCGCTGTTCTTCTTTAACCTTATAATGCAGTGCTTAGATAGGTTCTCCTTTAAATTTCTCTGTCTGGGCCTGAATATCTCTATGATCTGTTTTAATAAGTTTTTCTAAGACTTTTATCTTGACACTCATGTTAACCAACTTTTTAAATGATAACAAAAATGATCAGATAACATTTATAATTGACATTACATAAATTCCATCTAAATTAATTATCCTCTCATTTAATAGTTCCATTTTCAAATGTCCAGTGTATTATCATACAGAGACCTAATTCCCTCCATTGTACTAATGTTTCCCATTTTTTAATGTGG